>NC_071391.1:52014084-52327292 GCF_022682495.2 Desmodus rotundus
TGTTATTTATCACTTTATTCTCAATGCTTCACAGAGTGTCTGGAACCAAATAATGATAATAATAATAAAAATAATAGCAGCTATAATTTATTGAACACTCACTCAATATCATATACTGTGTGAAGTGGTTTACATGATTCATTTCCTTTAGTTGGAAATGAGTTGATGAATTGCCGTTCCCATTTTACAGATGGTAAAATGTTAATTAACCAGGACTGAGAAATCAAAGTCATAGTAATTACCCAATTAAATATTAAGTGAACTGAATTAGAGGTGAAGGGAAAGGATGAAGCAGATTGAACTCTTCCTTCCTTTTTTTGCCTCTGTGTGTATTTTCTTTTCCCTTTGAACATCAAGAAAAAAGAATCCTATTTCCTAGAGTATCCAGGCATGCATGTGCATAAAAATGAGCCAACCCTGAACGAGGCACCATGATACCTATCAGACCTTCAGGGACTGTTAAAATGAGGGCACTCTGCGAGGCTGTCGTCTTCCTTCTTGGAGAAATTCATGACTCAGCAGCATCCCCGCCTCCCTCAGACACAGGTGGCACATGTACTCTCAACTGCAACTCCTGCAGCAAGTATGGAAACCCACTTGAGTTGCAAATTAATATGCAATTATGATTTTGGCAAGTGCTCCAAGGAAACTCAAAAGGGCTTAATTGAGTGGCACTTTCCCATGAGCCCATCCCCAGAGAAATGGAACAAAACACTTTAGATGTGCTCTGGCCCCAGACAGCACGGGGGTGGGGGTGGGGGGACCTATTGTCTCAGGGGGTGAAGGGTGCTGAGTTATAGTGGTAGGAATTCACCCAGACATGGATTTGCTATTTGGGTTGGCTAAGCTTCAGGGGGGAAAATCACACCAGTAAAGACTCCCAATGTAGAGGATGAGATAGGGGAAAAAACAGCACTACGATGAAAATAAGATGTCTTCAGTCTTCCCAAGTGGGATTGGTTGGACCCCAGTCAAAGGCTGGGGGTTCAGCCTGTGTGCCAGAAGGTGAAGAGAGCTGTGTCCCACATCAGGGCTTCACAGTCACTGAGCCTGAGGTGGCAGGTGAAAGGGCAGAGAAAAGATGTGGAAATGAGGCAACGTGGAAGCAGCCTCCGGCTTAACCCAGGCAAGCAGCATTATTGTCAGTCTCCTACCTCCCATCATACACAGCAATAACCTACGGGTGCATTAAAGATTTAAACTAAAAAAGAGAAGGAAGTTAGCAGAATATTTGTATAACCTTGGGCATTAGGGGGACCTTCCAAAATAAGACAGTACATTTAGATGCTTAAAAGGAAAAGATAAATATATTTGCACATATAAGCATTTACAATTTGTGCATGTCAAGATACCATAAGCAAAGGCCAAAACCTCAAACAAAATGAAATAAGTGATAGTCTGGAAAAATATTTGCAGTGCATATGAAATAAGGTTATAGGGACCTAGGTTAATGTTTCTGTGCAAAAAATGCTTTCACAAGTTGACAGGGGAAAGTTAAGCAACTTAATTTAAAAAAATAGGCAGAGATTATACACAGGCAATTCATGGAAGAGAACATCTAAAGGGCCAGTAAGCACAGTAAAGATGTACAACCTGACTAGCAGCAAAGGAAGTGGGAATTAAAACAGTAGTGAGAGACCACGTTTCACTCTCTAGGCCAGCAAACCCTGGAGAGAGCAAACGCACCTACTTACAAGGAGGGTGTGGGGCAGCAGTGGTCTCAGGCACTGCTGGCGGGGGAGCATGATTTTGTGATTGTTTTGGAAAATTACCTGACAATATCTTTTAAAATTAATATTACTTATACCATTTGATCCCAGATCAGGAAATACATCCTCTGGATATGAGTATGTGAGGACTTATTTATAACATACTTTTTTTTTTCTGGTGGCAAACAACACAAAACATCAACAAAAGAAGCCTGGAAACAATTTGAAAGCCTGTTAATGTGGGAATGGTGAGGGGATGTTGTGTAATTATTATGTTACATGAGTTAGTTTTTTATCTTTCTATAAATTTTGACCTGGTGTACTCCTACAAGGTACAACTAAATGAAAAAAGCAAGTATAATATCTATATCACAATTTTAAGGGTAAAAACAAACAGTAATGGCAATGCTATTTGTGCATATATATGCATATTTTTATGGATATGGAGAGAAGTATGGAAAAGGGAGTGGAGCAGGATAAATGTTAGATTTTTACTTACTCATTTTGACTTAGAATGTATACATACTACTTTTATAATTAAAAGAAAACCAAATAATGGGATTACGAAAAGAAAACCACTGACCACCAATGAATACATTATGCAGGACTGGGCAAAAGTAGGTTTACAGTTGTGAGTACATGAAGCACAGTTTATTCTTGTATTATTGTTATTAATTATTGTATTATTTATTTGTATTTCAACTGTAAACCTCCTTTTACCCACCCTGTGATAGTTACCAAAATGACCAAGGGAATAGGCCAGCTGTTGCAGGAAGAATGTTGGAAGATGCGAGCTGACTACATGCCGGGATTCCTGCTCTGGCTTGGGGATTTGGTTCAAGACATTTGCATTCCCATGTAGCTCTAAGGATCTTCAGTCAGGTTGAGGGGGACTACAAAAATACGGGGTCACAGCAAAGCCACAAAGGCGAGACATTTGAGATAGAAGTGGCTCAGGAAGAGGCAGCAGAAACTGGATTGCACAGAGGGGACAGGTGGGGGAGGCCATAGGCAATTGTGTTCAATGAGCAGGAGATGCCTGGTGCCTTTAAGGGAGCAACTTCAAAAGATCTGCAGCAGCAGAAACTGGATTGCGGAGAATGTAGGAGTGAAGGGATGAAAGGGAAAGAATGTGGTCCACTGTGTCTGCAAACTCTGGACTGAAAGGGAGGTAAGGGGCTAGCAAGGAGGAAGGAAGGTTCAAGCTTGGACAGACCTGAGCACCTTCATGGAAGGGGCACCCATGTGAGCAGGTGATCTATTCAGTAAGGGCCTGGGGGTGGGTTACCACACACAGAGGGAGTGCTTGGGTCTGACTTGGAGACAGTCCTTGCTCTCTAAAACAGGAGTGCAGGACAAGGTAAAAACGAAAACCTTTGTTTCAGATGGTTGGTTATATCTTTGGAGACAAGCAGATCCTCATTTGGAATCCAGGTTATTAACTCTGTGGTCTTATCTGTGTAAGCCTTCCTTACACTTATTAAGTGGAGATACTTAATGCCTACTTCTTAGGCTAGCTGTGTTAGGAAAAAAAAAGAGTGTCTGGCCCATCTTTAGCACTGTGTAAGTGACAGCTGCTGTTACCACTGAAGAGGCAATGAGGAGTGGTGGGGAGCCAGACAGGCTGGGCTTGGACACTTAGTAACTGGTGACCATGGAGATCCTAAGGGAAGTGGTCTCCTCATCTATGGTTGGGGCTATGAATGCAAGGATGTTGTAAGGTTCAGAGATAATGTTTGGCAAATACCATGCCTGGAATAAAGACAATGCTGAATATTATATGTAGAAGCTGTTACTGTTTTTTCTCATCATCCTTTTCATAAGAGGTGAAGTCATGGGATAACAGTTTTTGCAACATATTGGAAACAGTCTGAGAAATGAATAATCACTTTTCTATGTGGCAGAGAGATCCTACTCTGTTAACATGGTATACATAGCTGTTCTTGGCTCCCTGAAATTAGAAGAGGGGTAGAGAGGGAGATGACGGGAAGTGAGAAGACGGAAGAAGAGAGTAAGGCTGGTTGCTCCTTTTAATCAACTCAACGCCCTACTCTGTTTTGTAACTGAACTTCAACCTGAGCATTTCCGTCTTGTGAAGATGACTTTGCACGCTGTGGTATTATGTGGGACAAGCAGGAGACAGAGGTCCAGGCGGACTTGTGCTCTGACCACTTGCTGACTGGATGATACTGAGCAAGGGGTTTTACGAGCATCAGATTCTTATCTGTAAACTGTGCGATAATTCCCACTCTCGATTAAATATGCATGAGTTGATACTGAGCCAGACAGAGAAAATAGATGATAAATTAATATGAAGTAAATATTTTTTCTCTTGGCTGTAGCAAGGGCCCCTGTCACACTCATCTCCGATCTTCACCCACCATGAGGCCTGGCCTAAAGAAGGTACTTACACAGCAATTCAAAACTAAATGAATGAATGAATGAACAAATGAACTAATGTATGTGTGTGAGGACAATGTCAAAATGGACAATCCCAGATGTCGGCCCACAGCGTGTAATAAATGGCGCTCTGTGCTTCTGGTCTCAGGAAGTACAGTACCTCAGAGGCCTTTCTTCCTGTCATCAGAGACGTGATAAATGATAACTTATTTTATGGCCGGCAGTAATTAGACAAAGGGGGATCGTTGCAGTCTCTCTCTCTTTCAGCTCTGTGGGAACTTTTATGGGGCTCAGAGGGCAGCCATTTCCTACCGCCCCGGCATCTGGGCTGGTTCCTATATTCATGGGCCTCATGGACCCAGCACTGGGGTGAGGGGGAAGGCCAGTGCAGGGCTGGCCGGCACAGCCTACCTCAGCAGGTCCTAAGTCTGCAGGGGGACTTGGGCAGGGGTCTGGGGCCCCTGACAAAGAAGTAGGATTAATTAGCTGTGTGAGCACTACCACACCCATCCTCTTTCTGGGTCTCGCTTCTCTCTTCTATAAAATGGGATATTTACATTAAATGACCTTTAAGGTTCTCTTTCCACTTTTGAAATCCCCTGTCTATACTGATGCCTTTGGAGCTTTTACTTGATTTTAGGTTCAGAAATAGCCACACAAGAGTGCTTGTGTGGGTTTTCTGGAGGTCTTTCTGGAGCCCTCATGTTTACAGAAGCTGCACTTACTAGAATAAGCTCAGGGGTGGCTGAGGTGGCACACAGCGGAGGCCATTCCGAAAGGAGCCACACAGCAGTTTTCAAGTCTAGAGCTTACTCTTTGATGTCCTGCTGGCCAGCTTTGGCCTGTAGAGTGTTTTGTTTGACTGTCATAGTCTTAAATGTTTTAAAATCCCTTGTTCTGTTTGTTACACACATCCTGTTTTACCGATTCTTATCGCCAATCTGTTTCTCAAGGCACTGGAGTTTGTAATTTCTGAAAGTCAGGCTTTCAGTTTCTACATGAGTTTTTGACTCAGAAGGAGGAAAGGTGGCTTGTCTAAGGCCTCTCAGCTGGGACTCCAACAGGACCTTCTGACTTTCAAATGAGCTCCTTTCTCCATTGCAATCTAGAGATGTGGCTCCAGTACAAGTTCAACAAAGACCAGGGACAGGCAGGTTTTGACATAAGCTATCCTAGTGGGAGGAGGGGTACCAGATAGTGGAGACTTCCTTAAGTAGACTTTAATGGGAAGAATAGATAATTAGAACAAAATATTCATCTCAGGTGGTATCAGCCTCAGCTTCTTCATCTGTATTAACTTTGATGATTGTACTTGTCTCCTTACCTTGAAGAGTTTGGTGGGCTCTCAGTGAGAGGTGAGAGCCTAGTGCCTAGAGGTGCTCCAGATATTGGGGCCCTTTTACTATGAACGGCCTGAATATGGCTGAGGGGCTGACTGCATCTTACCTTCCTAACCTTCCAAATTGCAACAATCATAAGCATTCTTACTTTCAGGACCATGTGAAGGAGGGGAAGGTGAGGGATTTACATGCGCACGAGCACCGTGAGCTCTGTACAAAGGTGAGTGCCAAGTCACAAGCCCTCAGGGCAACCTCAGTACCGACCCTCCCTCCTTTGGACACTCATGCTGGATGAAGATAGCCTCCTGCCAGGATGGACCCTGAGTTCGACCCAATTTCCCTGTGTTTGCATAATTCAAAGGAGCATTTACTTTAACGGTCCTACCCATCTCTCGGCTGAGATGCATTTTCCTTTCCTGAAAATAGCCAGTGCAGATGCATCATATTTCTGACAACATGTTCTCTCACCCAACAGATTGAAATGATCATTTAAAAGCTCTGAGTGAAAGCTCAAGCTTCTGATTGATCCGATAATATTGTCTCGTTCCCATTTTAACCTACCTGTTCTTTAAATTGCATATAAAAATATGGTCCATGCAATATTAATACACTAATAAATAATACACTAACAATTTGAAGCATGCCAACCCACCCAAGGATTTTTCATCTCCTGCATGTTTCATCAGAGACACTTGGTATATACTGAATAATCGTTAGGATGATGAAAATGATAATAACAATGAAATAAATATATAGCAGTTTCAGTGTGGTGGGGAAAAACATGAAAGGTAATTCTCAATTATAAGTGAGAAATGGATGCCTGTGATCCAGGGATGGGCCTCTGCTTTTGATGTATCACAGGTAAGGGCAGCTGTAGCTGTGTGTGAGCGTATGTATGACACAGCCTCATCTGCCTAGCACTGTCAGAGAAGGTGGTATTGCACGAAAATAGAATTTCCTGATATTAGGGGTACAGTAGTTCGCGGGAAAGGACAAGGGCTTTGGAGACAGCTGGCTCTGGATTCAAATGCTGGGTCATCCACTTAAATGCCCCGTGAGGTCTCTTAGCCTTCTACTTGCTATCTGGAAGATTGGATAATGACTACCCCACAGGATTATGGTAAAGATGAAATCAGATCATATATGTGAAAATGCCCAGATCAGGGCCTGACCCCTGGGAGGTGTTCAGCAAACACATTCCTCCCTCAAAGCACAGAGGATAGTACCTGCAGAGGGTGCATAAATGTTACTGCCCTTTTTTTTTTACACCTGAAGCTTACACTGTAAGGCAGCTGGTTGAAAAAGCCAGAGGCTTATGTGTGGCTTTGAGAGTACATTCCAGATGTTTGGGGGCTTGGGATCTTTGCTCTCCGAACAGAAGGAAGTTCTGGCTCATCTGTATCCAAATATGGTTACAAAAGCATGGAAGACATGCCAGATTTTCCATCAAGAGAGACCTGCAAGCATTTATCATGCAGTTATGTGTTTAGAAGAGTCTACAAGCATTTATAAACTTCCTTTTAACCATGAAGCAGATTTAAAAAATCCATTATTTTGGGAGAAACATTTCTAAATGGGATTCATTTTGTGAAAAGTTATGGATTTTTTTAAGACAAGAAAACAAATGATGCATGAATTCATTCATTGGTCCTATATTGAGTGTTGACAGTGAACTAGTCAGCAGGATGTAAACACTGAGATGTAAAAGAATAATTCAAGGAGGATGCCTGACCCATACACTGTTGACCAGGTAAGCATAATTAAAATTGCTAAAATAGAGGGCAAGATTCATTTGTACTTCTTCCTCAGGATTGCTGTTGCTATGCGGGGCCATTTATAGTTCCACCTACATTTTTGAAATATTTGTTGTAGTTCTGTGAAATATGTCATTGGAATCTTGGTAGGAATTACACTGACTCTATAGATTGCTTTGGGTAGTATGGACATTTTAATGATGTTAATTCTTCCTATCCATGAACATGGTATATGCTTCCACTTATTTGTATCTTCTATTTATTTCTTCAGTGTCTTACAGTTTTCTGAATACAGGTCTTTTACATCCTTGGCTAGGTTTAGTGCTATGTATTTTATTCTTTTTGTAGCAATTGTGAATGGGATTGTTTTCTTGATTTCCCTTTCTGTTAGTTCATTATTGGCATATAAAATGCAACTGATTTCTGCATATTAATTTTGTATCCTGGAATGCAGACTGGTGCGACCGCTGTGGAAAACATTATGGAGATACCTCAAAAAATTAAAAATGGATCTGCCTTTTGACCCAGCAATCCCACTTCTGGGAATATAACCGAAGAAACCCAAAACACTAAGAGAATGTAAGCACCCTTATGTTTATTGCATTATTATTTACAATCACCAAGATATGGAAACAGCCTAACTGTCTATCAGTAGATGAGTGGATAAAACAAGTATAGGGCATTTACACAGTGGAATACTACTTGGCCATAAAAAAAGAAAAGAAAATTTTACCCTCTGTGGCAGCAGGGATGGACCTGGAGGACATTATGCTAAGTGAGATAAGCCAGTCAGAGAAAGACAAATACCATATGATTTCACTCATAAGTGGAATCTAATGAACAAGCTGAACTAACAAGGAAAATGGGGACAGACTCATATATAGAGAGCAGGCTGACAGCTAGTGGGGAGGGGGTGGAGGGGTTGGAGGTATTGAGCAAAAAGGAAAAAAGACACATGGACATGGGCAACAGTGTGGTGATTACTGGGGGGAGGGGGTATAAGGGGACTAAATGGTAATGGAAAAATACAGTAAAGATTAAATTAAACATTGATTGAAAAAAGATTCATTTGTAATGACAGGTCAACTGTGAGCCTTGTGATCAGGGACTCTGTGAAGGAAGTGATATTTAAAGTAAGGAAGGTAGGGAAGCACATTTCAGGATTATGACATAGCTTTAGAATGGAGAAAAGGATATGGTCCTCCAAAGATTTTGGAGAACGATAAGTATGGTAGGGTGGTAGCAGGGTAGAGCACATGATATGCTATGTTCCTGGGTATGTATGAAGGTGCTGGTTGGGTATGATTCTAATACTAGTCCACTATTAGTCATTCCTGAACATGTTCTAATGTGCTTTGTGAAGCACTTATCCATGTTGTCTCCTTTGGCCATTATAACAACCCTGAAGTCTATGTAGTACTGTCCCCATTTTACCTTTGGAGAAAGAGATTCATAGAGGTCATGACTACACAGTACAATACTTGGAATTCTATTCCATCTTCTGGCTCAAAGGCTGTGCTTGAGCTCTACTGAATTCCGTGGCAAGAGAGAGGATACAGGAGAGAATAAAACAAGATCCTGCACTTAATAAGCTGGTGGTGAAGGTGAGACCTGGGCATGAACAGAAGCCTTAAGATTTTAGTCAAGATATAATCAATCCTAATCTGGAGGCAGCTGAGCTGCCAAGTTCATGGCTGGGATGCAGCTGAACAGAGGAGAATCTTTTTGAATTAGGTCTTGAACTATGGTTAGGACTTTGATAAGTCAAGAAGAGGAAAAGACACAGCAGTCCAGGGGGACGAACTAGAGAGGCTGGAGGCACACACTTCGTTCTGCTGAGGGAACAAGACAAAGAGAAAGACGGTGTGCGTAAAGAGCAGGAGAAGAGACCAGAAAGGAGTTTTAAACTTGGCTCCAGGACATTTTCTGCTTCTTTTTTGACTAAATGTGACACCTTGGTTAGGCAAGGCTTTTGACCTTCTTATTTAATTCTTTTTTCCTCCATCTGTCAAGAAGGATCCAAGGAACTATCATGAGGTTAAGCAGTGATAGTCACTGGTGTCTAAGGCACTCTGTCAACCTAGGGAATTATATTGTAATGCTACAGCAACATGGCCCAGAAC
This sequence comes from Desmodus rotundus, assembly GCF_022682495.2. NCBI lineage: Eukaryota > Metazoa > Chordata > Mammalia > Chiroptera > Phyllostomidae > Desmodus > Desmodus rotundus. The sequence goes on from NC_071391.1 coordinate 52,023,411, forward strand.
AGTAGGTCACTAAGGCAGGGGGAGAGAGAATGAACTTGACTCTCACCCATCTATCAGTGCCACTTCTCCATCAGGCAGCAGACATCAGGCTTGCACCTAGCCTGGCCCTGAAACTGAGCTCACAACTCCTTCAAATGTCACTGTTTAAGCATTTAGCAGTCTAGGAAGAGTTTGGGGTCACAAGCTATTAATAGACCAAAAAAATTAAGAGCAGGCAAAATATAAGGAGGGATTCAATGGTCAAATTTGGTTAAACAAAATTAGAGAAGGTTATTTACTAAAAGCCTTTAGTGAGGTGAAGCATATTGAGAATATTCAGAGGATAAGATTTGGAGAACTTTTCCAAAATATTTTTGCCCGTATAATCCTTTTCTCCCAGAGCTAGTGTTCAGCAGATCAGACTTAGAGAAATGCTACTCTAGCTTTGGCCTAATAAGTTCAAACCCTGGGCAGTTCTTTCTGAGTCTTAAGACTATGGGTGATGCAGTAGAGAGAGACCCGGATTGGGTGTCTGGGACCTGGAGGTCGTCATGGTTTAAGTCCACTTCTGTCCTTTTTTATGATGTGGTGTGGTCCTGGGCAAATCATTGCCTCTCCTCACCTATAATTAAAACAAATTGGATAAAATAATCTGAGGTCTCTTTGGTTCTAATATTTTATGAATACATACTTTTCTTATTCTGAAATGAAATGAATACATAGCTTATTCATTTATTCCTTCATTCACTCAGCAAATGTGTACAGCATAGGCCATGTGCATGTAACTGGAAAAAAAGATTTAAAAACCTATCCAGTGCATGCCCTGGAGGGAATCCCAGGCCAATGGGAGGGACTGACACATGCACAGGCAGTAAGAGTCCAGTGTGATCAGTGCTTGAGTCCAAGTGTGACTCAGAAATGGCCTCTCACCAGCCTGAGGAAGGGGTTGAATAGAAAATACTTGCTGGAGCTAATATGCCACCTGAAGGATGAATATGCATTAACTGGTGGTAGAAGGAGCTCTGGGTGAAAGGACATCATAGATGGAGGCACAGAGGGACAAGGGAATGCAATATATTCTGGGAACTGCAACAACATCAGCAACATCAGCAATAGCAACAAAAGTAACAATAACAATGGCAGTGACAGCTGATATGATATTTTGAGCAAATATTAACTAATGTTTTGTATTCATTAACCTCAAATTCCTACAGTTCTATAAAGTAGATATTATTATTCTGATTTTATAGTTGAGTCAGTAACACGCAATTCATTATGCTTTGTGGGGATTTTCCCCTGAATACAGTTGACTTTCAGCAAATCCCAACTGATCTATTCACTTCATCTATTACTTGTCACTCTCGGTCCAAGATTGATTGTTTTTTCTTTTTATTGATGTTACTTCTGGCTGCCTCTTACCAACTCTAGTGAGGACATGCCACACAAACTTCTTTCAATATTAGCTTAGCCAAAACATTAGGATGTACAAGAACCAGGATGCATTCTCAAAACAAAAATGAGTGATTTGCATATTTTTCAAGCTACAACTCTTCCCTCTATTGGATTGGGTCATCAGGATTAGGGTTTAATTAATTCAGTTATCTTCCCTGAAGGAAAGGTTCAAACATTTATATTAATGCATTCATCCATCCATCATTTATTGGAAACCTATCCCATGGCAGACATAGAATAAGGTACTCTTGGAATTACCTCAAATCCCCCATGATTCAATGCAGGTGGTTTCTCTTCCAGGAAGTCTTTCTGGATCTACTCTCCTACCCCCTACCCCTATAAAATCCTAGGTCAGGTGACTTTCTCTGTATTCTCAATCTGCACCAGACCTTACTTGATCATACCACACAACTATCTGTTTACATATGTGTAATTTTTGGTTTGGTGTCTGGATTAAAAAAGTCTATGAGGGCAGGAATGGTGTGTGTTATGTTAACTGTTATATTTCCAATGCTTAGCTGGCTGGCTGCATAGTAAATGTTCACAAATAGCTATTGATTGACTGGGTTGACTCTTCATTCTTTGAATACTGAGACTATATCTGCCATGTTTAAAATCCTAACTGCTTACCAAAATGCCTGGAAATGGTAGGGACTCAGATATTTGTGGAAGGAACTTAGTGAATAAAAGATGAGAATCATGCTCTCTATTCCAAGCATCTTGTAATCTAGTAAGGAAGAGAGATTACTTGTTGGCAGCACCCATCCTCTCTGTTGAGCAAGAGGATCCTGTCCTTCCCTACTTGTGGGCCCTATTGTTTGGATGGGCCACCTGCCCTTGCTACAGGGACAGAGAGCTCATTCCAGAAATTGCTTCAGGGGTGGGCATCTGATCCAATTCTTGTCAAAGAGAAACTATGAGTCCTAGGTCTTGGGGGTGAGGGTGTTAGAGGGGACCCTGGCTTTCACTGCTGTTGAAAGTAAGGATATGAAGCTTAGAGCTTCTGCAACCAACTGGCTGCTACTCTGAGGGAAGCTGGCTGAGAATGGAACCAAACCAGAGAAAGGAGAGCCAGGCCACTGTCCTAACTCCAGCTAGTAGTATAGCTTCCTTTATGCTGACAATGGTATGAGTTAGTCATTAGACCTTTGTAACAGAGAGTTCCAACTGAATGAAGCATGGGTCCATGACGTTAGAAACGGAGTGGGTTATAGAGAAAACGCTGAGAGAATTCAGAAGAGAGTTCAGGAAACAGAAATGTTCTAATCAGAACATCAATGCAGGTGATTGCTTCGACAGAGAGCTCAAGTAAGATTCAGTTGGAAATGTTTGAATTAGATCTTAAAGGAGAAGCAGATTTGTCCATCAATGTAGGTGAAGAGCTTCTGGAAGAGGAAACAGCAAAAGCAAAGTTATGAGGCCGAAAGCACGGGAAACACTTGGGAATTAATACTTGACTGGAACCAGAGGTCCATCATAGGCTGCGGCAAGAAAGAAGAAAGGACAGGTGGGCAGGGGCTGATTCACAGAAGGACTTGAATGCCAGACACTGCAGACGGGAACTGCAGATGGGCTCTGCAGCAAATCTGAGTTTCTCTTCCCGAGAGGCATGGCACAGAGTGCTACTTGTCCTTTCAAGCGTTCACTGGCTTGAGTGCTAGGACTCAGAGAGAACCCCCTGAGCTCACCCTACCTATACATTTGGGATCAGAGGCAGAATCCACCTGTCTGCTCTCTGACAGATACCTGTCCCCTCTCTTTCCTGATGCATATGCAAATTTCTAACTATTTGTAAGAAAAGGGTTAGGAATAAGATGACAGAGAAGTACCTATGAAAAGGCCCTTTTGGGTAAAAACAGCATCCCGAAGATACATCAGCCCACAATGGGAGTGAACTGAGTGAAAGGAAACCAGGAAAGAAAGAAACAAACAAAATAGTGCCATGGAGATCCTCTTCACTTGTCAGGGCTGGAGAAGAAGAATGTGTCTGGGAAGAGACATTGCCAGACTGAGAATCAGGGCTGTCCCTGGAATTCCAGAACTCACTGGGGCAACACAATGGTTCATCTTCTACCCACTCCGCTGCCTGGGCCAAAAGGGGAGTTTCTGGATGTTTCTCTTCAGCTCCTATTGGGTGAGAACTTAGGCAGAACAAGCCTTCTACATAGGCCCAGCCTCATGGGCATGCAATCTATTCAGCTGCACAGGGCCCCACATGTACAAGGGCCCCAACCTTCGTTTAATGCCCTACTGTCACTATCTTGACATTTTTAACACTTTTTTCAAACAAAAGGCCCTGCATTTCCACTTCATACTGGGCCTTTGCAAATTATATAGCCTAACCTGCTTCTAACCTGTCTCTGAGAATGGAAGAAACAGTTAAATGTCACTTAAGCTACTAAGACTCGGCTCTCCTCCTCTGGCCATCATGGGGGGTGGAAACTGCTTTACCTGGTAGGTCCTAACATGTGCCCAGCACCTGCACAGTTTCTCTTCTTTGTGTTATTCTCCCTCTCTCAGAAAAGGCAGCCTCTACCTCCATGAGTCGGAACCTTACCACTTCATGGGAGTAGACAGAAATGGCACTTCCTCCAGCACATTGTCCTTAATTCTTCCTGTTAAATGTATTTCCTCTTTCTCTATCTTCTTACATTGAACTTTTGTCACTTTTGTATTGCATTATGGCTACTTTTGCCATGGAAGATGGAGCCAACAGAGCTTTTAGAGAGGAAGAACTAGATTCAAATATATGATCATGGACACCTCGAGTTCTAGGAGCCTCAGGATCTTCATTGGTAAAATGGGAGTTAGAACTGCTTATCGTTTGGTATTATTGAGGACAGTAACCAGGGGACTGTATCTCTGGTTTGCCCAGGATAGTCCTGGTCTATGCCAATTATTCAGACATAGTTAGTAAAAGTGCCCTTTAACTCCAAAATGTCTTGGTTTGATGAAAAGTTATATGACTCCCTGGTTTCACATTTAAAAGTTCCCAGCAAGGTATCAGGCACCTAGTAGGTGCTCAAGACATGCTTGCAGAATCAGAAGCTTTAAAAAAAAATTTCTCTGCCCTGTGCTCTGTGTATGTGAGCGTCTTTGTGTCTCTACCAAACTTTATAGATTTATAATTAATGACAAACTATGCAGAAGCTCAAAACAAAATAAAACAAAACACCATGATGATGAAACCACCACTTTCATCCTGCCTCTGATTTTTCCAGGGCTGTGATGTTGGCTTGTGTGCCATTTACATAGCTTCGAGGGAGGAAGCAGGGGGTCAAGGTGATCTCTTGCTTTGTCTGCATTCCAGTGTCCACAGGTGCCTGTAGTTGTGGGTGCAGAGGAGCTGGACTTGTGGACTACTTTTATTTTTACATTTACGCTGAACAAAATGAAGCTAATGCAGGTTGTGTGTCCCAGATTTCCGGTGGGGAAGAACTGGAGTCTGGGAGTGGAGGTGCTCTTTGTGCAGCTCTAACCTTTTTAGTGAGTGTCTGCTGTATTGGCAAGTGCTAAGGCCTGCCCTTCATGTTAGCTGCAGTAGGACTGGGGTCCCCTTTCCCCTTGCAAGTGTTTCCAGGGCTTTGTGGACTTTTGCTTCCACTGACACATTTCCCTCTCCTGCAGTACAGGGGACACCTCATCTGTGGATCTGGTTGGCTCGACCCGCCCGATTCTGGCTGGAAACCTCACAGAGGTCTTAGGGAACGTGGAAGGCAGGCATTTGATCTTGTCGTTTGGTCAGAACTCTTGGTCCTTGTTTTCGTTTTGTTCTACTTTTATATTATTTTTGTTATGTTAAAATAAAATTATTCATATTTAAGGTATACAACATTATGTTTTGATAGACAGTGAAATGATTACTATGATCAAGCTAATTTACATTGTCTTATCACATAGTTGTCATTTTTTCTTTCTTTTTTTTCCTGTGGTGAGGACAGATGAAATCTACTCTTTTAGCAAATATCCAGTATTCAATATAGTATTATTAACTGTAATCATTATGCTATGCATTAGATTTCTAGATTTATTCATAAAGCAACTACAACTTTGGTACATCTCCTATTTTTCCCACTTCCCCATCCTTGGTAATCATCGTTCAACTCTCTGCTTCTACATATTTCACTTTTTAGGCCTCAATTATAAGTGAGGTCATGCAGCTTTTTTCTTTCTGTGTCTGGCTTGTATTGCTTACTGTCCTGCAGGTTCATCCATGATGTTGCTGAATAATATTCCATTATAGATACGTACCAGATTTTTTATCCGTTCATCTGCTGATGGATGCTGGGCTATTTTCATATCTTGGCTATTGTGAATAATGCTGCAGTGAACATGGGGGCACAGGTTGCTTTGAGGTACTGATTTCATTTCTTTGGGGTGTATGTTCAGAAGAGGAATTGCTGGATCATATGGTAGCTCTATTTTTAGTTTTTTTTAGGAACCTCCTTAAGGGTTATACCATTTTACAGTCCCACCAAAAGAAAAGGGTTTTCTTTTCTCCACATCCTTGCTAATATTTATCTGATAATAGTCATTCTAACAGGTGTGAGGTGATATCTCACTGTGGTTTAGTTCAGCATTTCCCTGATGACTAGTGATGCTGAGCACCTTTTCATGTAACTGCTGGCCACCTGTGTGTCTTTCTTTGGAAAAATGTCTATGAAGTTCCTTTGTTATTTTTTTTTTTTTACTTTTTTGCTATTGTGTGAATTCCTTGATATTAACCCTTTATTAGATGTATGGTTTGCAAATATTTTGTCCTAACTCATAGGTTGCCTTTTTATTTGGTTGGTTGTATCCTTTGTTGTACAGATGCTTTTTATTTTGTTGTAGTCCCACGTATTTACTTTTGCTTTTGCTGCCTGAGCTTCTGGTGTCATATTCAAATATGCATTACAAAGGCCACTGTCAAGAAGCTTTTCCCCTATGCTATCTCCTAGGAGTTTTATGGTTTCAGGTATTACGTTTAAGTCTTTAATCCATTTTAAGTTTATTTTTGTGAATGGCATCAGATAAGGGTCCAATTTTATTCTTTTGCCTGTGTATACCCAGCTTTCCTAATGCCATTTACTGAAGAGACCATTCATCCCCTACCGTGTATTCTTGGCACATGTAGCATGTAGATGGGTTGGAATTGTGAGGTTAGGAATGCAGTGAGAAAGACATTAGTATGATCCTGAAATATCTGACGGATACTATACATCACTCATGAATTAAGGAAAAATAACCCCAAATCGATTAGTTTCTTTAAAAAAAAATCTAGTTCATAATGACTATTACTGGTGACAAGATCAACCTGAATAGAATGGTTGGCCATCAAACCTAGTTTGTTCACAGGCTAGATTAGGTGTTTTTTCTTGGCACTCCTCTGAAACTTGATGCTTATCTCTACCCTTACCAGTGGTCACCTTATTTTCTATCAATGGTGTCTGAGCTTATGTGTTTCTCATGCCAACAAGACCAGACACTGGCTGAGAGCAAAACCTCTCACTTCCATGTCCGTGAGAGGCAGCAGTCCAGTTCAGGGCAGTGCTTGTCTAGAAGTCCAGGACTTGTCTCACCTAGGGAGTGAAGCAGCTCATTCATCAGAACCTTCTTCACCCCATTTTAGAATTTACTTTGTGTATGGAGGAAATAATACAGAGCCTTGTAAGTCATTATAAAGATCTTCAGTGGATCATAGTTTGAATGAATTGGGAGCCCTTGGAGAGTCTTGGGCAGAGGAGAGAACTGATCTGGCATATGCTTCAGAAGGATTATACCTGGGCTGCTAGGCTGAGAAGACACTGTGGGGGGTGGAGGAGCAGGAAGTAGGATGGGAGGCTCTGTTGTCACCTAGGTGAAATACGAGGGTGGCTTGAACCCAGGCAGGAGCGGTGGGATGGTGAGAAATGTTCAGATATATTCTGTATTTCAAATACCAGGCTAATGGGGTTGCTGATAGAGCAAAGGTGAAGTATGAGAAAGAAAGGAGTCAAAGGTTACCCCAATGTCTTTTGCTGGAGTAACAGTAGGTTGGAGATACCATTTACTGACTTGGGGAAGATTAGGGGTGGAAGAACATTTGGAATAATGTCCCTTCTAGGGAGGGAGAGGATTGCTGTCACTGGGCTTGTTCCCAGGCCTTCCTAGCTCTGCATAGCTGCCTTTGGGAGACTTCAGTCCTGCTGCAGCTCCTAAGGCACCAGCTCCTGACCCCTGCCTCCTTCAATACCATTTCAAGTGCTGCCCTTTCTCTGGCATGTCCTCATGTCTGTCAGATGCATTGAGAGGGAAAATCAGGTTCTGCCCAATTAGCTCATCTTAAGCGGATTTCACTGTGCATTTAATTAAACCTGTTATAATCTTGAAGGGTATTTTGAAACATGGTACTTGATACAGAGTAATTAGACTACTGTGAGCATGAACATAAATATCTTTGGGTTCAGGTTTTAAGCTGGGCTGTGCTGCTGTGGGTTCATAGGAGCTACTTTGCCAGTAATTTCAAAGCCAATAATATTTACACACTTCATAGTTTGCAGCCTTCTCAGATCTTCTGGCTGGTGGATCGATTGCAAGGTCACTGGTTATGCTTTTATATGGCTTATGCAAAGAATTCCTGATCCTATCACCTGTTCAAATGAGTGCATGGCTCCTCACTGAGTATGGAGTGAGGTCAAAACTCTTTGAGGATGCATTCTTGGTCATAGACCCATTATATTTCCAGGATATACTCAGTCTGCAAAGCTTTAGTCCATGGGATGCCTATATCTCATCTGCCCCCAAACCTTGCTTCAGTGATTTCTTCTCCTTTGGAATTCTTTGGTGTTTTATTGCATGTCTATCAGAATAGGCCACATTATGCTGTAGTAACAAAGGACCCTGGTATTCAGTGACTTTACTATACCAGAGGTTTTTTTTTTGTTTTTTTTTCCTTTCTCACTCATTCTGTATAGCCATTGCAGGTTAGCCACTGCTCAGCTCTACTGTCAGCTATCAGGGCAGAAGGGAAAAGAGAACCTGGTGAATCACATGCGGAATCTTAAAGCTTCTGTTCAGGAGTAGCACATTCACTTCCACTAACATTTCCTTGGTAGAAAAGTCCTATGACCAAGTCTGCCATCAGTAAGGTGGGAAAGTGTCATCCTCTCCCAGGCAGAAAGCCTGAATGTTGGTGAGCCACAATACAATCTAGAGTTGCATATGAATATTTCTAAGATGACCCCTTATTTTTATTTCCAAAGCAGGGATCACTTTGCACTTCCCATTAGGGTTTATTTTGTTTGTTTCTTTGTTTGAGTTGGTGCTTTCCTCCCTGAATAGCAGCATGCATGCAGCTGGAGGGCAGGGTGGTGTTTGTCATCTCTCTCACCTGTGCTGCCTGGTCGAGTGCTTTGTTCCTTAGACATTCAAAACATGTTCTATGAATTAAATGTTGTATTTTCGGCTATGCACCACCCAGGAGGCAGCATTATGAACTCGAGAAAGCTAGAACTGTTCCCCTTGGAAAGACATATATTTCCCTTCAGTAATAATTTCATCATATTCAATCCTTGTGTCAGCATTTGGGGTGCTGGTATGATTTTTACCCCCTTTACACCTGTGAGAACACTATGGCCCAGAAAGATCTCGGCATGCTTACTGTCACAGTGAACTAAATTGTTTCCAGGTCAGCACTACCTTTGAATTTAAAATTTGCCTAGAAATGATTACTATGTCATGGCTAAAGGGGTAAGTCCAAGTCTTCTGTCTAACAGGAGATTGACTTTGCTAATACACACGCCCTGTGGTTTTTCAGGGAATGGGGATAGGGAAGAATTACAAGATTCATGCAGTCACTTAATTAATGGTGTTTACTCATGTTATATATTTTCTGATATTACATTATTTTATTAGGGAGAGCCAGAGAGTGAAAATGGATCATTTGGGGTGAGAATGGAGAGAAGAGAGCCAACACAAAGAGAAGAATGGAAAAATTAAAATGTAATGCAGATATGTTTAAAAATGTAAGTTTTTAAAGTAGTCATTATGTTAATTCATTATTTAGTGCTATTAATTACCAATACATGTGCTAAGAATTGGAGATACAGAGAGCGAAAAGTACTAGTTCTTGCCCTTGAAGAAGCCTTCAGCTTGGAAGAGATTATCTCGATGCAAGGCAGACTAATAGCCACCCCACGGGGGCAAGAAGTGAATACTGTGGGAGCACAAGTGAGTGAGGAGGGGAAGGCAAAAGCCGCTGATCCCAGCAGTATTACTCTAGTCCAGGCAGCTTATTAACGAGATTGTCAATAATGTCATGGTAAATGTTTCCAATGTTTTTTTAAAAGCCTCCAAGCATTTTATTGCATTTGACCCTTTATCTAATAAAGCTATCCGTCTACGCCAAGTGGTGTCAGCATACCAGTTAACACAGAGGAGCGGCCCAGTGAGTCCCTTCCAAGGCCCACGGTGGATGTGGTGGGGGGAGGAGCTCCGTCATCAAAAGTGGTCCCTTCTCCCCTTTTGTCTAATTCAACTCACACCCCAGGGCAGCTTGAGCTGTGTCCTGGGGTGCATAAGCCAATTCCACCCAGGCCAGTTTGACGATGTCCTGGGTGTGATGTGGGTCCTAGTTCCATGTTGGACACCAAGAGGCTGTCCCTACTGGGAATCCAAATAGCATCGCTCAGGAGTGTGAGCCAGCCAACATGTGTGGGTTCACATCCTGGCTCCACAAATGAGCCTTAATCCCATGGCGAACATTAGTTTTCTCATCTTTAACACAGAAATTATGAGCACCTGCCTTGCTGACTCCCTCTGGTTACTGTGAATACCTTACCAATTCTCCTCCACCAGCCCTGCCACCCCCAGCAATACCATACACTTCCCCATAGCTTCGCTGGTGCCAACAGCTAGCCCAGGCAAAGTCTGAAGGATCCCACTGAACCCTCATAATGCCCTGGGGTTGGTTAACTGTGTCTTTACCTCCATTGTATAGATGAAGTCACTGTGTCTTAGTTACCTCAAGTAACCTGCCCAATATCACACAGTTATTAAGTGGCCAAGACAGAACTTGAACCTAGATTAATCATGCCACTATAATAAGCCTTTAATGATCACACTGCACTCACAAAAATGTGGTGCCTAAGCAGGCTAAAAGACCTAACTTAGAAAAGGTACACTACAAAACACACACACACACACACACACACACACTAATGCACACCCCCCAGGCTTCACCCAGCAGATCCTGATTCAGTGCATGTGGGATAGGGTCTAGCAACATTTTTTTTTTTTTAACTGTTCAGTTAATTCTGACAAAGCCGGTTCTTAGGAGCCTCGATTTGACTTGAAGAAGGTCTTGTTCAATTCTACTTTGATAGTAGAATCTGGTCTACATCTTTAGACTTTTCAATCTCATTAGAAGGTCATCCATTGATCCATTGATGCTGCTCACCTTTGTGCTGGACATTGGTGATACAGGCAAGAAGAGGTCACAGCTCCCAATTGGGAGGCACTCAAGGCTTATGTTTTTCCCATGTTCCCTGGAACCCTCCTCCTTTCTGCTTCCATGCATTAGTTCCAGAACGTGTTCTGAAGGCCTAGGGGGTGAGCCTCTCATTGGTCTCTAGCTCTTCTTTGCTCCTTTTATCTCTGGGCACAATACCTCTGAAGGAGAGGCTAAAGCAAAGAGTGGTTTGTAAGGGTAGGCTAGATCTGTCAGGGCTCACTCTCTCTCTTGAGCTCTTCCTCCCTGGCAGTTAGCTTGGCACAAACCTGTGGTTGCTCTGCCTACCTTCTTGTTGCATCCTAGCAGCTCCCTGAAACAAACATTAGCGGCTCCAGTGGGACCTATCCAGTCTCCATCCTCCACAGGTAGAAAAGGGTTTGGAAGCTTGGAGATGGGAATGTTCCCTGGGATGTCATGGATGGGTTTCGGAGGGGCCCATGAACCCTTGAAATCACACACACATGCTTTACACGCATTGCATGTGGGAGATTGGGAAGTCCATGGCTGTTACTGGGTTTGGAAAGCATTTATGACTCTCCAAAGCTTAGGAGTTACTGCTATCCATTCGCTCAAAGCAGGTAAAACCCTGCCTTCAGAGAAGAACACATTAGGCCTCACAATTTCTTACTAAGGAGTCTTATCTCATTTGATTTTTGCCATCTTGCTGTGGAGTAGTTATTATCTCCACTGAATGATTTTTGAAAGTGAGGTCTTAAAGCTGAAAGAACTTGGCCCAAGACTCACAACTACCCAATGGCAAAGACAGTGCCCACAGTCAGGTCCCGCTGACTCCCAGCCCAGGGCTCAGGCCATTGTGTCACGCAGGCTCGGCCCCGGCCACCCTCTCCTGCTGGCCAGAGACCAAACCCCCATTAACATGGAGGAAACCATTCATTCCAGTAGAAGAAAAAACAGTTCCTTTCATGCTCAGGAAAAACTAGGGAACCAACTAGTTTAAATTAGTGATGAAAATTCAATGTTAGTTCTTGGGTATCTACTGTATGCCAAGCACTCTATTTCATTCCATTTACTAAGAACTCAGAAAGTCCTTGTCTGTAGATGGGGGAGATGAATCTCAGAGAGGCTGGATTAAACCGCCCACGTTTCCACAGCTGGAGGGCTAGGGTTGGAACCGAGGTCTAGGGAAGTCTTCATGGTTTTGTTTCTTTCTTGAACTTTTTCACATGCTGGTGATTTACAGTACCTGTGTAGGAAGTAGCTGGCTACTAGTTAAAGCAGAGAGTTGAGGGAAGGGAACAGAAGTGGTAGTCACTAAAAATCTCCCTGAACCTCAGCTTTCTGATCTGCAAAATGGGAGTAAATCACATTTTGAATAATGACCGTGGAGATCGAATGGGATCATGCATTTAAGTGCCTGACACAATCACTTAAGCCTCCTTGTGTTCAGCTATTACCATCTGATTAGAAGGAGAAGCACATGCTGCCAACAGGTGGACTATCTCTGCTCCAGGTTTCTGCCCTCTAGTGATGACTTAGTGGCCTCCCATGAGGCAGAACCAGCTCTATTAGAGAGTTTCTCTTTTTCATCCTGCTGGGAAATTTGAGAAGTTAAAAACCATTTTTCAAAATATGTTTTGACATTTAATTACACACATTCTCCTCTTTAGTTATAACTTACCTTGTCATGTCTGCAACAAACAGGGGTTTTGATGTACTAAGCATAGCTCCTGCCCCTCGCTTATCAGTTTCCTGCCTTTAACAATTAGTAGTCTGAATATTGAAGTCCAAACATGCAGGTCATTTAATTATTTCTCCCTCTCCTTCTCTTAACCAAGAAGAACCAGCAAATGACACCTTGGTTTGGCTAGGATTTTTAAAAATGTGACTTTAGGCTGCACACTGGAACCAATGACCCTCCTCTCAGACCACATTCAATTAATATGCAAATGAATGAGACCTTCTGGGTCAGCATTCAAGTTCAGAATCAAAGGAGCTGGGGAGGAGGTGGAGGAGAGAGAAATGAACAAATGCTTAGAGGAGGAGTTCTGACAGAGTAGAGGGTCTGAAATCAGATCAACCAGGATCTGAGTCCTGTGTCTACCATTTACTTGCTTTGTTACCATGGTCATGAGATTTACCCTGTCTGAACCTTAGTTTCATCAACCTGAAGATGGGAATAATTCTCTGTCCCCCTCTGACCTCACAGGTGTTACAACATTTGCCACATGGCTAGGTGTATCCCACAGGAGAGCTGGAACTAAAGTCTGCCCTTTTCTTTTGTAAGTTGTAATTTTCTTTTTGGTCAGATGTTGGAAACTCAAAGGCCAACAAGTGTCAGGCAGATATTGACTGGCAAAGAAGTCAAGTGGGTCAGGGCAGCATGAGGACTGTAGGGAGTGGTGGGGACTGGGACAAACTAGATCATGCAATCCTCAAAGGGACAAAAGGTGGCAGCAACTACCCAGCTTCAATGGAGCAGACCTGGGTTATCATAACTTCTGATTTTTTAAGAGAAGCATGAAATCTGGATTTTATGTAAAATTTTCCAACATTTTTACCTAAACAAAACACATCTGTAGGCTCCATTTAGCTGGTGAGCATTCATCCAATGTGCACCTTTGTCTAGTATGCTTGAGGCCTAGATTTGCCTCACTTTTGCTTGGAGTTAGTATACATTGCAGCCAGCCTCTTTCTGCACCATCTCTGATTTTCCCTTTAGCCCCAGAGACCCCTAATTCCTGTCTTCCCCAACCACAGACAGAAAAGGAACAAATCCCATTATTTTATTATGCAGAGCAACTTAGCTCTCACTGCCATCTAAAAGCAAGCTCTGGAACCTGTGTTTGTCCATCTCAAAAGGTCTGTTAGCAAGCTTTCCTGAGCACAAGAGCTGTGTTCTGTGAGATGGGGTCACAGGTTGGAGTAGGGAGGAGGGGCTGGAGACCTCTTGAGAGCATCCTTAGGACAGAGACTCTACTTTCAGCTCTACCACTAAGTAAGTGTGTAGAAGTGTCACTGGAGATGTTTGTGTCTTAGCATTTTCATTTTCATGATAGAAATAATGACACATCCCTCCACCCCTCCCCCCTCAAAACTTTAGGTGAGTAAAATTATAATACCCAGCAGAATTCAACAATATTTTCTGAGTGTCTGCTCTAGGCCAGGCCCTGTGCAAGAAGCTAGAGATACTTACATCAATGATACCATCCTTGTTTTCAAGGAATTCAGAGTCTAGTGGGGCAAATATACATAGTAACAAATGTTTTTTATAGAATAAGGTGCCTGAACCACAAGAGGAATGTTCTAGGACAGTGCGAAGGGGAAGGAAGGAGCCTTCAAGTCATCTTGGGGTTTAAGCAGTCAGGATGTGTTACATGAAGAAAAAGAAATTTAATTGGTTGGGTAAAAGAAAATAGTAAGTGAATTCTGTCAAGTTGCAGTGATGTAGAAAGATACTAGAATTTCACTTGGTATGTTTACTGTTTAGAAATTTATTCAATGTGTTTACTGGGTTCCTGTGCTAAGAACGTAAATTGCACTGTCTCACTTGAATCATGATTGCTAGATCAACCCGTTGGTACCACTCAATGAGCTGGTCTCCATACCAGCCACTGATACTGGTTGACCAATCGAGCACAGGTCTGATGCAGTTCAAAACCTTAGAACCAGCTTCTAAAAGTCTTTGTAAAGATAAATCTTTTGTGATTCTAATAATTTGGGTCTACTGCCTTCAAAGGCTCTACACCTGGGAAGAACTAGGGACAGTGACGGTCAGAACTCCTAAGTTCCTTGTCTTTAAGAAGAATGCTTTTCCTCTGAGGCCAGTTTATCATCTAGTTAATATACTTCTGCCTGGAAAGGACATAGAAGACAAAGCACAGGGTGGTGTGGAAAAGTGGGAACCAGTATTAGTAGCCTTTTCTCTCTTGTTTCCTTTGTCCAGTCTTGCTTCAGTGGTGGAAGGTATGTCAGTATTCATTTTGGCCCGGGTCATTAGCATTGTGCTTTCACAGATAGTGGGGTGTGTCTCACTGCATTCAGGAGCCAGGTGAAGCTCCCAGGAAAGTGAGCAGAACTGACACAGAGCAGGAAGAGCAGGGTGGGGACTGAGAACTGAGGAGGAGGCTGGGAAGGTGTGAACTAGCAGTGATTCAGTCTGAGATTGTAAACACCTAGAACCTTCTTTGTATAAGTGTTCAAAACATGTTTGGTACAACAGCATGGGAAGCAAAGCCTTCATCCATCCATCAACCCACCCACCCACTCACACCTCCCTTTCCCTACTGACCCATCCACTCATCCACTCAGCTAAATTCTATTGGCAGGCTCACTTCTAGCCATTGGGTATACAGCAATGAATAGGGATCAACAGGCATGTAAACAGGTAAATTAGGATACAATACACCTAAAGCAATAGAGAGAAACTGAGAAAAACCAGGGGAACAAACAACTGACAGCGGGAATCAGAGAAGGCCCCCCAGAACAAGGGCCAGTTGGGCTGGGACTGGGAAATCAATGAGGCTGCCGGGACAGGTGATGTTTGTGACTTACACTAGGAGGTGTAAGAAGCTGCCGGGACAGGTGATGTTTGTGACTTACACTAGGAGGTGTAAGAAGCTGCCGGGACAGGTGATGGTTGTGACTTATACTAGGAGGTGTAAGAAGCTGCCGGGACAGGTGATGTTTGTGACTTACACTAGGAGGTGTAAGAAGCGGCTTCAATTGAATGGAGGAGGAAAGGGTCTGGAATATTCTGAGAAATGAGAGAAGTTGAGTGTGGCTACAGTACAAGCTTGTGAAGTTTATACCACATTTTGCAGGGTTGGTTGACTTTCAGTTTGTTGAGTTTTCAAGAGCTGACCTTAGATGATATGGGTTTTGAAGACATCAAAATACATTTTAATATCAAATGAGACTAGGTTAAATGCCCCAGCTCTATGTTCTCATTTGTATGTCTCCTGGATGTTCCCCTTGGGAATGCCGATTGCACATCATTCGTTCTTCTATTCCTTCATTAACAAATGTTTATTGAGAAAGCACTCTGTGCCAACAAAGGTACAGAGAGGTTAGTTAGTCTTTCCATGGTCACCCAGCTACATTCATCGAAGTAAGTGACAGAGAACAACTCAAACCCCAAAGCTCATGCTACTTCCACTTACAGATTGTATTCACTTCATACAATGTGAATATTTCTGTGGACATAAAGGAAGGGGTGTAAAGTACTAACTGTTCATGGAAACTGAACTCTCCCAGTTCTGAGCCTTGCTTTGCCTGTTGTCATTTAATACTGTAATGGTGAAGTCAGACTAGAAAGGGGAAAAAAATCATGGTTCTGCTGTGTTCCAGGCACTGTATTAAAATAATACATGGAAAAGCACTTGGCCCAGTGCACCTTGTCGAGCATCAGCCTGTAACAGACTCAGAAAATGAGAATTATCAATATTATTCTTAGGTCTTTTGGACAGATGCATTAGGTGGTTTAGATTTGGAAGAAAAAAATCTAGATCCTAGAAACAGGGGTTTTGAGTTTGAATCTTGACTTTCACTTGTGAGTTGTGTGGTATCATCTTAGTCTCCCTGGGCCTTGACTCTTCACTTGTTAAAAAAAGAGGTAGGTCCAATCATTTCTACTCACAATCCTTCCTCAGCTAAGCCCTCTCCTCTCAATTACTACTTCTGATGAATGGATTCAGACTCTCTTAGGTAACAATTGCTGCTACAGATGAAATGTTTGAATCCCTGTCCCCCGCCTCCCAAATTCACGTGTGAAAACCTAATGCACAATATGATGGTATTAGGAACTAGGGCCTTTTGGAGGTGATTAGGGCATGAGGGTGCAACCCTCATGAATGAGTTTAGTGCCTTATCAGATAGACCCAACAGAGCTCCATAGCCCCTTCTACCATGTGAAGACCCATTGAAAACGTGACTGTCTAGCAGATGACATGATACTGCAGTAGAAAACCCTAAATATTCCATTAAAAAAACTACTAGAACTTATAAATGAGTTCAGTAAAGTAGCAGGATACAAAATTAGCATCCAGAAAGCAGTTGCATGTTTTACACCAATAATGAGGTATTAGGAAGGGAAACTAGGGAAACAATTCCATTTATAACTGCATCAAAAAAATAAAACACCTAGGAATAAATTTAACCAAGGATGTAAAAAAATCTACACCCAGAAAATTATAAGACACTGAAGAAAGAAACTGAAGATACAAATAAGTGGAAGCACATAATGTGTTCATGGCAAGGAAGAATTAACATCATTAAAATATCTTTACTACTCAAAATATTGTATAGATTCAACACAATTACTATCAAGATCCCAAAGATGTATTTTATAGAACTAGAAGAAATATTTAAAATGTATATGGAACCACAAAAGACCCCAGATAGCCATAGCAATCTTGAAAAAGAAGAATAAAGTTGGAGGAATCCCAACCTGATATCAAACTATACCGCAAGGCCATAGTAGTAAAAACAGCATGGTACTGGCATAAAAACAGAGGTGTAGAGTAATGGAACAGATTACCATACGCTAGTATTTTCAATCTCGTCGGCAAAGTTTCAGCTGTCTGGGCCTCAAATATCATATGATTTTACAAACAAAAAAGCCACACAAAAGAGAAACAGACTTATAGATACAGAGGGGAGGGGGACTGCCTGGCTGGGTGAAAAAGTTGAAGGGATTAAGCAAAAAAACCCCTCCAAAACCCCAAACTCACAGACACGGACAACAGTATGGTGATTACCAGAGAGAAGGCACGGTGGGGAGAGGTAAAAAAGGGTAAAGTGGGGATAAATGGTGGAAGGAGACTTGACCTGGGGTGGGGAACACACAACACAACACACAGATGATGTGTTAAAACCTATATAATTTTATTAACCAATGTCACCTAAGAAATTCAATAAAAATTAACAACAACAAGAAGAAAACATGGCTATCTATGAAGCAGGAATTGGTTTTCTTACCAGACACTGAATCTACTGGTGCCTTGATCTTGGTTGGACTTCCCAGCCTCCAGAATTGTGAGAAATAAATTTTGGTTGCTTATAAGCAACCCAGTTCATGTCCTCTGTTACAGAAGCCCAAATGGATTAAGACAAATAATAGGCCCTCACAGCTAGTTCATTGGTTAATGATGTACAAATTGGAAAATGAGGATCAATCCGGGCAAATTAGAGAGAACTGACTTTCCTCCGGACTGACCCAGCCCCCTGCTAGAGCTGCTTGTAAGCCAACTGAGGGCTTGATTCGACCTCCATTTTTCCCGCCCGGCATGTCAGCACAGTGTACAACCTGCTTCCTCATTGGTCTCTCAGCCTCTGGACCCAACTGTTCCGTTCTAGTCCTTCCTCTACACCATCCCAGGAAACCACTCAGACTGAATCTGACACAGTCACACTCTCCCCACCTCAAAGCCTCACTGGCCCCCAGTGGCTTCAGGATAAAACCAAGCTGCTTTGCTAACGCCTCATAGAAGCTCTTGTTCACTCTGTAATATGATGTAATATGATGGGCAATAGCCATCATATCTTTGTAGTTCCCTGAACATGCAGTGCTTCTCCTTGCTGCCCCACTTCTGCACACGCAGGTTCCCCTGCTCAGGAGTACCCCCTGCCCCAGGTCCTCCTCTCCACCTTTTGTCTTAGCTAATGCCCTGTTACCCATTGAGACTCAGCTCAAGTATCATGTCCAGTAGTCTTCCTGTGATCCCCAATCCCCAGGACAGATTGCGGGGTGGGGGGGTGGCCCTTCACTGAGCCTTAGCACAAAGCTAACTCTCCTAGTGAAAGGTCTTATGTTACAGTTGAGGAAACTGAGGCCCAGACAGCTGAAACTTCTCTGACAAGAATGAAAATACCAGCAGCAGCAGCAGCCATCACTGATTGAGAACTACCTGTGCCTGGCCCTGACAGGCCTACTATGATGTGGACATTGTCATTTCCATTTATGGATGAGGAAGCCAAGGTTATGAGTGACATCTATCATCTAGCACAGTGGCTCTCACAGTGCGGTTCCCAGTCATGTAGCATTGGCTGGAATCCTGGGAGAAACGCAGACTATCCAGATGACCCAGACCTATTGAATCCGAAACTGTGGTAATGAACCCAGAAATATGATTTAAAAAGCCCTTCAGGTAATTATGATACAGATTAAAATTTTATTGAATTGTACAAAGCACTGGCCTATATCATCCAGCTGGTAATGGGTGGGGCTGAGATTTAGAGCCCTATCTCTAAAGGGATGGTCAGAAAAATTAATAAGCTGTGGCTTTAACTTCTACGCTGTGACCACCCCAGGGCTCTGCTCAGGGGGGCTCTCCTGGTCACCCTATTCAAAATTGTAGCTTGTCCCCTTCCTCCATCCACTGCCAGCATTTCCCATATCCTGCATCCTTATTCAAAAGCACTTCCCATCAGCTAGCATACTATATTTTTAAGTATTTATTTATTATTTATCTTTCTCTTAGCTTGGGCTGCTATAACAAAATACCATGGACTGGGTGGTTTAAAACAACAGATATTAATTTTCTCACAGTTCTGGAGGCTAAGATTACTTGGATTCTGGTGAGAACTCTCTTTCTGGTTTATAGCAAGAAGGTGAGACCGCTACCTTCTCACTGTGTCCTCACATGACAGGGAGAGAGAGAGAGAGTAAGTGTTTGGTGACTCTTCTTATGAGGGCACTACTTCCATCCTGAGGACCCCCCTCGTGACCTCATATAACTCTGCCTCTCAAAGGCCCTTCCACTGGGGTTAGGGCTTCAACATGTGAATTTAGAGAGGGCACAAACATTCAGTCAATAATAATCTACTACGACCTGAATGTAAGCCTCAGGTGGGAAGGGGTTTGTCTATGTATTTCACTTGTGAATTGCTAAATCCTCTGTGCCTGGAACACCACCTTGCACAAGTAGGTGCTCAATAAATATTGGTGAAATACAGGGTCACATAGCTGGTTGGAGACACAAAAGGGAGACTTGCCAGGATCTAGCTGCTCCATTATATTTCATATGGTCCTCCGCCCTCCTTGCCCCACTGAGTTCTCCTGGTCAGTAGCTCTCTCCTTCCTAGATGGTCATTTTCCAGAAACTTTCCTTCACCAATCATCACTTGCAGGAAGACAGTCTTTTCCCAACAAGCCCTGCAAAGTGGTTACCCTAGGCACGATTTAGCTAATTTACTCAGTGCTTTGTCTTAATGGTTCACCAAGTGAAGATTCTTTCAGTAATGACAGTAAATGCATTTGAAATGTAGATATCGACCCAGGCAATGCTGCATATTCGGCTCATCAAATTTTCATGTTGAAATTAAAATCAAAATCTTTTTTTTTTTTTGCTGGGAAGAGAGAAGTTGAAGTGTTGATTCCAATCAGATCACAGTGGCATACTTTTTTCCAAATGGAAGAAGAATGCTTAATTGTATATCCCTTCCAGGGCCACTGCCACATAACAGGAGCTGATGACAAGAGAGGGCACAAAAACAGATTTGTTTCGGACCTGTCGAGCCCTGCTCATGGCATTAACTATACACAGAAAAGGTGCATGGGATTCTTTGTTGTGCCACCTCGGGCAAAAGAAATGCCATCCTCTTCTGTTATTTCTTTCAAATAAATTCTTCCCAGAGCTCACAGCTGCTTCAGAGGCCCTCCGACCCCTGCCACAAGATTAGAACCATCCTCATTGTTTTTTATTCAATTTCCCACTTCCTCAGTGTTGTTCATTGATCACCCTATCCACACAGGAATCTCTTGTTCTTCCCTATCATCCTCCTGGTTACTTTCTCCTAGCATTGGTCATAATCCATAACTATTTTGTTCATTTTACCCCATTAGTTTATTTTCCATCAGTTCATTGTCTACTCTTAGGAAAGCCAAGATTTACAGAATCGCAGCTAACTTCTCGTTCCTGGGGTGGGAAAGGGGAATCATAATGCCAATTTATTTCTTATTCATTCATCCTGCTATACATACAGACCTGAGTTTTTTACTTGCATCAACTCTGTGAGGGAGGAAATAGCATCTGTACTTTGTAAATATAAATAAGGCCACTGAGGCCAAAGTAGTTACAGAATTTGTCTTGTACAAAACAGATCATAAGTGAGGGGACCTCATCCACCAGGTCGGCCCAACTCCAAAGTAGAGATCAGCAGCAACGCCTGCAGGCTCTGAAGCCAGCAGACTGGGTTCAAATTCTGACTCTGGCCCCTAGCAGCTCTGTGACATTGGGTGAGTTATATAACCTCTCTGTGGTTTAGTTTTCCCACGTGTGTAATGGGAATAGTAATACCACTTCATAGAGAGGTGAAGATTAAAGAATCAAAAATATAAAGGACTTTGAATAATTTCTGCACATGGTAGTCACTCAATACCTCTTGGCTGGCATTTCAACTTCACCATGTTGCTAATTCACAATTTCTCACATTCGAATAGACTTTTACAACAGTCTATATTAAGATAGCTTCTGTCCCCACACTTTGTCCCAACATTTCCCTGTATTTCACATGAGGAGGGAGACTAAGGACCAGAGATTTCCAGCCATTTTCTCAGGGTCACAGAGCTAAGGATTTAGCAGAGTGAGGACTAGGTCCCAGGTCCCTGGCTTCTTCTCCAGTGGTCTGCCTTTTAAGGCCAGAATTTATATGGTCTCTATATTCTCAGGTTGCGTCTGTGGTCTTACTATGCCTTAGGTTTTTCAATTCCTTAATGGAACTTGAAGAGAAAGCAAGAAAGCAAGAAAGCAAGAAAGAGAGAAAGAAAAACATAAAACGCAGTGAGCCATTTCTCTGCCAAAACAATGAGGTGAAAGGGCAATCCAAGCCAAGGTATTTTTGTTTTTTAAAGGGTCTCCTGTGTCCACTTTTTAAAAAATTAGATTTTATTTATTTATTTTTAGAGAGAGGGGAAAAGAGGGAGAAAGAGAGGGAGCACGATATCCATTGGTTACCTCTCTCATGCCCCCAACTGGGGACCTGGCCCACAACCCAGTCCTGTGCCCTGACAGGCAATCAAACCAGCACCCTTCTAGTCTGCAGGCTGGTGCTCAATCCACTGAGCCACACCAGCCAGGGCCCAAGGTTTTATAAAGAGGGGCTGGTCAGAGTGGTGGTCTTGGAACCCTGTGAACTTTCCCTGATGAGGAAGTAATGGTCCTTATGGCAAGACTGGTGCCTGCCTGCACAGTGATTTGGAAAAATTCTGCCTGAACATTTCTCCTTTACCTAATATGTCCAAAATAATGTCCCCCCAAAGACGGTCAACTTCACTATTCAAGACGCTTCTCTGGGATAAATGCTGCCCCTCCATCATCTTGCCCACAGGGCAGGAAAAATTTTCAGACTCACTTCTGCAATCTGCCCCCACCCCTCAGCCCTGGGCTTTCCTCTAATCTACCTGCCAAACAATCCTACAAAGCAGAAGAGAAAGAGCCTCATATTTTACCTTTGGCAGTTTTTATGATCCGGGATGGGTAGCGTGTTTTGCATATATTTATTATTTAACCACATTCAATACTACAATAAAAGTAGCATTGTTTCTTTTTGATGCATAAGGAAACAGACTCAGAAAGCTTAAAGAACTTGCCAGTGGCTACACAGTTCATTGTGATGGACCTAAAATTCAAACCTAGGCATGCTCAACTCAGGTCTCTGCTGCTTCCATGCCACCAACATGTACAAGGCCATTAGCAATGCACCTTGGCTTTCTGTGTGACTGGGCAGGTATCCACGTAGCCTTTTCTAACTTACCAGGCCACTCAAGATGGTACCATTAAAATCTCCCTTTTGAAAACTTGAGTCCATTTTCTTGAAGGCTTGAGGTAATGCTAAGGTTCTGGAAGTCTGCTTTCCTGAAGTCAAGAATGCATGAGGGCACAAGTGGGAAGTCTTGACCTAGTTTGACTCTATTATGGCACAGGTTGTTTCTACCCAACTCATATCACATGTGCATCACCATCGATGATTCAGCACCACCCCACCCTGAGGAGGGTCCTAAGGAACAATTCTTCATGTGGCTCCTTCACTTGAGCGTAAAATGGTCAAGAAAAAAAACTGTGTCAGTTTTTCTTCCATTCCCTAAGAGACTAGTGGGGGCTGCAACCCAGCACAAGTTCTGGCTTCTGTGTTAGGGTTTCCTGTAGATGAACTGGGTACATGACTTGGAAGCTCATTCCATGATAATATCGTTTTTGTGTCTTTTTTCCTTTTATCCATGACCCGAATGCTTTACCTTGCACTTCCACAACACTATGTAAATGCCCAGCATCTTAATGATTTTAGATCCTCAATCCCTCCTTTCATGAGAGCTTTTCCTTCCTTTTTTTCTTCCTTCCTCTTTCCTCCCTCCCTCCCTTCCTCCCTCCCTCCCTCCCTCCCTTCCTTCCTTCCTTCCTTCCTTCCTTCCTTCCTTCCTTCCTTCCTTCCTCCCTCCCTCCCTCCTTCCCTTCCCTCCTTCTAAACAGTATCTCTCTTTCCACTGTCATATTATGATCATGCAACCCAGCCCACCAGTGGTATTGGAATTCCAGGTGCACACTCTTGAATTCTTTCTGCTTCCTACATCTGCTCCCAATAACCAACCACAGACAACTGAAGCCAGGCATAAACCTCTAAACAGCCATCTTTTGTCTCCCCTATTATACCCAACACAAAGACTCACAATAATGGAAATCCAATCTTTAAGGAATGGAAATTAATGTGTCCTGAGCCTGAATCATGGGCCAGGCACTCCTTTCCCTTAGGTCATCTTAATTGTTCCTTAGAACAACTGAGAGAGGAAGAGATTACATAGAGAAGGAAACTGAGGCTCAGAGAAGTTTAATAATAAGGCCAAACTCAAACTCTTGAGGGTCAAAGTTAGGACTTTGATCTTTCTCTGTCTAAGTTTGAAGACTAAGTCTTTCTAATACAAATTACTGGGTAGCATTCAAGACCTTCAGACTATTCTGACTTGTTCTGCTTTCTGGAGGAGCCAACTATTATAATATGCTGCTTTTTGTCACGTGTGACCAGGTTGAGAATTAGAGCAAGGTACGTCAACTTTATGCCTCAGCAGTCACTTTGTAAAGCTGTGTGAAACACCCATATCCACAAACAGAATTTGAAAAAAAGTGTTACTTTTAAAAGATGTTTTAGAGCCTACAATCAAAAAGCCATTTATTAACTGTCCCATTCACACTCACCAGTTAGGTCGCCCTGTCATTTATCTGTTTGAACATCAAGCAGATCTACAACTATTATTTTAATTAATTAATTCAGCCTTTTATCCCCAGGCCAGGCCCTGGGGGACATCTGGCTTATTTTCCCAGCAGTCCCTGGTGTTCTGCTGTCAAGACCCATCAGGGCCCGCACTCTGTGCTTCCTTCTGGCCAAGCAGTTAATCTCTTTAGCGGAGACCTGTCAACACTCCAGTGCAGCCCCAGTCTATGTGGAGACATAACGTCTTATGCACTTGCCTCTCCTTTCTCGTTGTAACAGCCACCATCTGGGTTCAAACACTTCACAGTTCCTCTCTGAATCATTGTTCCCGAAGTCCACTGAGTGAGTGCCTGCTCTGTGCCAGGTACCATGCTGTTTCGTATTCTTTTCCTCCCATCCGCAAAACAATCACACAACATAGTATCATTCCCATATTCTCCAATAGGAGATGGAGTCTTAAAAAAGTGAAGTGACCTGACCAAAGTCCCTCAACCCAGAAGATGCGAAGCAAGGATTTAAAGTGAGGTCTGTATTGACTTCAACAGTTACTCTTCTACTCCTCTGCATTGTCCATAGCTCTGCCTCTAAACTCCAAGGGGTGTCAAACTCATTTTCACCAGGGGCCGCATCAGCCTGGTGGTTGCCTTCAAAGGGCCAAAATAATTTTAAGACTGTGTAAGTGTAAGTACTCCTTAATTGTTAAGGAGTTGAAATTACACTTGGCCCTTTGAATGCAACTCCAAGGCTGATGTGGCCCCCGGTAAAAATGACTTTGATACCCCTGCTCTAAGACCTGGGAATAAAAGATAGGTGCTCGCTCAGCTATAAACAACATAAAAGGGTAAAATAGGCAGGGGACCCCAGGGAAACCTGGTAGGGAAAGGGCCTAGGGGAGATAAGAAATGTAAACAAACAAACAACAACACCCCTAAGGTTCTGCTGTTATGCGACATAAATTCCCTCCACAGACTCCGTTGTGGACTCTTAAGTTAGTTCTGCATTGCTCCTGCTATACATGTGCAGTACGTTTATTTGGTGGTGGTGGCAGAGCAGGTATTTAGGGCTAAGAGAAGAAGGAAGAGTTAATAGACATTTAGATTATACTTGGTTTTATAAAACTGGTTGATTTAAAAAAATAAACAGCAAGTGAAACAGGGGATTGGAGTGGGGTGGTCCCCAGTACCTGAATGAAGGGGGAAGGCACTGCAGGTGAGAAAACAGCATGTGCAAAAGTCCCAAGCAGTAAGAGGGCCCTCAGTGCCAGCCATATGTGTTCTGGGGGCACAACGGTTCTCAGAGGGATCCGCTCTGCACAGAAGATGCTGGATTGCTCTGTTAATGTTCCTGATCTGCTTTCAATTCCAAGCCATAATTTTAAAAAGTTCTGACTGTCACATTTTTTCCCTTGCTGTTAAACATTACAAAAAAATCCAACCATTTCACATCATTGCTCCTGAGGGCCCTGGGTTTGCAGGGCCACCTCTAAGCTGAAACCTCCTGTAATTATATGGGGTGCACTGGGCCTCCCAGTGACTCCTTCATTTAGTGCCATTATGGTATAGCTCCAGGTTCTTAAAGCTTGCTACCTGCCCTCTTTGCTTCTTACTGCCAGAAGGAATTGCTCTTAAAAGCTATCTTTTATGCTACTAAATTGCCTTTCCTTCTTGTGTCCAGGGAAGACAGTGGGACAGGTAAATCTCTCATGCTCTGGGCCAGGGAAGCAGTTTGAAGCATGTCTGAGTGCTTTGCAAAATATTGGGTCCTATAGAACACTGGGCCCATGGTGTGGTCTTTAAAATGTAACTTCAGTGGTCAAATGTCCTTGGGAAACATGGTACACTATACACCAGACTTAGAGATTCCAAAGGCATATTGGCAGCTTAAAGGCACGGAGAAGTCCTGCAATAAGAAACCTCTTTAGTGCAGTATTTCCTAATCTCAGTCAGCTAGAGAACACTATTTTTTGCATTATCCCTACACCTTGTAGGAATTGCTGATCCTGATAACCACGCCTTACAGGTGTGCACAGAATCTGATATTTTACATTCTGTTAGGGTAGAAAGTGAGAAGGGCAGTAGGAGTTGTATTTTACAGGTGGCCCTGAGGGGCAGGCATATACATGACTTGTGCTAGGGAATGCAGCTAGTAGGGGGCAGTGGAAGTCAGGGTTTCTGATGTACGGTGAGCATCTGGTTGCCAAGCTGCAAGGCTTTTTTTTTTTTTTTTCCTGAAGCCATTTGTACCCTTTTTCTAGACAAATCTGCATTACACCACACACATGCATACACCAAACTGAGCTTTGTAAATAGTCAAGTTATTGTTACTTAAAAAAAACACAACAGGATAGGTGGGGCAAACTGAGAAAAGTTTGTTTAGTGCATAGATGGTGCTGGGTGTTCTGCCTACATCACCGCAAGAATCTTTGCAATAATCCTGAGAGATGAGTATCATTGTTCCAGTTTTACAGAGGACCCCACTGAGACTCAGAGAGATTAGGGAACTTTCCCAGGGTCATGCAGTATCGTGATGCTCAGCCAAGCTTTACATTTATGCTTCATTCCAAAAACCGTTCTCTGTCCTCTTACCCACTACCATTTTCTAGTGAATGGCACCCTCCCTATCACCCTAGAACTCTCGCCAAAGAGCTAGATTTTCCTAAAGCCTCTGACCATATGTGTATTCCAGCAGGTTGTTTAGACAAGACTGGCTCAGTCTGTAGGTCAAAAAGAATAATAATATTCAGAACCGGTAAGTGAGCTCAAAGGGCATCAAAAGGAGTTTATACTTAAATGGTTTGACAGTGTTTTGTCTCACCCTAAAAATGTACTTGGGATTTATGCAGCAAAGCAGAAGACCTGTTGATACCTTCTTAGGGAGCTGAGTGAAAAGGACCGAGACAAGACCTAGGGGTTCCTCAGGCTGTGAAGATGCTTGTATGGAGACAGTGGTGAGTCACGTGTCTACTCTGGGCTGTACACCCAGAGAGTGTGATCTTGGCAAGTCTCTTAAACCCACCTGGCCTTAGTTTCTCTATATAAAATAAAGGGGTGTGAGAACATGCCCAGAGGCGATAATTCTATGGATGAGGTCTCTGTCTGGAGGCAAGAGGGACCCACTATCCGGCCAGGGTTGTGTTCTCCGACCTAGTTAGTCCTGGAAGGAGAGGTCATCTTAAGTCACAGGATGAGAGAAGTTTTGGTGACTTCAATCTTCTGAAATGGAAATGAGATGGAGTGTCCTATACTCTACCTTTTGCAGAGAAGGCATTAGGAACGACAGCCCAGGGACCATAAGACCACTCTCACCCAAGGATATTGGGTGCTTTCTCCCACTGGTTGCTTGTTACCTGGGTTTGAGTCCCACGTAGGGGTACTGTAGAGGGCTTGCTTGTTGTTCATCTATCTGTGGAGTTGCTAGTGTGAAGGTGCAGGGCCCTGTTGTTTCAGTGGACAAGGACAATCCTCAGAAATGGAGCAGCTGGGGGTGTACTAAAGAGGGAAGGATGCAACAGAAGCCCTGGGGCTGGTGAGCAGGAAAGGAAAGGAGCAGGCTGCCAGCTGGGGCTTGGGCAGGGACCTTGAGTCTGAGCAGTAGAAATTTCCAGAGGCTCCCACAATAGGAGGTTGGTTTAGACAATTACTCAGTTCCCTCCCTACTCACACATTATGTGCTAAGTTTATTTCCCTGCCTTCCTGGAGCAACCCTACAAACAAGTATCTCGGATGAGCTCAGATTTGAATGTGACGCAGTGAAAAGTGTTGGGGCAGCTGGCCTTCAGATGCCAAATCACAATCAGCACCTTCACCGGCACCTGAACACGTGAGGCCCGCTCCAGAGGAAGCTCTTTGTAACCTGCCCTGGTTTCCACGGGCAAACACGGTTGGTGCGCAGGTGCGGTTCAGGCTCCACAAAGACCAGCTGGGTGCAGGATTCCAGATGTCACTGGGGCCTCCCAGGGACCAATGCCATTTTGCCTGGCAGAAACAAAGACCTTAAGAAACCTCACCACATGAGTTCCTCAGCAAATGAAAAGGGGTGGGTCCCTGTTGCTATTTGGGAGAGAGTCACAAAGGCAGCCACACCTAGTTTCCAAAGCGTGGGTGGCGGATGTCATCAATGCTTGAGTAGCACCAGCTGTCATAACCCACCCTTAGGCCCCTACTCCACTCTCTTCTTGAAAAGCTGGTGGTTTTCCCCCAGAGAGTGTGGGTAAGCATTTCCATCATGGGGGCTGAGGCCTGGAAGGAATGTCACCAATGCAGTCAAGGTGAAGCTGAGACCTGTCATCTCCAGAGGACAGGCAGCCTGTGGGTCATGGCTGAGGGTGTGGCTTGCAGGTTCAGCATGGTGGCTCTGAAGGCAGGGACAAGCCCAGTACAGTCCCTAAATAAACAGTTGTTGAATGACTGACTAGCATGGAAGTGGTGAAGTGGGGGGTTTTGTGTGGGTCTCAAGGTGACTGGAGATCTTGGGAAAGCAGAGGTCTCTGGAATTTAGATTCTGTTAAGGAAAGGTAGAGTCGAGGGAGGAACTGAGTCCCTGCTCTGAGGGACGGACGTTGTGGTTGGCATTTCACGTGAGTTACTTAACAAGGAATTATTACCTCTCCTAAGAGCTGAGAGGCTAAGTGAATTGCCCAAAGGCCAATCACTTGTAAGTGGCAAAGGCAGGACTTAAACCTGAGTCTTCCGATTTATCTGCTTTCCTATCTTTAGGCCACTATTTTCCTCATTTTATAGAGAAGACTGAGGCCCAGAAAAGCAAATTCATAGCTAATAGAAGGCGGAGCAGGGACTAAAATGCAGAATGCTAGCCTCATGGCTTCCCTCTGCCCAACACCTCACCGCCTGCCTGTCCCCACCTCTCGCAGGCTCTCTTACTCTGGGTGGCACTGACTGTATGCAGGATCTCATCCTGTCCCCAAGGGCGGTCAGACTCCCCCCAACCTGAAATACTCGTCTTCTCCCTCATCTGCTCGTCGAGATCAGGGAATCCCTTGCAGCCCTGTCGGGGAGGGCAGACATCTGGCTCACAGCTGTCCTGAATATGGCTCATGCAACCCTATAGCAGAGAATGTGGGTTTTCTGTGTTTATTTTTCTTTTCTCTGCTGATAATAAAATTGGGTAATGAGGCTGATGAATGAAGCCCCACCAGAGATGGGGTAGGAGTTGTGGTTGAGGTGACAAGCTGTGCCATTGGAGTGCCCGGTCTAGGTCCTAATTTTCCTGTCTGTAACACATGAGGTGGCACAGGATGACAACCTAGATCTCCCTTGTAGAAATCTATTTAAAGCCGGTCAGCACACACATACCAGAAGAGTCAAATACTCTTCCTCGTGAAACAAAATCTAAAATTAAACATGAATAAAATACTTTGATGTTTAAATCAAAACTTGGCATTTTATGTTCCCTTTTTTATCCACGTATGAATTTTTAAAAAATAGCCTTCATTTTATGACAAAAGTATATTTTCCCTTAAGAAGTGCACAGAATTTCAAACTTTTTTTTGTTCTCATGCATTAAAATATGCTAATTAAAAACAACAAAACAATAGGGTGGGGATTGGGGTACATTTAAAACCTTTCTGGGGTCCCTATTTATCTACATCTTGTGATAGCTAGTTTTCTGTGTAAACTTGGCTAGGCTATGGTGCCCAGTTGTTTGTCAAACACTAGCCTAGATGTTACTGTGAAGGTATCTGTGGATGGTATTAACATTTACAATCAGTTGACTTTGGGTAAAGCAATTAACCTCGATAATGTGGTGGGCCCCGACCAATCAGTTGAAGGCCTTAAGAGCAAAGACTGAGGTTTCCTAGAGAAAAAGAAATTCTCTCAAAGATTCAATGTAGAAATGTGGCCTACTATTTCTCTTTCTCTGGAAAACCCTGATATATATATATATATATATATATATATATGATTCAAACCTTTTTTTCTACCAGAAATGTCATAAAATCCTTTGTTCTCAGACCTTTTTCAGGAATGTTGTTCTCATGTTCTGGCTGTTATGTCAAGGTTATCAGTTTGGGACTCAAGTGACCTTGAGTGAACCCAGCCATACTCCTCACTAGTGTGGGGCCTGGTGCAGACGGTGTGCCTTCTGGGCCCCAGTTCCCTCATCTATCCCACAGGCAGAGGGGAATAGGGTGTGATGTTAACACCTTGCTCAGGGATTGCTGGGATGGTCAGATGAGATGATGTTTTTCTTTTCTTCAAGATTTTATTTATTTAGTTTTTAGAGAGAGGGGAAGGGAGGGAGAGAGGGAGAGAAACATCAGTGTGTGGTTGCTTCTTGTGCACCCCCATTGGGGACCTGACCCACAACCCAGACATGTGCCCCAACTGGGAATCAAACTAACGACCTTTGTTTCATAGGCTGGTGCTCAATCCACTGAGCTACACCAGCCAGGGTTTTTTTTCTTTAATGCGTGTTTTTATTTAAATTTAAAAAATTTGTAACCAGTAAGTAGACAAGAATGTTATAATCTGACTGTATAATCTTATTCTTGTTGGATCACTAAAATATAACACAGGATTGTTCTCTAAGCTAATTTTAATGTTGTCCAGTTACACCATTATTTGGTATCTTTTCAACAGGTTAACCTCTTAACTATGTAGAGTTTCTTCTTAGAGACATTCACTTTTATACTTAACATTTGTACTTTATTTGGGAGACATTCATATTTCATACAGGATACACAAATTTGAGACAATAACAACATTGTAGCCACAACACTATCCTGGCTGCCTTGTGGCGATTATGTCGCTCAGTCAGCTGTCCACCACACACGACTGGATGTTAACAGTGTTACTTCATACACACTGTGAACAGCACAGGGCACGAAGCCCGTCTCCAACCACAAACATCGGTCTCACAGGATCAGGCAGACGAGGTCTAAGGTGAGGTGACTTTTCCTTTGTGAGCATACTTCTCATCCACAGGACACTTTTCCCAGGACACTCCTCGCTTATTTCAAATAAGGTGCCGGTGCTGAAAACATTTCTGGAACCCCTTTTTGGGGACTGCCTGCACAGTCACAATGAACTTTTCTGAACATCCTTGATGGTGGCAAGTCTTTGTCTTTGGAGGATGGATTTGATTTGGGGAAACAGGCGTAATTATTCACAGGCGAGGGAGTCAAATGGCGGGTGACAACCCAGGATCCAAAGTGAGGCGCCGCCGTGAAACAGCGAGACCGGCTCCCTTGTACAATAAAAAGTGCCCCAGCAATGGCAGTCCTGCAGGAACAAGTACAGACTCTCCTAGATGGCGCCACAGAGGCATCACTCAGTTGAACAGTTTATCTAGGTGGTGGTCTGCAGTTTTAAAAATCAGTCACTTTGCCGCCTCTGGCATAGACTTCAGTCTTCCTCTTCAGTTTCAGTCCCTTTCGCTTTCTTATGGATCGCCCAGTTAAAGCTGTGTCAAGCAGAGAGCCAGGGACTGTCCTGAAGCCCCAGCTTCCAGCCAGGGGAAGCCCTTCCGAGAGCGGTGGCAGCACACCCAGTACCCTGGCCCATAGCGCAATGCCAGACAATAGGGCTTGGGCTGCCTCCTGCACAGGGACACATCCCCTTTCACGTATTTCTTCTTGCACTGCGCACGAGGATCTCTGTAGCGCGGGTCTCGAACCCAGCGAGAACCTGCCGGCCTGATGTTGCAGTGTTCAATGATAAACTTGAAATGGAAGCAGGTACACTTAAGAGCCACTAAACACTTGGTGGGAAGTAACCTGAAGATTTTCACCATAATGTGGTGGGGCAGAGAAGCCATGTACCGCTGAGGCTCCGAAAGTGGCTGGATTTTAAACCTTGTCTCCAGAAAGTCGTGAGATAACTGCTTCTTCCCACTGGATGCCTCAAGCACCGGCACTGTGCTTTTCACAGGAGAGGCTGGCGTTGGCCCAAGTGAATCAGCTGAAACGTTTCTTTCCTCAGATGCACTGCCATCCTCAGCAGCATCTGCAAGCTGGGTGGCCTCCGAAGACTCTTTTGCTGTGCTTTCATTCAACTGGGAACAGTCCACTGGTGCTGACCGGGTGGCCAAAAATCACAACCTCCCTGGAAGTGGGTCTTCACAGGACTTTAAACTAGAAGGCTGGTCTTTCTCCACTTGGGACTCCGTGATGCTAATGCACATAAGAGTCTTTTTTTTTTTTTTTTTGATCAGGACTTTGTGGCACAAGCTGTCTACTCATACAATCCACAGCCTCTGTGGGCAACTCAATGCTTGGGGACAGATTTGAGGAGGAAAAGGTGACTCAGGTTCCTCTGTCATTCCAACATCTTATCTATAGCTGTTTTTCACAGCTGTTTGCTGATATGGCTCTCATGCTGCCCTTTCCACGTGGAAACCCACACCTACTGCAATGAGCAACAGCCTGGAGGAGCCCCATCCCAGGCCTGCTTCCCCATGAAACAACAATGGTCAGCTCTTGAGGGGTCACAGTCCACAGATTCAGACCCACAGAATTAACCTGAGCAGCAGGTGCCTCCAGGCACCTTTGTTTGTTTCAACTTCATCAGCCTGAGTGCCATTGGCAAACAACACCCTGCCTCCTTTTCCACCGCTGTCATTCAAGAGGCTCCCAGGCTCACGCTGGCTCTGCCGCTTCAGGCACTCAGACTCCAGCCTGACTACCACGTTGAGGACACGGACTGGCCCACTCTGTGGTTCGTCAACCTGAGGATTTCTTCTTTCCGGGGGTTCTTCGCAAGCTCCTGGGCCAGAAAAGGGCTCAGAGGCTGGAGACACACCTCTGAATTGCCCAGAAATCCTCACCTCGGCCGGTGACTTAGTGCAGATTTTCCCCACAAGCGGCTAGCAGAGCAGCACTGGCTCTTTGCTCCAGGAAGGCAACCACCTGTACGACTGGCAGAGGCCTCCCAGCACAGACACTGTCCCCACCATCACTCATGTAATGCTTTAACTGGAACATATCAACAGAAGGAAAAAGCAAACAAAATATAACCAGAGACATTGTAGTTAAGAACAATCTAACAATAGCCAGAGGGGAGCAGGGAAGTGACAGTGAGGAGAGGAACTACTATAAAGGACACATGGACAAAATCAAGGGGGAGGGAGGATGGAGGCAGGGGAGGGAGAGGGGTTTGGCTGGGGTGGGGGATGGAGGGATAGGGAGAAAATGCTGTCCTCTCTATCCCTCCACCCCACCCCAGCCAAATCCCCCTCCCTCCTCTGCCTCCATCCTCCCCCTTGATTTAGCCAAACCCACCTCCTTCCCCTGCCTCCACCCTCCCGCTTGATTTTGTCCGTGTGTCCTTTATAGTAGTTCCTGAAAACCCCTCTCCCCACTGTCTCCTCCCCACTTCCATCTGGCTATTGTTAGATTGTTCTTAACTACAATGTCTCTGGTTATATTTTGTTTGTTTTTTTCTTTTGTTGATCATGTTCCAGTTCTAAAGAACCGTGCTCAGTGCCACAAACACAAGGCTCAGGCCCATGCACCCAATGTAGACTTCCCTCATCTTTTCTAACTGGGTCTTAGCTGCTTTACGATCCCCTGATCGTTTCCCTCTTTTTGTAGCTCTCCCATCAATATCCCTGGAGCTTTTTGTCTTCATATGTCCCACCCTATTGCTGCTCTGGTGGGCTGGAAGGAATTCAGTCTTCTCCTTGGTATTTCCTGGTTTCAACACAGCCCGGGTATCACACGGCCCTTCCCCTCCTTCACCCTGGTGGATTATTGCAGGTGGTGCATTCTTCTTGGCTTTAACATTCACGCTGCTTTCTATGGGGCTCTTCCCACTCATACTGCACAGAACATCTGGAGGAAGGACCCCAAAAGGCTTTTGAGATGATACTTTACCAGGAGAGGTGGGAGGAAAGACACTTTCTTTCATGTAGCTAGCTTCATATTCTTTGTCATTTATAGCCTCTCGGTGGCTCACGGGAGTTCTCAGAGTTTCCTTGCTGATTTCCAGAGGATGCACTTTGTTCTGCAGTTTCCAGCGTTTTCGGTACATAGCAGAGGCTCTTAAAAGTCAAGCTCAGTGAGGAAGGATTGAGGACTCCTACCCAAGCTTCCTGCTGGACAGAGTCAGTAATGGCAAGTCACTAGGTTCTCTTCTGGTCTGATCTCTTGAAAGATTAAACTTGTAAAGTGCTGATATCAAACAACTTTCGATTCAAATCCACTGCGATTCCAGGCAACAGGAGACTGAACTTTCTTCTACTCTCTGGAACCAACTGGCCCTTCCCCTCCAAGGTCTGGGCCAGGGACTGCTATGACATCACAGTCCACCTCCTGGAAACCCTGAAGTCACAGACAGGAGGACCCCCGGCACTATGACTTCACTGCCAACTGGGGCTGACCCGCAGTGGACTTGTGCTAGCTTGGAGGTGAAAGAAACTTCCACCTCTGTTCTGCCTGGGCCATAGAGAGGATAAGGGCAGGTGCGCCTGATCTGGGACAGGAAGGACAGAGTGGCCAAGACCAACGGGCATGACATGTGCGAGGTGACCCCACCCAAGGGCCGCTGGTCCCGGATCCAGGAGAGACTGCCTGGTTCCTCCCCGTGGCCAATCCATAATCTCCTGGGCTTCAGCCCTGGTCCTTGTCCACTGGTCTGCCCAACCGTTGGTGGCCTGCGAGGGTACTCAGCGCCTGGCCCATGCAAGCGTGGAGGCTGGCCCCTAGGAGGAGGTATGGGCTGCTATGTTCCCAGCCCAGATGCATCCGCAGCGCTGACGCCCCCTGAGGTGATGTTTTAAGTAACTAGAAACATAACATATTCTCGGTAAAAAATAAGCACTGCTGGTATTATGAGTATGACTCCTCTTTCTATCATCATTATTAATTGGACTCAAACAACATTATGGGGAACCAACTGGCTGCCAGGCCCTGTGTTGGGGACCTGGCGAGGAGAGTGGAAAGTCAATGTGCTTCCCCTTCAGGAGCTCAGAGATAGCGGAGAGGAGAAAGCTCTGTGTCCTCCATGAGCCACAGACAAGGTAGTATAAATCATAGCTCTCCCAAGCTCTCAAGGCTCAACCCAAATCCCATCTCCTTCATGAAACCTTTCCAGATCCCCCTATTAGAAATTAATTTCCCAACTCCCATGTCCCCAGGGCCTTTGGCTTGTTCCTTCCCTGCAGTACTTACCACTATTTACCTTGTATCAGAGTGATTTATGCACATGTCAGGGTCTCCCTCTAGAATGTGAGCTCCTGAGGACAGAAATATTTATGAAGGGTCTTTTGATGACTTTGGCTATTGTATGAAGGACCAACATAACAGCATCAATAACCTGCTTCACATTTTAAAGTGATTTTGTAACAAAATAATTTAAGTGAAATATAATTTTTAAACTATTTTCACATTTTTATTCTTATAGCCACTGTCTCTTTTTTGTGTCCATTTTATAGATGCCATGCAGAAGGCAGAGAGCTTGCCATGACCTGTCCAAGGTCACAGAACTGCTTAAGAGCAGGGCTAAACCCAGGATCTGACCCATTTGTACTCGGCACTGAAAGGCTGGCACTTAACCGAGGCTGCATATTCCTAGTCTCACTACATCACCCTTACCTAGTAACTCTGCATTTTGCTGCATACAAGTAGTTTGACTTTCCTTGTCATGAGTGGGGTTTAGTAAGTTCCCTCCCTATTTAGACATAAAATGAAGCCAGATGAAACAAATTGCACCTTTTAGCTGCCTTGCCAGACTGATTGTAAGTCCTGCCCTGGTGATTTTCAGGTTGGCAGAGTCTGGTCTTTTAACAATTTCCCCTACAAAACCATGCGTCTTTGGAATGATTAGAGTTGGATGTGCTTGCACACTCATCTTTCCACAGCTCTGCCCTGGAACTCTCAAGGCCTTGTGACAACATTGAGAGATAGGCTCAATTACCTGCTATTGACAGATGAGGACCTTGAGGCTTAGAGAGATGGAGTGACTTACGTGCCCAAGACCACACACAGCCAGGGGTCAAACCCATGTCTATTCTGATGCTAAAGACTTTTCATTATCCTCACACAGGATTCCTTCTCTAACGGGGAGGAACTGGGAAAACAGGGGCTGACTCTCCTATCTCTAGCTGGCCAACTGTTTTGGTAAGATACTAATTAAAGGAGTGATTTTCTGGGAGAATTAGTCAAACTCATTAGACAATGACCATGGCCCAAAGAATCAGTTCTGAGATTGGTACATGCTGATATAAGGCTGAACATGATTTTTTTTTTTTTGCCTCTCCCAGTTTGGAATTAGAACACAAGTTGGCAGAACTCTCCACTGTGATTTTCCATTACAATATTCCTTCCTGCAGCCACGTTTGACTAATGCTGACTAAAACTTTCATCCTTCCACCCTCATGCCTTTACTTCAGCTGTGTTTTCAAATGTCCTATCTCCTCACCTTTCCTCCTTCAAGATCCCACTGGATTGGGCATATGGACTGGCTGAATTTGTACTTTGGCAAGACAAGTCTTCATGGAACGAACAGTAGGGGAAGAGTCAAAAGCAAAGGATAACCCATAACAGGAGGCCAGGTAGGAAATTTGGTGGGAGGCAGATTTGGTTAAGAAAACTGAACTCCCTTTGTTGGGCAGTGTGGAGCCATGGAGCAGAGGGGTGGGCCACATGATATGACTAATGTTCAGAGAAGGTAAATCTGGTAGGAGAAAGGCGTGAAGACTGTTTAGTAAACTCTTAAAATAGTCTATCTACAAGG
The DNA here is from genome assembly GCF_022682495.2 of Desmodus rotundus. Lineage (NCBI taxonomy): Eukaryota > Metazoa > Chordata > Mammalia > Chiroptera > Phyllostomidae > Desmodus > Desmodus rotundus. The sequence goes on from NC_071391.1 coordinate 52,060,167, forward strand.
TGAGGAGGGCCTGAGCCAGGGGAGTGGCTGCAGACTGGAGAAGAGGGAAAGATAGGAGGTATTTTGGATGGGATAAACTGGAGTTCTTTCCCCAGTGCAATCACCATAAAGTGGGGCACAGCACAGAAGAAAGGGTGTGGACTTTGGGATGAGGCAGTCTGGGTTTTTAATCTCAGCTCAGCCACCTACAGGCATGTGACCTTGGGCAAATCATGTAAACTACCTGAGATTCAGTTTTTTCACCTGTCAGAAGGTATAATTACTAACCATTCATAGACTTTTGTGAGAATCAACAGAAACAACAAACGCAGAAAGCTAGTCACATTGTAGGTGAACAGTTAGTGGTCGTCACCCTGGGGTGTGCGGGGGTGGAAGAGCAACATGGCTAAGACCTGGGCTAGAAGTGTCACACTTCTGCCCCTTATCTGCTATTTGACCTTGGGCAATGACTGAAACTAGGATGATATGAGGATGATAGTGGCTCTCTCTAATATCTATTGCAATGAACACTAAGTTAAATGAGAGAAATATATGAGAAATGATTAGCTTGTGATGGGCACAAGGAAGCACAGGAAAAGGGGAGTTATCATCGGCATTATTAGTGTCCAATAGACACTGCTTGTTAGCTGATCCAACTTGCATTCTCACCCCATTCTCTTTCTCCTATATTATAGAATCTACAAAAACCAAATACTCTATTACTGCCCAGCCTCATTTGTAGCTATGAGCAGCGAAGTGACAAAGTTCTGGCTAAAAAGACAGAAGCAATGTCTGCTTGGGGGATTCTGGTAATGCTTGTACTTCCATGATTAAAGGAAGAGACACACTCAATGGGCCTAACTCTTCTGCCTTTGATTCCTGTCTTAAATTCAGGCATGAAGCCTGATGCTGGGACAGCTAAGTCACAATCACAAAGAAAAGGCTAAGACATTCAAAAGGAGGCCAACCAGCCCAACATTGGGGACCTAATAGTCTACACCAATGCCAATAGCTGTCCATTTATCCAGAGTGCTTGGCATGTGAGGAAAATAAACCCTTATGTTTAAGTCACTATATTTGGATTCCCTGTGTACTTGTAGCTGAATGTAGGCCTAACTGGTGGAAGAGAATGACCAGACAGCAGAAAAAAACTCACTCGGTGGTACTGAGCAGCAGCATTGCAGCTAAAGAAAACTATCCCATGTTCTCCATACAGGCTCTGTGTTTTCCTCCTCCTGTGCTTTTTCTTACAGGGGTCTCTAGGGACTTTCTCTCTCTGTCCCCCATCCCCCATCTCTGTGTGCATAAATCTCCCAAGGCTCAGCCTGGTGCCCCCCCATCCAAGAACCATCTCCATCCCTCCATGTAGAACAAATCTCCCCTCTAAAGTTCCCATTTTGAACACAAGGTTTTTAGGTTTTAATATTTTCAAATGACTAGTTTGATATTGGTGTTCATATCTTACTTCCTTTAAACTCCTTCACATACATTATTTCTAAGTGAGAATGTGCATGGAAAGTGAATAACACAGTCTTACACAAAATACTAGATATTGTTTTTGTTTTGTACTCCCAATGTTTAGTTTATTCATTCAACAAATATATACTAAAAATCTATGTGAACTGTCAGGATTAATAGCCTCTGCTCTGATGATAAACAGTTTGGAGTCCATGGGACAATTTACTCAGTTTCTTTATCTCTTACATAGATACAATGTAGGAACAGAGGTATTATGGAGGATCCAGAGTTAATATATGTAAAATATATAGAATGGTATCTTATATGCAGCAAATACTCAGGGATATTATCATTATTTACCAGGCCATCTATTTGTCTTAAGGTATGTATCTAACATGTTCCCTATCATATAGTAGGTCTTCAAAAAATATTGAATGAATAACTTGTATATGTGTACTTCTGAAATGTTTAAAAATCTCCAAATGAAACTAATTTAAATTCATATATACTTAATACATTAATGCTCATAAATAATTCACATTAAAAAATATGTGTTTTTAAATTTATTTTCTTTGAAGATTATATTGAGAATTTCACAACAGCTCTTGAAGTAATTGGAGAAGCACCGGCAAATACCACAAAACCAGAAAGAGGAACAACGTAGGTCAATTAGAAAATTCATTTGCTTGGAAATTCAATAACCGTCTACACACTCCCTGCTCTGGTTCAGCCCCTGGGGAGGCTCTCACCACCTGAGTTTCCAGAGCAAAAGTTGACCTTCGACTCTAGCCCACAGGGACGCCCACAGTCTGAGCCCAACGTGCAGCATAGGCTTGGTTTTCGACCCATTGCCAAGAGTCTGGGTTCTGCAAGCAGAATGCCTGGGTTCAAAATCTTGTTTCACTGTTTGCTAAGTGTGCACTCCCTTTGGACCTTAGTCTACCATGTACAAAATGGAATAATGGAATAATAGAGTTTCCCTCATATGGAGTTATTGTGAAGCTTAATTGGGTTCATCCAAGTGAAGTGCTTAGCACAGCACTGAGCACACGGTGTGTGCTCAGTAGGTGTGAATCGTTTTATCCCAGTCCCCCGACAGTCCAGCCACAGCACACTACCCACTGGCCTCTTTCCTCCCTCCACAACTTTCACCTGTTCTTCATATGACACAGTCTTTTTTCTTGTCCTCCACTGGATAAACTATTGGTTCATTAAGACTCATGAAAAATGGAATACTAATGAGGTATGTGACATGACATGATGCATTCTCAGGGTTTATAATCTTCGTGGCAAAACAAATGCACAAACAATAGCACTAACACCACCACCACCAGATAACCTTATGAGTGAACCACTTAAAGGACCCCTTTCCCAAGTACCCACAGGTCTCTAGTGAGGGATATTTGACATGTCTTTCTAGACACCATTCAATCTAAGTGAGTACAGTTAACAGCATGAGAAGAGATTCCTATTCCCTTAAATTGCAGTGGAAGAGTAGATCTTTGCTGAGTCAGGAAGGGGACTAATATTTGTTGAGTTCTATGATGTGTTGGCACTGTGTGAGGGCTTCACATGTCCTTATATTTAATTTTTACTACAATCCTATGAAGTAGACAGTGTTATTAATTTTACACAGGAGGAAACTGAGGCACAGAGGTCATCTGACCTGCTTGCTTTTATACAGCTGTGAATACTGGCTCTGGGAATTGAATTCAGATGTCTCTGCTGACACAGTTTTGCAGTTGTCCAGGTTTTGCTGGAGAGGAGATAGAGTAGTGCAGGGTTCCAGGGGTGGAGAGGCAATAGAAGAGTTAGGGCAGGCAGGAAAGCTGAATTTCCTACCCTTGCCAGTCTTCTTAAGCACTGGTCCTGACTAAAATCCTGCCAGGTATTCATTAGTAACACAGAGAAATACATCTGCGTGGGCTGCTTTTATGTGCAGGATGGGAATTACGGGGCCACGATCACACAGAAGTGTTTCACCCGGAAACCAAGAACTCTGATCATCCTCTTCTTCTGAATACAGACAGAATCGCTCACAGGATGCTCACAAGCCTACCTTAGAATCAGCCATTCCTCAACTGGAAGGCGGATTCTAACACGCGAGTTGTCAGACTTCAGGCAAGTGACTTGACCTCATTGGGACCTTAGCTGGGTCATCTAAAACCGGGATTACCAGTGATGTCAACTCAAGACAGAGAAACTATGAAATGAGGTATGCGTAGGGTGGACGTACAATTTATTGTTCAAACAGGGACAGTGTGTGTGTGGAGGGGGGAGTTCTGCAAAATTTCACTGGGACAATAGGTGTAAACTGGTGTCACCTCGAGCAAACTGGATTGTATGGCCACACCAGGTATGACTTACAGAAGTGTCTAGCACAGGGGCTTATATCTAGTAAACACCTGTAAATGCTCTTTCCTGTATTTTAAGGGAAGTATTAAGTATTTGGCACAATTTGAAAATTAAGCTACATTGTACCATTAAATAATTTCTGAGCATGTTAGATTTGCAGACAGAGGAAGCTCAGCCAGGGTCCTATTAGTCATGGTATTCATACTCCCCAGTCTGACAGGCCAGTGAACACGTACAGACTCACCAGAACAACATAAGAGACTTCTCAGTGCAGTTAGAAGACAACTTGAGAGGATTTATTCAAAGGGAAGAAGAAGGAAGGTATGTGCTCTAATCTATTTAAAAACAAACAGAAAACATACCAGTTTCAGATCAAAAGATGGAGGGGGTGTAAAGTAACAGAAGAAAACAAGTTAGAACAGTCCATTTATTCATCCATATCAGCTAAGGAGGGAGGGTGAGCAGCCAAAATATTCCAGCAAGATAAGGCATCTTCAGCAACGGCTGAACATACTCCGGAAGAAATAACAGGGGATGAAGGTAGAAATCCTAGGATTTTGTCTTTCTGACAAACAGTGTCTTCTTAATAAATGTTAGTTTCTTTCCTTTTGCTTCCTTTGTGGTAAGGATTTGTAAAATAATCTGAGAAGCTGATTTACAGTTTACACCCATAGCCTGTTAGCTGCTGGACTGAGTCAAAGTTGATCACTAATACCTGCCTAGTCATCAATCTCCCTTCCGTCCTTCTCCCTTCCTCCTTCCCTTTCTCCCTTTCTCCTTGTTTTTTTCCCTCCCTCCCTCCTTCCTTCCCTCCTTCCTTCCCTTTTTTCCTCCCTCCCTTCCCTCTCTTCCTTCCTCCTCCCTTCCTTCCTTCCTCCCTCCCTCTCTTCCTCCTTCCCTTTCTCCCTTTCTCCTTTTCTTTTTTCCTCTCTCCCTCCCTCCTTCCCTTCCTCCCTACTTTCCTCCCTCCCTTCCCTCCTCCCTCCCTTCTCCCTTCTTTTCTCCCTCCCTCCCTCCTTCCTTCTTAACTTCTCTCTTTCCATCCACAACTATTTATTGAGACAGAAACTGAGGATATGGTGGTGTATGGACAGGCTTGCCTTTGTCAGGAAAGATAGATACTAAGTAAATAATTAACTACAACTTTAGTACAATAACTGCCCTGAGATCAGAGTCTACTCGTTACTTCGGGCCCTTGATTTCTGATACATGTTTGACACATGCATGTGGCTATCTCAAAGCATCTGAAATCTAGCCTGTTCAATAGTCAATACTCAACTAATGATTTTCCTCCCACACCTAGCTCTTCTTTCTGCCTTCCTTGTCAGAGTAGATGGTATCATTAACTCCCAAGTCCTAGTCCTTATACTACACCACAGTTCTTGGTTTATTGGAGCAGAGTCTTGGAGAGAATGTGAATGTATTTCCCAAGAGCTCTATGGAAAGTTAATGGGCATGCAGGTGTTGAGAGTACAAATTCTGACTGTTAACTTTTGGGTTGTATTAGAGATGTGTGTGTGTGTGTGTGTGTGTGTGTGCATGAGTGGAGGCATATGGAGGGAGCTGGGGAAAAGAGAAGGGATCTCTGAGTTGAGACAACAATCACAGTTCTGCAAAGTTCATCATAGACTGAAGGATGCAGCTTCCCTCTCCCCCTTCAGAGCCACCCCCGTCCTTGACTTGACATCTTCATCATCAATATTTTTTTAAAAATCCAAAATATGGTAGGAGGGCCCAAGTCTTTGTTCAACCTGCTTTATCAGAGCGAGAGAGACTTACTTGTTAAATGCCTTCTGTGACAAGAAAACAACTACTGGAGATTGCCCCATCCCTCTTTATCTATCATCTATTTACCCATTTGAGTAATGGGAGGAAAAACCAGCTTCATAATCAACCTCATTTTCCCTGAGTGTTTAGAGCTTAAAATCATTTGCATTTTGACAATGGTCCAGCAGTTCCTTATCCCATCCATCAATTTGATTGGTAAATTGGTTGCCCACTTTCCATCTGATCTTTAATTGAATAACTGAATGTTATCAACACAAATTTGCAGTTTGGTCTAGAGCTTGGTTTTTTGGAGGGAGGGCTTCACTTCCTTACTAACTGCTTCCAATTTTACATGAATATTATGTCCGCATAGTACATGGGTGTGGCGAGAGGGAGAAAGATGTGACCGGGCACAGGGAGAAGGCGTATTAAGGGAGTTGGAACTGCAGACATGCATGCCACTAATTAAAATGCAAAAATCAAACTCACTTGGGGCCACAGGCAATGACTATTTCTTAAAAAAAAAAAGTGAAGCCCCTAGTACTTACAGATTTCCAACCGGATAATAACTTTGCAAAACGTGACTGACAGTTTGCCAGATTATCTCCTTAATCACACTGTTATTTCTATTAAGCAGGGCTTATGCTCCCAGCAGGTTTCAAACAAGTGTTAATGGTGAACATCCCATTGAAGAATCAAAGGGCTGTAGCAACTGGAGTTTTGTGGAGGGACTCCAGAAATCGAAACATTCACAAAGTTGGGCAGAAAAACCAGAGTAAAGCAAATACAGCTTCAGTCTGCTCTGACTTAAGTGTCTCTTCCCATAACCAGTGCAGAACGTCAGTAGCTACAGAGAAAAGTGTTAGAAATGTAGGGGAAGGCATGCAAATCTGAAAACCCTGCAGATTTTTTTTTTTGTCTCAATGAAATCTTAGGATGTCAAGAGTTCATTGTTTTAAAGGACTTATTCCCATAAGACATAATCAGCAACATTTTATTATGTGTTCTATTTCTTTCATGCCAAATGACTAACCATTATGAATAGCTAACCTGGCAGTAAACCCTCAGAAAGAGATGAGGGTGATCAGAGTCCCACTCTTTGTGGTTTAACATTGAGCCTACCGCAAGGCCCAAGAGACCCTCACAGTTACTGGAAGCTCTTTCCAGGAGTTTGCATAGGAAGGATGCAGGGGAATAACCAACATAAAGGGTCTACACTGGGCACTGCATATTAACTAGGTCAATTCTGTTGTCTGCACTCTGAGCTACATGTTATTATCCCATGTTGGAGATAAGGAAACTGAGCAGAAATCTATTAACTTGCTTAAGGAACAATAATTAGAAAATTATAGAGTCATGATTTGAACCTAGATCCTCCCTCTTTTAGCCAGCTAAGTGAATGAAACCAAGTGCTTGGGAGCTGTTTGGAAGTTTTTATATCTGGATCTGTTTTCAAAGGATCCCCACTACCCTTCTGTTCCCATTTCTCTTGTTCTTCTTCTTCTGCCTCGTCTTCCATTCCTTCCCCCTCCTTCCTCCCTAGCTTTATCCTTCTTCTTCATTTTAAAAAGTTCCTTCCAATCTCTAAGTGTGTGGGTATTCTCTTTTGGCTTCTCCAGATGCACTGTTTTCTACCCTGACCTGTGCTCCAAAAACAGTCACCCTTGCCCTCTGGCTTTGAGCTGTGTTTGGTCAATGGGAGGCCCTGGTGGCACTGGAGAGAGGGAGAAGATGATCTTCCTTGGGGCGTTTATTTCCCAGGCTCCCTTCCTGCCCGGATGCATGGTCACCACCCAGGTCCTGCCAGGTGGCCGTCTTCTACATTGACCACCCCCTGAACTGCAGCCACCCGATAGTTCCCAAATGTTTTGATCCCAGGACCCCTTTAGACTTCTAAAATTATTGAGGACCCCCAAACAGCTTGTGTTTATCTTCCATTGTTTGTCATGTTAGAATTAAAACTGACAAGTACTCGAACACAAGAATACACAAACATACAGGGTGGGGTGGAAGTAGGTTTACAGTCATGAGCACACAAAACACAAAGTTTATTCTTATAACATTATTTATTAATTATTGTATTATTTTCCATAACAAACTACTGTAAACCTACTTTTTCCTAACCATGTCTATTCCATGAGCTGTAAGAGCAATGAATCCATTTCTAGTCATTTAGCCTCTGGAAAATTCTATTGTGCACTTGCGAGAGAATAAGGGTGAGAAGACAAAAATATCTTGGTATTATTGTAAAAATAGTTTTGATCTTGCGGTCCTCTAAAAGAGTCTCAGGGACCTGCTGGCCAAGCTGCTCCTTCAGACTTGTGCTGGGATGCTTCTCTGTTCTGTATGGGATGCCTTCACCCTGTCCATAGGGTCGAACTGACTCCCTTTGTTCAACTCTCCTCAGTCATTCTCTTCGAGTGTGCCTTCTGTTTGCTGCAGGGACACTGACTCATCCCTGAGTAGGGGATGACTGGAATTTCACCTTGGAGGAAGAGCTTGGGCCAGAAGTGGATCAGAAATGTCAGCAGCAAAGAAAAACATTCTTTTTGCCTGTCCTCACCTTTTCCTGTAAACTTTGATTCATCTTTTAAATTGTATTTATCATTTCTTTACTGATAAAAAGGAGTACCTTAGAATCAGATCCCTGTTTTTCTTTCCTGGATCCAGGCCAGAGCATAAGAGATTTATTTCCTCTTACAGATGTAGACAAACTGGACCATCTTCAGCGGAAGACAAATAAGACTCTGGAAACCAAGCTCATGTGGAAGAAATGGGTTCTTCTGAAGAAAAGAAAAGAAGGCTCAGAGGAACTTGGCCATTTTCAGCTATCTCTCCATCAGCTGGCCTTCCTGATATTAGGGAAGAATTCTTCATTACTTCTGGCATCCTGATGAATTTAGAACAGATCTTAATTTCCCCACATCACTTTATATTGTCAGTATTTACATCCTTCTCTTCCCTTTTAGACAGGTTTAGTCACCAAGGTGTGTAATAAATGTTTGTCGAAGAAAGAAGTAGAGATGGCAATCTTTTTCATAACTACCATTTCATTTTCTATAGTCAGCTGGAGACAGTTCATGCTCTCCAGTTTTCCTGGGGTATAACTGATCTACAAAGAACCTATTTGATTGACCTGTACATATTTGATTGCATATGTACAATTTGATGTGTTTGGACATAGGCAGACATCTGTGATACCATTCAGACAATCAAGGACCTATCGAAAACCTCTCAGTTTCCTATGCTTATGTCTTATTTATTTATTTATTGTTTTGGTAAGAATACTTAATATGAGATTTACCCTCTTAAGCTCAACAAATTTTGAAGTGCAAATACCATATTAACTACAGGCACTATGTTATACAGCAGATTTCTAGAATGTACTTCTCTAGCATAACTGACACTTTATACTTGTTGAACAGCAGCTCCCCATTTCCCCCACCCTTAACCCCTGGCAACCACTATCTTATTCTCCACTTCTACAAGTTTGATTATTTAGGTACCTTATATAAGTGGAATCATGCAGTATGATTTTTACAAATCACTTAGAAAGTCATTCAATGTATCTGCAGAAGCAGGAAGGGAAACCTCAGAAGGCTTATACAGGTGTTGTGACACCTTTCCAATACACCGCCTTTGAAGTGAAAATGCCTGAACTTCAACCCCGACCCACACCCACCAGTGGCATTGTCTTTCACAGGTCACTTCCTTGTCTTAAACCTCAGGTCCTCAGAATATAGTTTAGAGGAGTAAATATCAACTTGTGTCTGTGGTTCTTTGTCCCAGGGCACCATTGTAAGGTGCCGGTAATCTATCCTCAAGGATACCAAACATTGTTGGCTGCCTAAAATATTATTATCTCTGGCTTATATCTGAATTATGTTTTCACATATGTGGAAATATGGTTATAATTGATAACATACAAGACTCTTAAGTCATTCTTCAAATTCTGAATCTATTTTGCATTTTTTTTTAAGTTAAGGAATAAAATTATCTGGTGTGGTGGGGTCCACAAAATACTCTGGCACTAGAATAAAGCTCTTGTTCTTGGGAAAATTGGAAGTTGCTAAGGCTCGAGCCTAAGTTCTGACTCTGAAAGTCTATGGATCTGATGATGCAGAGAGCAGGAGTGAGGTGGTATCTCTCACCTGAAGAAAGGCAGGGCTTTGCCAACCATAGTTATGAACACTGGTAGAGGGAGTATCCACAAAAGCCAATGAACATGTCTTCTAGCTTTCTAACTGATTTCTCCTTCACAGACAGTACCCATGACATAAACACAAGGCCCCGTATTATGAGAAGAGTATGAAAGTGGTTAAAGGAGTGGAGGCAATGGCATTTTTTGAAGCAGACAAAACATTATTTGTTCTCCCTTTCATCCATCCTAATCTGTTATCATTACTCAAAAATATTTTAAAAACTTCCTTTCTCTAATGGATGAAGAGGATTTAGGGGAAAATGTAAGCTACTTAATACCATGCTTTGGCTTTGGGAGCCACTAAATAGATAACAAGAAATTCTTTAACTTTGAGGTGTAATTGCCAATGTGCAATTAAAGGAACTCAGTAACAATTGAATGGGAATTGTCAACTCAGAACAAATGAACTAAAAACAATGCTTTAAAATTTTTCAATAAACACCTTTTTCTTTATTTTTCTACTTACTAAAATAATACATATCCATTGTAGAATTTGGAAAATACAGAAAATCTCAAAAGAGGAATACGTAAACTACCATTAATCTGCATGCAGTATTTTATATTCTTGCACATGTCTCTGTATCTATATTTATAGATTTATAATTATTTCATGCTATTCATGGTTTTTGATAACTTGCTTTCTATTAAATTTTTTATTATCTAATACTAGGCACATATAAAGCACTGTAAGTAAGGTATATGTAAGTTATGAAGCATGATGATGAAATTAACCACCATAGGGTCACCATCCAACTTACAGATTCAAATCCCACTAGTGTGGTTGAACATCGCTGTGAGCCCCTCCCTATTCCTCCATGTGGTAACCATGTGACATTCTTTGTTGATAATGCCTTTGTCTTAAAAAATGTTTTTTAAACCACCTGACAATGATTTAATTTTAATTGTACTTATTTCATATCTTATAATAGTGTTTTTACTGTTTTTCTTGAGATTATTTTAGTTTAATTACATATTTTATATTTCTAATTTGTCAAGTTATACATACCTGCTTTTCAAACTTTAATTGATGTGTAGCATTTAATTGTGTAAATATGCTGTAGTTTATCTATTTTTTTCTGTTGATAGACATTTAGGTTTCAGGATTTTTCTTTTTGTCTTTTTGGATTTTTTTTTTTTTTTTGCTGTTTCAAAAAAAACCCCCTACCATACAAATTTTTGTGTTTCCCAGTCCACATGTGCAGGAACTTTTCTAGGGTGCATACTAGAAGTAAAGTGGGTCGTAGATAGATGTATATACATATAATAATAAATTGTTTTCCAAAATGGTTGTAGTCCATTATCAGTCCCTAAAAGTCTCCATTCTTTTACATCCTTGGCAATATTAAATATTTTCCATTTGGTATTACCTATATATTTCTCAGTATGGTTTTAATTTGCATTTCCTTAGTTACTTTGAAATGTTTATTGGACAATTGTGTTTTCCTCTCTGTGACACACATGTTTAAGTCTTTTGCTCATTTGTCTACTGTTTTGATTGAGGTTTTTAAAAAGCATATATTTATTTATTTTTTTGAGGGAGGGGAAGGAGAGAGAAAGAGAATGAAAGAAACATCTATGTGAGAGAGAGACATCTATCAGTTGCCTCTTGTACGCCCCCAACCTGGGACCAAACCTGCAACCTAGGGCGTGTGCCCTGACCGATAATCAAACTGGTGACCTTTTGCTTTGCAGGACGACACCCAACCCACGAAGCCACACAGGTCAGGGTCTGATGGACTTTTCCTCACTGGCATGTAACTAACATTACTGTTTAGTAAGAAAGGGGGATTCTTTTACTGTTATAGTATTTATAGCTGGCATCACCAATCAGAAGCTATTTCTAACTCCTTTTTCTTAGCCGTCTCATAACACTGAAGCTTCAAAGCCACACCATCTCCTTCTCAGACTCCTCTGCAGTTAGAAGCAGCCACGTGACTCATTTTGGGGGGCATCTCACATAAGCATAAGTCTTTGTTGGTATATCTAAAAAAGCATCTGCTTTCCTGATGACAGGATACAGACACAGCTGTCACAACCTCGTGCCCTCTTTGCTTAATCCTGGCTTGAATGCAGATGTGGTGCTCGGAGCTACACCAGCCTTCTGGTGCGCATGATGAGGGAGAGGCTGAGAGATTATGAAAATTCTGGTCTTGACAATTCTTACACCTATTTATCTCCAAATTTCTGGTTACGTGATTTAAAAAAAATCCTGGTTTCCTATTGTAAATCTAACTTTCTTTGAACAAGGGATGGCTGTCATCCTGGCATCTTTTACACACTTAGTAATCAGACTAGAGTCACATGTCTGGCAGTGTCCCCACAGGTGTAAAGATGTCCCACAAACAATTTTATCACGTCAGAATACAAATTCTTTGACAAGGCAGGTGCGAGCTGGCCACTCTTCTTTTCTTTTCCATTCTGTCATTCATGCATTTAGCTTCCCCTACTGGACCCTTTAACATTTCCAAGAAAATACTGAATTCTTTCCTACTCCATAGCCTGGACACATTCTATTTCATTTGCTTGGATTCCCTGTTCCCCTAACTTTCCTTCCCATTGTAAGTGAGACCTGACTCTTTGTAAAGCACATCCCAATACATCTCTCCTACTAGGCTTTTACTCTTTGAGAATAGACTCTGTCCATTTTATTAATTGTACACCACACATAGCCTGGCACAGCCCATGGGAAATAGGAAGCACTCAAAAATATTTTGTTAGAGGCGCAGGTGAATATCTTGTGTGCCAAGAAACTGTCAAGACAAAGCCTATCCTTTGTTTCTCTTTCACTTTCTGAGCCTTAGGGTTTTCATCTTTGAGATGGGCGAATAATTCACACCTCTCAGTGTGGTTTGAGAATTAAATGTGATCACTGTATTTATATGTGTAGATATGTGCTTGGAATGTGGTTTGGGTCATTTGCCTCTGATAAGAGGAATCTCTATTCCCCAACAGCAAATTTTCCTTCTAACTTTTGTTTTTCATACTTTAAAAAAATTTTATTGTTATTCAATTAGAGTTGTCTGCATTTTCTCCCCATCCCTCCACCCCACCCCAGCCAAACCACCTCCCTCCCCTACCTCCACCCCCCCCCCCCTTGATTTTGTCCATGTGTCCTTTACAGTAGCTCCTGTAAACCCCTCTCCCCACTATCCCCTCCCCATTCCCCTCTGGGTATTGTTAGATTGTTCTTAACTTCAATGTCTCTGGTTATATTTTGTTTGCTTTTTCTTTTGTTGATTATGTTCCAGTTAAAGTTAAAGGTGAGATCATATGGTATTTGTCCCTCACTGCCTGGCTTATTTCACTTAGCATAATGCTCTCCAGTTTCATCCATACTGTCGCAAAGGATATAAGCTCCTTCTTTCTCTCTGCTGCGTAGAATTCCATTGTGTAAATGTACCACTTCAAAAGTAATGCTTGATATAATTATTAGGGAGAATTGTAATTCAATTCAACAGGTGTTGAGTGCTTGCTCATGTATTGTATATACCAGGTACTTTATATACACAGTACCTTATTTATTTGTATGACATAGCCTTTGTTATGGTCCCCTTTTTATGGGGGAAACTGAGGCTAACTGAGAGCAGGGACAAGCCTCATCATCACTTGGCCACTGTCTGTGGACATACACAATGAAATTGTGGTTGACTGGAAGAGTCTGCTATTTTTCTATACCTGCTTCATTGTGTTCTTTTCCTGAGAAAAAGGCTAAGAAGAATAAAATGTGCTGATATCAGATTTTTCTTAAAGAAAAACAACTTCCAAAGTCTGCTCAGAGGTCAATACGGATTTTCATTCCAATCTTCTCTCCTTGTAGACCCACAGACTCTAAAATGAAAACTGGTGCTCCCGAGGCAGGATCCTCAACCAGAAAACGATGATGGAGCCAGGCTTTGTGTGGCATACTTTGGAGGTCCAGAGAGTAGGTTAGTACACAGCACAGAGATTTTGCTGCAATAATTAAAAGCAAAAAGCATTTATTTTAACCAGAGCTCCTGCTTTAGCACCTACACATTGGAGGTGCTTGAAACTCATTCCATGAGTCTTATGATATTGTGAAATTTTACTATAATGTTCAGTGTAGCTTATTCTGAATGCCACTCAATTTAATACAGCAAGGCTCTTCAAAATGTGGCCCAACCTAGCCTTCCAATTTCTTTCCTTAACTTTCCACCCCTTGCACATAGTTCTAGCCACACTCCAGTACTGTCTCCTAGGTACACACCAGTGCTTGTAAGCTCCAGACCCTTGCTGTACTGTTTCTGCTTCCTAGAGTTCCTACTACCCAGCTCCATCTCTTAAAAAACAAAAACAAAAACAGGGCAACCCATCATGTAGGTCTCTGTTAGGCTAACTTTTTTTCTGTTAAGCCCCTTCCAGGTAAGATATATCTACACCTAGGAGCTTCCAAATCTTCTAGATATAATGATGGCAACATTTTCCACTTTGTGGCATGGTGTGGCTGGTGTATAGAGCATAGACTTTGGAGTTGGATATACCTGGGCATACATTCTAACTCTGCCACATAAAAGTCATGCACATTGGTGTGATTTACCGAAATGTGAGCTTCGATTTCCTCTTTGGAAACAACGGTGCTATTACCTGCCGGTTAGGGCTGTCGTGAGAAAAAGGAAGCAAGCATTTAACGCGCACGGCACAGAGTCTAATACATGGTCAGCAGCTGTCTGGCTGTGGTTATTCAGGTTCTCACCTCAAATATCATCTCTTGAAAATGGCCCCATTTAATATCCTACCCCTCCACCCAACTCCTTTCTTTAAGCCTTGGACCAGGTTGTTTAAATGCAAATTCCAACTCGACCACTTATAAGAGAGTAAGTTACTTAACTCTCTTCCCTTACTTTCCTGATAAGTAAAATGGAGCTAATAATGAACTCATAGGCATGTTATAGAGATAATTTATACCTTAGACTAATGCCAGATACAGAACACATTCTAACTGTAAGTGTACTGTTCAGTCCTCTATTCTTAGGGTCTGCATTAGTGCCTGGCTCAAAGAGGTACTCATTTCATAGCTGTTGAATGAATGAATGAATATGCTCTGGTTCTTTTCTCCTTCCCTTCCATTCTATCCCTGCTTCTTAGAACAGAATGTGGGCTCCTCTGGGGCAGGAAGAGGGTGCCATTGCTGTTAGGGGCTCAGTATCCAGCACATGGTCTGGCACCAGGCAACCCTTAGTCAGTTTCATGGAATGGAAAGGAAATTTTTCTGCTGTGTCTTCCTGCTGCATTTCACTGGAAGTGAGTCCTTCAGCATCAGCCAGCACAAGAGTCGGCACTCTGCCCACCTCTCAGCAACCTCTTGCCACCACTTACTCAGACTTACTTAAAAGAGGATGACCCAGGAATGAAAAGTCTCTTCCTCTCTGGCATGACGAAGACTTGGATCATTGTCTCTCTTGACTGGGTACAAGATTTACTTTATTCTGTTGGCAGATTAATTTAGACTATGCCCTATTTGGCTGGCATCAAGGAGATTCTTTTGTGTTTTGTGGGTTTAATCCCTTGAATCAACATTTGTTCCCACCCCCCTCTGTTTATACACAGAGACTGCTAAGCTCATATGGTATCGCCTAAGTAAGCGGAGAAGCATGCGCCATGAGAAGAGCACCTGGAAAAAAAAGGAAGGGTCTATCCAGAGAGCATTTTGACAGTTCAGGGGCTTTGCTTTCCAGCAAAATCAGTCATTCACTTCTTTGGTGAATTTATTTAACCTCTTTGTAAGCTTCTAAAAAGAAGTGATGTTGGAGAAATGTAGGGACAGTCTATTAAAATTCAGTCTGATCAACAAAGAGAAGTAGGCCATGGCTGACTAACAGAGAGGCATTAACTGAGAGAAGCCTTGGCACCAGGAGTCCACACGGCTCGAATGTTCTTTTCTTCCCAAAACAAGAGGACATCCCAAAGAATGGGGTTATATTGTCCATGTCTGGGTTTATAAAGTGTGTGTTTCTCTCATATAGAGCCCATGGCACGATCCCTTTGGCTTACTCTCCTTTCCCTCCCTTCATCTCCACAGGGCACAGACTATTTTTGTCCATTTTCAATGCCATTATCACTGAGTTTTCTTTCTATTGCCAGATGTAATATCTGCACATAGCCTGTGGGCAGATTCTGAGTCTGCTGCTAGACAGATGCCATTTCATAATATATTCATTTTTCATGCCAACCTAAGAGTCTTTCCCCAGGTCCTCTTCTGGCTGATGACTTTTAAATCAGGTAAGGAGGAAGAGGAGAGGGAAAGGGGGAAGCAGGAAACATGACATTTGAAATTTGAGACTTTGTAACCAAATGTGACAAAAGTCTGCTTGAGAGAAAGGCACACCCACTTTCTCTTGTGTGTCCTTGAAAACGGGGTGAAAGCTGAAGCATAAGAATGTCAATCAAAGAACTTACAGAATAAGGACATTCTCTTAAAAGCTAAGTGAAATTAAACATTCACCAATTTTCTTACTTTTTAGACATAACAGTGATGCGTAGTCCTTTCATTTTGTACATGATGTATAATTTGGCTTTTTTTCCTGCACAACTGAATATAAGTTGGCATGTTTTGGTCTGTGTACAACTGAGGCCCGAGTTTACTTTTTGGACAGGTGTGCAATTTGTTGTCCTTGACTCAGTTTCCTTAAGGTAATAAGGCCCACTTTTACTTTCTGTAGCTGTCACTCAGCTATTATAATTATTGCTGTTACTGTCATCACAGAGGAGGAAGGGGTCACCATGGTTGTCTGGGGGACAGCATCTTCACATCGCTGTGTTCATTTCCTCAACTGACGGACAACAATGCATAAAGTAGAAAAGTTGCTGAAAAGCCAAGTGCTATGTAGTCAAGAGCCATCTGTGGTGGGCAAGTGGTCGGCAAAAACACGGACTTTGTAAACAAAGGAGGGCTTGTGTGTGACTGGCTGCTTTTTAATCTCTTTCCATAGTTTCTGGGGTCCAAAAGACTATGATATCTTTAAAGGTTAATGCTTTAAATATCATTATCATAATGAGCTATAGTTGGATAATGGAAGGAATAAGGAGTCAGAACAACAACAAAAATAAATCCTATTGTTAGCTGGCAGAGAAATTTATTTGCCCTGGAGGGGCCTGGCCAGTTTTAGTACTTGCCTACTCTTTTCATCTGTCAGCTAATCCCAAGTCACCCAATCTGGGTTTTGTCCTTTTTGGTAGGGCAGACTGGAGGTCATGGATGTTAGAGTCTGAGAGACCTGGACTGGATCTGGGCTGCCCAGTTACTGCATAAACTTGGGTATATTAATTACACCCTCTGAAATTATATTTCACTTGTAAAATGGGGATAGTGCTGCTTACTTAATATTACCTCTTGAAAATGTTGTGAAGTTTAAATGGATGTAAACAATTATTAACATAGTCTAACACAGAAAAAAAATACGTAGACTGATGTTCTTCATCTGGGGACATTTTCCGCCCACTTGGGACATTTGGCAATAGCCGAGACATTAGCGTAACGGTAGGACGGGCAATAGACGCTATTGGCTCGTAGTGGGTAGATGTCAGGGATGTTGCTAAACATCCCCCGACCCACAGGATAGCCCCTGTGAAAAGGAATTATCTGTCACAACATGTCAATTGTGCCAAGGCTAAGAAACTGTGGCTAGATAAATAATAGTCATTATGCATCAAGGCTAATTTTCCTGTACATCTCTGAACTCTGTCAATTGTACAGGTTCCAAAATGTGGATGCTGAACTTTTAAGGCTGATAATAATAGCATCCACTCATTTACAAACAACTTTCACATATATAATCTCACTTGATTTTCAAAAGCACCTGTTGTTAAGTATTATTCATAGAATCTTCATTTCACAGGTGGACAAACTGAATAAACAGCGTGCCCAAGTCTAGGCTGATTTCAGTTCTTGTGTACCATCCACAAGCATATGGCTCATTTAGGTAACACGGAAGCTCAGCTTTGAATAATTCAGGTAATGTGTTCACCTGTGAGATGGAGCAGAAGATAGTGATGGATGGAGAGCAATTATTGTAAGAATGACGTGAAATGACGCACACTCAAAAATCAGAGCTCTATCAATATCCCTGCTTCCTCTTAATGACTGGGCCATGGACAGTCTTCAACCCCCCATGTGGAAGCCAAAAGACAACCGCACAAGGCCAAGCCAGGCCTCATGTGCTGTGTTGGGTCCCCCAGCAAAAGCCTGTGCACGAGTCCCAGGCTTCACAGGCCCCACGATCCACAGTTGCTTTGTTCACTGAGTGACACCGCCTGTCAGGCACCACCTTGTGCTGGTCACCGAGAATTTGCGGGAGCCGTCAGTCCTTCTCGCACCCACTACCCCAGGGCTGACGCCTTGACAACTATGTCACAGCTCTCTCATTACTTATCAGTAGGGTCACCTTTCTGACAGACAGCTTTGAAAATTCTTTATTAAAATTGTTTTTAGAACAAAAGACAGATTATAGTTCTGACATGCTCTACTTATTATGACATGAAACATTGTTCTTGTTCCTTTTGCTTGGGGACGTTTAACTGCTGACTGGCTCATGTGGTATATCACTATAATACATGCGTTATTGGGTCAGACCTTCCATAACCTTTACATATTAATTCATTCACATTCATTCATTCATTCCTCATCTGTCCATTTGAATATCTATAGTGAACAGTACTAGGTTCACAGTGCTAGTGCTATACATTTGCTGGATAAAATAATACATTTATCTTTAGTCCTTGATCCTGAGGACACTTCAGGCAACATAAGGGTGGAAAGAAAATAAAATTTTAAAGTGGTAAGTGCAATAAAAGAGGTGCATGCTGTACCTGGTAACTAAAACTCCGGTAGATGGAAACCAGAATTGTCAGTGGGTCTGCAGAGCGGGGCGTCTTGTTCACTGGACGATGATCGGGAGGTAGCAGCAGAGGTTGAAGGTGGCTGTTGTTGGAGTTATACTGTAATCTGTGCGCAGGGGATGGAAGAAGGGTGAGCACCCTCCACTGAAATAAGCTGCTGATACTTCATCTTGGAAGAAGTCCTGGATGCCAAGTGTTGGCTCGGAGTGACTTTTAATGGTCCTGACGTATATTTGGTGAATAATATTTCATAGGTACAACTGAGTATCTGAGTGTATTGGCAGGAAGTTCTAGAAAAGGGATTTACTAAACTTGCCTGGGGTGCAGATGGGGGTAGGGGTCGATGTGATATTTGAACAGGGCATTAAGTATTTAGAGAGGCTCACTGTGTGTGGAAGGAAAGTGAGGGTGTTCTGGGCACAGCAAAGGTGAAGGTGATACTGTCAGAAACGGATGACGATGTGGTTAGAGCAAAGCATGGGGAGGCTGAGTGCGAGGGAAGATTAAGGGCACTCTTGGGCCATTTGAAAGCTGGCCCATGGAATCTGGACTCTCTCCAGTAGGCCTTGTTGGCCTTGTGGCTGGTGTATGCAGAGGGGCAGCCTGGTAGGATCTGCACCATAGACACGCCTCCCTGGAGCAGTGTGGGACTGTGGGAGGGGGGACCAGCAGCTCAGAGGCAGGAGGCAAAGACCCAAGTCAGGTGGCTGCTGTAACAGCTCCAGAGAGAGATTGTGAAGCCCTCCCTCAGGTTTCATTCAGCCAAACAGCCCAGCTACTCATGCTTGCATTTAGACAACCCAGCACATATTTAGATTAAAAAAAAAAAAAGCCCAGGATGAATGAGTTTCTTCAACAAATATTTAAAAGAAAGAAACTAACATGTGTTCAATAGTCTAGCACTTAGTGAAATTTGAAATGCACATTCTTTATGGAGTAAATGCATAAAGACATCAGAAACATGAAGTGTGGAATAAGGAGAGAGCCAAGTAAAAGAGACCCTGAAAAGTGGTCTGTTAATTTGCCATAGGGCTAATATCTCTCATTCTTATGCATGTAGGAAGCATGGGGTCACTGATTCGACTCATCCTCTCAGTAAACACTCAGCTTCCGGTGACCTAGCACCAGCCGTGTTTCATCAGGCACAGCGCTCAGCATACCACATGTTGTCTTAGTTCATCTTAGTAACCGTACAAAGCAGACTTTATCAGGGGTGAAGTTCAGAGAGTTTAGAGATTTGTCCAAATTCAGAGTAGTCAGTGTGGAACTGAGGTTTGAACTCCAGTCTGTCTGGCTCTAAAGCCTTCTGTGTTAGTACGTCCTACTGAGCACAGCGGATCCATCATTGTGGGATGAGAGACGCCTGCAAGTTGTTAAGCTTGCCTTCCTTTCTAGATTGTGCTTCAGTGTCTTTAAAATACCAATGCGGGCAGAAGAATGGAGACTTTTGGTGAGGAAGGAATTGGTGGGAAAGAGAAAAAGGAGATTAAAATCGCTACCTTCAACTTTGGTTTTGGGCTTGTGTAAGTTTGTTATCCTCTTTAAATCTGAGATTTTTCTTCTGTAAAATGAAACAAATGAACTAAATCATATGCAAGATGCATTCTGCCTTAACAGTCCTGAGATCCTATGCCATGAGCTGAGCTTGTTATAGTATAGTAGAAAGCAACACTGCAAAAGGTAATAGCTTTCAGTTCTTTAACCCAATCTAAAGATAAGATATGAAATCACTGTGGTCAGTTTCAGAAGAGAATAGAAATGTTATAAACCTCATAGGGTCTCTAGTTTAGCAAATACAAATTTAGGGTATTCAGTTAAATTATAGTTTTAGGGAAGCAACAAACATTTCCTTAGTATAAGTATGTCCCGTGCTATAGTTGGGACATAGTTATAGTGAAAGTTTTCCATTGTTTATCTGAACTTCAAATTTAACTGGTATTCTGAATTTTGTCTGACACACTTAAAATCTTCATAAAATAACAGTGATGGAGCGGTTGATCAAAGTCATCGGAATGGTTGAGGAAAGTGTAGAGGAGCTGACTTCCTCGTCTCACAGAGCAGACCAGGTGACTGTCTATAGTGAGAGTTAAAGAAACAGAGGTTTAAGCTTAGTATTTGTAGTTATAGAAGTAACCAGTAGAAAATCAGAGCAGGAAAATATGGTAAAAGTAATAAAACTCCCAGGAGGTGGGAGAACAGGAGGGAAGTAATACAAGAAAACCAATTTCTCTTTAAAGAAGGAAGCCCAGGATACAGTCTGCAGTAGCTAAGTCACAGAGTAAAAGCATAAAAATATTATTTAGCATTATGGTGGTAATTAACAAAGAATCAAAAATTAAATAATTAAAAAAGGCTTTCTCTAGCAGCAGAGCTGGAAGAGTGGATGAAAAGAAAGTTACTTTTCATTTTATTTTACCCTGATTAGATTTTTTAATTTTATGTCATGTATAAAATTAGATTAAAAATAAAACAATTATATCAATTGATATTACTGCCAATCATCCTTCAGCAAGTTATAAAATTTTTGCTCATGTATAATCTCATGTTCTCAATCTAAGCCTTATTTTATTTTCTTCTATCATATTTCTTTGGGTATAAAGGTATTAACAATCAGATTTACAAACCCAAAAGATGCACAAATATCTGCTATCACTGTGCTGTGATGTGTGGCAAAAATATTTCCATGTTTTTTAGTATAAAAGAAAAGATGAAACCCTACAGATAAATAAACATGGTTCATTTAATTTACAACGCAATTGAGGAGAGGTACTCCCTTAGCATGCGTTTAATTGTGAGCTGCCATACATTGCTGTTAACGCAGACAGGCAAATGGATTATTTTCATAAGCAGAAACCAAAGCAAAGTTTGGTTGATTTGATTCACCTAACTTAGAAATACATGAATTTTCATCCAACACTTCCATTCATTTGGAAGGGAGGCATGAGGGTTCAGTTGGGGCAATCAGAGAATGTCAAGTATTAGCAAGTCACTTGATGTCGAGGCCTGGGTGTGTGTGTGTGTGTGTGTGTGGTGGGGGATGCCATAGCATGACTAAGAGACAGAAGGTTTCAATGATAAAATGTCACCAAATTCAAAGTGAAGCACCATTTGGAGATTGCTTGTTAAATACTGCAAAAACATACAGCTTAGTTTTGATTAATGACACTACTACCCAAAATACAGGGTCCACAGGCATCATGCCTGCATGAGTGTGGTTGGGAGGGTAATAATATGGGTGTTATAACTTAGGGTTTTAATTTGAACACTTCACCTGGAATGTCATATGGTGTGTTTGAATGTGATATTATGTTACAGAATGACATGCTTATGATTTTGTAATAAAAAAGGGGCATTATTTGTGCCAGACCCTGTATTACTAATGCACCCTGCAGTCTGCAAACCCGAGTCATCTTACATCAGACAGGGTCTTTATAGTCCTTGAATGTTGCTGCCATCACCAGCTGGATGCAGTCCTTTAATACGAGCTTGTAATGTGTTAAAATACACCGTATTTATAAGGGCAGTAAAGCGCCTCAACAAGCTTGCTGGATCTCCCAGGACGGAGACCAGTACCCACACTTTATTCCTGGGCAGTACTGCAGGGAGACTTTGAAGGGACATGCACTGCAACTGTTCTTTAACCTGGCTCTTCTCCCGTTGCTCTGCCACGGACTCAACCCTTCCCACAGCCTGAACCAAAGGCCACCTCTTCCAGAAAGACCTTCTGTCTCCCTCAAATCAAGAACAAATATTTCCTCAATTCCTTCCAGAGCTATTTTGAAGAGTAAATAAAATGATGATGGAAGCTTAAATCTGGACTAAGAAACTAATAATTTATAACGCATAAAAGGAAAAAGCCAAGGCCTATCTAGTTTCAATGCAAAAGACACAGGAATTATAAAAGTAACAAAAAAATAGCAACAACTACCACCACAGTTTCCAGCATTTATTGAGTACCTCTTATGGGCACATTAGGGGTTTTACAGTTTTCATCTCATTTATTTCTCACCACAGGATGGGACATTATTATTCGTCATTGCAAAATGAATAAAATAGGGCAAAGAGGGGTTGATATCCAAAATAAGTAAAGAACTCATGCAACTCAACAGAGAAAAGATCAGATTAAAGAATGGGCAGAGGAACTGAACAGACATTTTTACAGACATACGGACAGACGGCAGTCCAAGGAGACGTGCTCATCCTCACTAACCATCAAGAAAATGCAAATTAAAATCACGAGGGTCACCTCACACTTGTTAGAATGGCTGCATGGAAAATGACAAGAAATAATACGGGTTGGGGAGGATGTGAAAAACAAAAAGCAAAAAATGGGAACCCCTGTGCATTGTGGGTGGGACTGTAGATTGATGCAGACTCTATGGAAAGCAGTATGAAAGTCCCTCAGGACAATTAAAAATAGAACTGCCATATGATCTAGCAATTCCATTTCTGGGTATTTATCCAAAAAATGAAAACTCAACTCAAAAAGATATATATGCACCCCATGTTCTCTCTGGCTTTGTTTATAGTAGCCAAGACATGAAAACAACCTAAGTGTCTACCAGCGGATGGATGGATAAGCAAAATGTGTATATACAATGGAATACAATGGAATATTATTCATCATAAGAAGAAGGAAATCCTGCAACACCATAGATGGGTCTTGAGGACATTACGCTAAGTGAAACAAATCAAACAGAGAAAAGCACAATGAGCTTATAGACACAAAGAGCTGATGGGTGGTTGCCAGAGGCGGGGGGTTGGGGGTGGTGACTGGGGAAGGTGGTCAAAAGCTGCAAAATTCCACTTACAAAATAAACAAGTCCCAAAGAGGTAATGTACAGCACCATGACTATAGTTAATAATACTGTTTATTGTATATTTGAAAATGGCTAGATTATTTCTTAAAAGTTTTCATCAGAAGAAAAGAATT
Source organism: Desmodus rotundus (assembly GCF_022682495.2). Lineage (NCBI taxonomy): Eukaryota > Metazoa > Chordata > Mammalia > Chiroptera > Phyllostomidae > Desmodus > Desmodus rotundus. The sequence goes on from NC_071391.1 coordinate 52,083,713, forward strand.
TATAACTATATGTAGGGTGAAATGTTAACTAGATTTATTGTGGTGATCATTTAGCAACATATACATATATTGAATCATTATGTGGTATACCTGAAACTAATATAATATGTCAATAGCATCTCAATTAAAACTCTAAAACAAACAAGGCCAGATAGGTTAAGTAACTAGCTTAGAATCACAGAGCAAAGAAGCTGCAAAGCCATAATTCAAATGCAAGTCAGTTTCAACGTGAAGCCCATACTATTGACTAGTGGTGGATTTGCTAGAAGAGTCACTGATACAAAATAGCAGAAGCAGCTCACAAATAAATACTGACACTTTTTGTGTGTAGTTCACATCAGGTATTTTAAATCACGTGCCTAGAATCCCCTTCTAGGTCATCCCTGCACCTAGAAGTGTTAAGGCACACATGGGCATGCACTGGATTTGGCGTGCCAGTTATACATGATGGTGCCCTGTTGCCTTGTGACCGTGGGCATGGAACAGAAGAAAGGGTGGGCTGTCTGCAAACAAGGAGGCCATGGGGTATTCAGCCCTATGCAGACCCTGAGCAGCAATGAGCCTTGAGATGCGACACAGCTGCTGCCTTGACCCTATGGAGCAGAGCAGCAAAGGAAAGTGATCAAATACTCCTGATGTCTGCTGCTATGGGGACCCCAGGAGACTGTGGCCACCAGAGAGGGATTCTGATTGTAATGAGGGGTTTAAAAGTGTAAAACAACTTCTGAAGACTTGATAGACATTAGTTGTTCTACTGAGAGGCAGTTCTATAGGCTAGTTTACAGCATGGCCTTCACCTTGAAAATGACCTGCATCCGAATTATGGCTTTTGCAGCTGCTTTGTTTTGAGAGTCTGGAACTTGTTACTTAACCTCTCTGTGCCCTATTTCCCTCCTTTTGAAATAATAATAATACCCCATCCTGTGGTGAAAATTAAATGAAATAAAAATTATAAAATCTCCAATATACCCATAATAGTAAGTACTCAATAAATGGGAATTGTGATGGTAGTTGTGGCTGTTTTAGCTCTTACTTTTATACTTCTTAGGTCTTTTGTACTAGAACCAGATAGGACTCTGCTTTTTTCTAAATCTAATTCAGACTTGTCAGTCCTCACACTGGCCAGGAGGTAGCGGACAAGCCACTCCCTGGCTTGACCAGAGGATGGCTCAAAATTAAGGTTTGTCCATTATGAATGCCCCAAATTAAGTTCTGTTCATTAAGGTCAGCTTCTTCCCTCTTGCTCAGTTTTCCTTTTCGTGCTTTTGTCTATGTATGTATGTATGTGTGTATATATGTATGTATGTATCTTTCATCTACCTATCTACCATCTATCTGTCATCTATGTATCTACTCTTGTCCTTCCCTTTTTTAGTTCCTATGGAATTCCTGGTGCCTGTTGCAATGGCCTTTTTAAAATTGCTTTTCCTGCTTTTACCTATTTCTTGCCCTGCCTCCTAAAATTCTGTACTCTGGTACAGAATTTCCTGTGCTGCACCAAATACTGTAAGTATAGCAGATGGACTCTTCCCTAGTGACCTGACATTATCACATGAGGGGAAAAAAAGACAGCACATTTGTAACAATAATACAGGACAGACTACATAAAGTATCATTCTTGTTTATTCATTCAGGAAATAGTTTTTAATAAACCCCTAGTAATGGCAAAGCACAGTGCTGGGCACAGATAAGATTCTACAGGAATTTAAGAAGAATAATTGCTTCCGGCTGGCCACTGACAGCCAAGAGGACAATACTGGGCAGAAGAGAACAGTTACCAAAGATAAATGTTAGGCTATTGTCAGAAAGCCCTATTCCTTTATGTTTAGCCCTATCTTGGCCAATAAAATAGAAATTCCTGTTGATACTTCTGCTCTTTTGGGAAAGCATCTCCTCTCTATTCCCTGATCAGGTGTTACCTATGGATATAGGTACCGTTCCATCACAACACACAGGGACGCATACACATCATGTCCTCCCCTTTCTTTTTCCTGTATTTCCTCTGTTTTCTCTTTTCCTTCTTTCTCTTCTCCTGTGTATAACTCAACTCACTCTGGCAGCTTTAGTGTCATAAGTACTATTTAGCTCAGAATGCTTGCTGACCTCAAAGTGTTTGGCAGTGATATTTTAATAATGAAATATTTTCAACCAGGTACATGTTGAATGTCACATGTGTGACTTGTTGCTCACCCACTTCACAGAGTATCATAGAGCCTCACTTTAGTCAGACCTCGGCTTAATTGTTATCTCCGCCAGCCAGCCAGACACTCCCTCAAACAGCACGCGATCCTCTTGCCCTGCCTTAGTTTCCTCCACTGCACTTGCAACTTGTGCAATGGTTTACTCATGGTGTGTAAAAAATGGTTACTCTGAGACCCTGCAGGCTTCATGAGGCCACAGGCGTTCCTTCACTACTAGACATCCGACAGGCATTCAATAAAAATGTCTTGATGGAATGGATACGGATAGGCATTATAATTTTATAAATCAACATTTAATAACACAAAATTTCCCTCTGTATGAAATGACACAGTAGATGCTGAACTGTGCTACAGCATCATCTCAACTGTATACAACACATGGCATAGAAACACTACAAAAAGGAAGAATTCATGTTCACTCTGCTCTCTGGGTGATAAGATTTTCCTTAGATTGATCTATATTAATCTGAACGTTTCCAATATTTTCCAATAAGCATACATTTGTTAAAAAGTTAGTCTCTTTAGAAAGAGTTAATGCTTCTGGCTCAGTGCAAAGACTGAGTAGCTGGAAGTCTGAAGGGGTGGAAGAGACAGAGGGATCAGTGCCCTGTTTGGGAACATAACCCAGATCGAGCTGATTCAGTGCCCCCGCCGAGAGCTGGCGATTCCTTTGCCTGCCAGTGGTATGTTTAAAGTGAATATTCTGATGATATAAGTGAAAATGAAGAAGTAGAATCAACTGGCTCAAGAGTGTTTTAAGGATGTTAGGGCTGAAACATGAAAGAAAGTGAGGGTTTGGCAAAGCCCATGGTTTTGGTGGTGCCAAACCCCAAATGATTAAAAACTGCTTCAAGATGTTGATGAAACCTCAAATGGGGGTTGCCCATGGGCCACTCATTCAGTCTTAATGTTTGCAGCCCTAGGACAGGCAGGGAGAGAAGCGGACTCCCGTGGCTGAGCGGATTGAAGGAGGCCGTGTGCAGAAGGGCCTTGCAGCCTTTCCGTTGCTGCCACCGGTGATGTCCCACCCACAGACTCAGCTTTCTTCTTCCCTGAGGACATCTTTGTTAAGTAATTTCAAACTTAGCAAGTAGGGACATGAAAAAGTCCCACTGTCTAGATTTTCACCCACTCATTCAGATAGTGTTTATGGATTGCCCGCAGTGTGCCACACACGGCACTGGGTATTGGGAATGTAGGCGTTAATAAAACAGACACAAATAAATTCTTGCTCCCGTGAAGCTGACATTATAGTAGCGAGCCTATAGTTTAGACGTGAGTGCTTGCCAAGCCGCAGTCTTCTCTTACTGGTTTTTGAAAAATTTCTGGAATAGTTTCATCTTCACAATTGGATGGCTGCCTCAATTTCCCAGTTAGCACTAGTTTTTGGAAGGAGCTGGAAACAACCTTGGAAAACACCCTTGGCTATCACCCTGGCTTGCTCCTAAGAGATTGTTTCCTTAGAAATCTGGATACTGGCTGACCCCGGAATCCTTCGAGCCATCTAGAGTTTGGCTGTGAGCCAATGGTGAAACAGAATAACCGCTCTGTTAGCTGCTCATCATCATTGACCATTCACCACATGCTCAAAATGTGCCAAGACTTTACTTTCAGTGTCTCAGTTGATATTCACAATGAGGTTTCTGCTTTTAACATATCTCCTACAAGATCCCACCTTTCCACTGATAAGAGGTATAACCTGTGGACTAACTAAAAAAACAAAAACAAAAACAAAAACAAAAACAACGGCCTGTAGGCACTAGAAGGTGACAAAGTAGTAGGCAGATTCTAAAGAGAAATAAAAAATTTGGAAGGAAGAGAGTAGCATGGTTTTCTATTTTTTTTTTCATTTTTACAGCTTTTAGCCTGAGGACAGGCCAAATTGATATCATACAGAGTGGGTAAATCCATGATACAAAACCCACAGTTTTTCCAGCCTGGAGAACAAAATAACAGAGTTCAGTGTAACCACAGCCATTGAAAAGTGAGAAAGGAATCTTGGAAAAGAGACAGAGTCAAATTCTGTTTATAAATTTTGTCCTAGTTTCTGCCTTACTCTGGCACATTTGGGGTAAACTAAAAGTAGCTTGTACTTAAGGGTTAAAGAACAAACGTCTCCTACGGTGTGAAAGTTTGTATCATAAGTCTAACCAAGTGTGATGGTTAGTCTTATGTGTCAACTTGACTAAGGTATAGCATGCAGTTTAATCACATATTAATCTGGCTGTTACTGTGAAGGTATTTTGTAGATGTGATTAACATCTACAACAGGTTGACTTTAATTAAAGGAGATTGCTCTTGATAGTGTAGACAGGACTCTTTCACTTAGTTGAAAGTCTTATGAGCAAAACTGAGGTTTCATGTAGAAAAAGGAATTTTGCCTCAAGACTGCACATCAAATCCTGACTGAGTTTCCAGCCTCGAGACTGTCCTACAGATTTTAGGCTGGATGGCCCTGTAATTGTATGATCGAATACATTTCCTTTATCATAATAATATGCATTTGGTCTGTTTCTCTGGAGAACTCTGAGACACCAAGTTTACTGCTTGCTAAAATAAAAGCATCAACATCTTCAGAACTGTAACTAAATTTAGAGGCTTTACAACATAATATTTGCAATAACCAGGATAAAACCCAACATTACTTGACATTCCAAGAACCAGAAAATTGTAACTCAGTTGCAAGAGAAAAGACAACCAACTTAGAGTGACCCCAAGATTACCCAATGGATGGAATTAGTAGACAAGGATTTTAAAGCATCTATTATAGCTTTGCTCAGTAAACTAAAAGAAAATAGGCTTGTAGTGAATGAAAAGACATAAAATCTCAGCAAAGGAAGAAGTTCCAAAAAGAACCAAATGAAAATGATCAAACTGAAAAATACAATATGTGAAATAAAAATTACTAAATGGGCTTAACAGCAGAATGGAGATGACAGAGGAAAAAATCTAGATATTATCCAAATGAGAGTAGAAAGGGGAAAAAAATGTCAAAAACAATGAAAGGAGACTCAAAGGAACTATGGGAAAATAACAAGAGGGTTCCTTCTGAATATCTAGGAGGAAGGAAAAGAAGGAATGGGGCAGAAAAATTAATTGAGTATACAAGGGCGATGTGATGGTCAATTTCATGTGTCAACTTGACTGGGCTAATGGATACCCAGATAACCATTAAAACATTATTTCCGGGTGTGTCTCCGGGGGTATTGCCAGAGGAGATTAGCATTTGAATTGGCTGACGGAGGAGAGAAGAACACCCTCACCAATGTGGGCGGGCACCATCCAATCTGTTCAGGACATGAATAAAACAAGAAGGTGAACAAAGGATGAATTTGCTCTCCTTCCCTGAGCTGAGAAATCCATCTTCTACTGACCTTGGACATCAGTGCTTCCAGTTCTCAGGCTGTCAGACCGGGACAGTGACTTACAGCATGAGCCCCCCATTTCCAGGGGTTCAGCGTTGTACTGAATTATACAGGCAGCTTTCCTGGTTCTCTAGCTTACAGGAGGCATACTGTGAGGCTTCTCAGGCTCCATAATCATGTGAGCTAATATCTATATTAAATCTCTTCTTCATATAGATCTCTCTCTATATATATATACCATTGTTTTGTTTCTTTGAAGAAGTCTGAGAAGAACAGCTAAACTTTTCCAAACTTTGGAAAAGAAACAAATATATACATTCAAGAATGCAGAGAACTCTAAGCAGGAGAGATAAAAAGAAAAATCACATCTAGGGAAATCATAGTTGAATTGATGAAAACCATAGATGATGAGAAACATTTAAAGCACACAGAGGAAAATGACATGTGACATAAAGGGCAATAAGAATTCACATTCTTGCTAACTACTCATCAGTAACGATGGAGCCCAGGAAATGGCATAAATATCTTTCAAGTGCTAAGAGAAAAACAATAAACCCAGAGTAAGAATATCCATTGATATTTTCCCTCAAGAATAAAGCTGAAATAAAGATATTAACCCCCCCCCCAAAATAGAATGCATTGTAAGAAGATTTGCACTATTTGAAATAATAAAGGTGGGGCTTCAAGCTAAAGAGAAATTACACCAGGTGAAACCTTGAATCTTTGGGAGGGAATGAGAGGTGATGAAAATTATAAATATCTGGGTAAACATGTCAGACTAGAGTTTTCTCTTAATTTATTTAAAATACATAGGGCTCTTTAACGCAAAAAGTATAACACTGTTTTATGAGGCCTACAGCCTGTGTAGTTGTAATAATATGTCAGCTACAACACAAAGGGAGGTGAGGGGTCATAAACAGCCTGTAGGGTTTTATGACAAATGTTGCAAGATTAGCTCTAAGTAGAGAGAAGTGTTATGAATGTACATTGGAATCACTAGATCTTTCCCTTAAAATAATTTCGAAGAGCTCTGGCCAGTGTGGCTCAATTGGTTGGATGCTGTCCCACAGAGCAAAAGGTTACTGGTTCGATTCCCAGGTGGCCAGGGCACACCCCTGGGTTGCAGATTTGGTACCTATTTGGGGCAGGTATGAAAAATAATAAATAAAAAATTAAAAAAATGCAAAAAGACATATTTAACAATCCAAGAAATAAAATAAAATTGAATTCTACATAAATGTTAAAAAGACCCTAAAGCAGGTTATAAAGAAGAAAGAAAGAAGCAAAACAAAGGGGACAGATAGAACACAAATTGTAAAATAGTAAACCTGAAACCAACCATAGCAATAATTACAATAAATGTGAATGTAGGAAACATTCCAATTAAAATCATAAATTGACAAAACATACTAAAACAAGGCAAGAACCAACTATATACGCTGTCTAAAAGAAATGCATTTCAAATACAAAGGCAATGATTCTTTGAAAGTTAGTGGGTGGAAAAAGATTAACCACCCAAACAGTAAAAAAGTCTAGACTAGTTGTTTTAATATGAAACAAATTACACCTTTTCCAGTTATCAATTTTTTGTTTCTTGCTCCAAATCCATCCTGCTTGGCCTGCTTTGTGGTACAGGAGGTGGAACCTGAAAACATTTCACCTTTGCCACTTCTGCTAAGTTTTGTCAGTAGAGGGCAGCGCAGGGTCATCGCAGGAAGAAAGGCCTCCTCTTCCTGATTGGTGGGCCTTTGTCCTGTCTTCCTTCAGGGGCGTGTGGTGGGCGCCTGTGTGTGTGCAGGGCACCCAGTGGTGCTCGCCCCTCATTGCGTGTCAGTGGCATCCTTGTGAAAGATTTCGTTTACGCCAAGTTTATGCCAGCAACCCAAATGATTTTCCAGTGACTCCTCATAGGCACCTTCTCAGAGAGTTTCAGAGCACCCTAACAGGCATCATCTTGGAGAGATAGTAGGTACCTCAGAAGGAGGCTCTTCAGTGAATCTCAGCGGTACCTCTGTAATTTCCTAGGGAATTACATCAGTACCCTACTGTGTTCTTTCCTGCATGCTGCCTCTGGTCTGTGGCACTTCAGTGCACTTCTCTGGCACCCAATGTGCCAAACCACCCACTTTCCAACAAGGCCTGAGTTCTCATCAGCATGTGTCTCTTTCTTGGGTAGTTGGTATTCCTCAGCCCCAGAGGTAGTGGGTGCTCCCATATTGGCCATTCTTGTATTCTTTCTTTCTTTTATTATTATTTTTTTACATTTCTTTATTTTCACATGGGGGAGGGGAGGGAAAAAGAGAAGGAGGAAAACATCGGTGCATGGGAGAAACAACCATCGGTTACCCCTTGCACACCCCATGTGCCCTGACCTAGACGCAAACCAGCAACCTTTCCTTTTGCCGGGTGGTGCTCAACCAACTGAGCCACACCAGCCACGCTACTCTTGTGTTCTTTAGAGGCCTCTTTGCCCTTTAGTAATTAATTCCTTATTACTAATTAATGATTCTTTGTATTAAACTTCTCTGTTCAAATTCTGTGTGACTTTTGGACCCTGACTAATACAGACTTCAAGACAAAGAGCTTCATCAAGGATAAAGAAAGTCCCTTTATAATGATAAAAGAACACTGATGAAGAAGACCTTTAAAACTGCCAGAATTAAAGGAAGAAGTAAGGCCCTGGCTGGGCAGCTCAGTTGATTAGAACTTTGTCTCCATACGCCAAGGTTGTGGGTTTGACAAGAATCAATCAATAAATGCATAAATAAGTGGAACAACAGATCAATGGTTCTCTCTCTTTAAAATCAATAAATAAAGGGAGAAATAGGTAATTCCAATCATAGCTGGAGACTTCACAACCTTCCATCAGTAACTAGAGTAAAAAAGTAAAGACATAAAGAACAACTTTTCAACCATCTTGACCTAACTATATTTGTAGAACACTATACTCTATTGCAACAAATCACTCATTATATTCAAGTGCATATGTTCATCAAGATAAAATCATGTGCTTGACAAAAATTGTATTAAAAATAATTGAAAAGTAGTGAAATCACATAGACATGTTCTCTGCCCTCAATAGAATTAAACTGAAATCAGTAACAATATAATATCTAGGAATATATCAAATATTTGATAATTAATCAATACACTTAAATAACACATAGATCAAAGAATAAATCATGAGGGAAACTAGAAAATATTTTGATCTAAATTCTAATAAAAATACAACATATTCAAAATTTTAGGATGGAACTAAAGCAGTGTTTAGAGGAAATTTTATTTAAATGCTTATATTAAAAAAGAGGAAAGCTAAAAAATAATCAATGGTCTCTGATTTCACCTTAAGATATCACTAAAAGAAGACCAAAGTAAATGAAAAGCAAGTAGGAAAAAAAAGGAAAAAATAAAAATAGAAGTAGGGATCAAGAAAATTGAAAGTTGATAAGCAATAAAGAAAATTAAAAAGCCCAAAGTCAATTATTGAAAAAGCCTAAGAAAGTTAGTAAAATTCTAACTGTATTAATAAAGGAAGAGAGAGAGAACACAAATCAGAAATATCATGTTTAAATGTGGTGTGATCACTACAGGTCCTATCGACAATTACAGGATGTTTTGAAAACATTGTGGATAAGTTTATGTGACAAACTTAAGAATTCAACAAATTCCTTGAAAAATAGAACTTAGCAAAAATGACTCGAGAAACCCCCCCAGCAGAGCATCTGAGCAACCCTGTATCTAATAATAAATTGAATTCACTGTCAAGTCCTCCCACAAAGAAATTGTTAGGCCTAGAAATTTTTACTGATGATTCAGAGAAAGAAATAATATCCTATAAGACAAACAAATAAATTAAATCAGTTAAAAAATTTCACAAAATAGAAGAGAAAGAAAAACTTCCCAACTTGTTTTCTGTAGCCACCATTGGCATAATACAAAAACTTGACAAAATATTTTAAAAAGTTGGACTAAACCTCTCATGAACACAGATGCAAAATACTTAACAAACGATCAGCAAATCGAATGAGCAGTATAACAAAAGGATAAAACATCGTGATCAAGTAGCTTTTTCTTACCACCAAAGGTTGTTTTAACATTTACAAATCAATTAATGTCGTTTGCCATATTAACACAAGTTTTTTCCGTTGTACCCACGACTAAGGTTCATTACAATGATGTAGTAAAGATCGTGCAGTGGACCACAAGAGAAGGACACAGGCAGAGCCGATCCACGTGCCCTCTCCCTCCCATGCGGGGACGCAGGGCACACACTTTTTCCCCGACAACAGAAATGCAGGAACACGTGTGATGTTTTTGCCCAAGGAAGACATAGCACCTAAGATTTTTACTGGGGGCTGGTTACATAGGTACCAAAAAGAAAACACGTTTAATAAATATGCTGGAAAACTAGATATCTGTAAAAAACAAAAAATCTACCATGGTCCTCCATTCCTGCCTCTCACAAGATAGACACAAAATTAATTCAAACGAATCATTTCACCGCGACTGGTCATGTATATGGGAAGCTGAGGATGAGAGCAATGGAGTCACCCTGCAAAACTACACAAGTAAATGGCGAAGTCAGATTTAGCAGCCAGATCTGTTCATCTTCTACACCTGTGCTGTGTATTGATCTTCAGGCTCCATCACCGAGTTCCACCTAATCACCCTTTCCATCATTGAACCCCTGGGCCCAGCAGCATCTGGTACCCAGTAAACGCCCTGTAAATATTTGCTGAAGAATGGCGGAAGGGTCTGTGGAGCACGCTGCTGTCTCTCTGAGCACATCTCTCACCACAACGTGCCGCTCACACCTAGTTGCCAACGCGCTTCCCTGGCTTCCTCCTCCGTGCAGAGCTTGGTTTGCAAGCTTTGTGCTTAGAGATTGCAGCCAAATTATGAGAAAGATCATTGCAAGCCTGTACATTACAATGAAAGTAATTTTTACCTAGAGGGCTAGTGACATATGGATTTAAACTAAAATAAATAAAAAATATTTTAATTCAAAATCAACACCATTTACCTTTATTTCAATAATGGGACAGTTTAAAATATTCAATTTGCCTATTTTAAAAATTAGGAGGGGGCCATCAAATTCTATCTAACGTATTAGTGGAGAGAGAGGATAGATAGGAGTGGAAAACAAAACAGAAAAAACATGGAAAGGAGAGTAGGGAGGGAGGAAAGTAAATGGAGAGGAAGGGTCTGTAGGGGACTGTTCTGCTCATTAAATGGCGAGAACCTGGCTCAGTTTTAAAGTAGGTAGATGGCCAGGACTGTGTCCTCGTGAATTTTGCCTTCCCTGTGGGTTGGGATTCCCAGCGCTCCTGCAGTAATCCTGCTTCTCCAAAATTTGATGTTCTGCTTTCAGAATCTAGCCTCAGGGTAGAGAAAACCCTTTGCATAGTTGTATAGTGGTGAGCCTGACAACTCTCTAAATAACATTGCCAAACACTAAGAGAAACCCTAAGGGACAAAAAAACCCACAAAGAAGATAGGGGCACAGGAGCATGGGCCCCTCGGTGGGGCATACCCAGGGACTCCTGCCTGGCTTCCTGCCTTCTCAGCTCCAGGCCTGCCTCTCCTGCCACTACCATTTATTTCTTGTCACCCTGGTCTGTCTGCAACAGTCCTTGTCACGTTCTTAGTTGAGCCCTCCAAAACCCCATCTTCAGTTCCCTTGGATATCTTAAACCCAGTTTCCTTTTCTCTGTCTGTCATGAGGAAAACGACACTTCCACAGTCCTCAGCCACCTGTGCTGATGGACTCTACAGGCACTTGCTCCGCTGGAAGCATCTTATGATTTGATTGGGTCTCTTTAACCATTCACAGAATTGATCAGAAAAACCTGGACACCTCTGGGAGGTAACCAGAGCCCTCCTAATAGTTATGTGGGGACAACAGGATCACACAAATTATTCTGGGCTGGATGGTCACCCTAGTTATAGGTGCACAGTAAACAGATACTCTAAACCCAAAGCATGTTACAGTTTGCAATAAAAATTTTCATATAAACAGTTAGAATGAGTTTGCTTTCTTTCAGAGAAGAAGATACACAGATAAACAGAGGGAGAGAAGCATACACATAAAACTGTACAGGTGAGAGGGAGAAAGAAAACAGAAAAAGAGCACAGGGAGGATGAGAAAGGACAGAAGAGGAGACCCCGGAGGTACCAGTCCCTACAGGTACTGCCGTGAATGCTTCTACCTTAGGTCTTTCGTGTTGTGTGTGTTTATATAGGAGGTAGTACTTGTCCTTTGAAATGTGAATCGCTGTATTTCCTTGAGTCCAAGAGGAACACTTTTTTCTTATTTTAATGATTCTGAAATCTGAATGTGTGTTACAGGGATGCCAGAAAGAACTTTCCAGCTTTGTGACCCAGGCGTTCCTGCTGGTACACGTGGACTAGGCCGTGTGGAGAAGGTAGGTCTGCCCAGACCGACAGCTCAGATGAGACAGGTGCATTGGTAGGACCACAGTTTCAATTTTACATTGAATTTAGATGTACACTAATTGGTCAAAACGGCCCCAGAAAGGTTGTACTATGATGTCACACTATAGCAAAAAGTTACAACACGTGGAGAATAATCTGTGCGTTCTAGGCAGTGCAATTAAAGGCAGTGAAAATCCCCGAATATCTTCAGGTGATCACAGAATTTTCAAATCTTAATAGAGGCAGACGCTGACAGGTCATGCTTCCAGAAGACTTAGGTACCTGCGGTCTGTCAGAAGCTAAGGCTGATTTTTAAGAAATATCTCTGAACTTAATTAGTTCAATTAAGCAAAAGGACAAAAATAACTATGAATTTAACCATACAGTTAATACAGACCAAGTGGTGGTCTCCTTCCAATGCCGTCTCACGATTGTTTGTGAAGGTATGGAACAGAACGGGAAACGAAAACCAGGTACACCCCGTGGTGCAATTATGTAACTGCTGGTGGCCAGAAGATTCCAAAGGGCCCCCACTCTTAACAAGGTTTATACTCAGATGTTGATGCTGACACTTCAAATAAGTGGCATGTATGTGAGGAGATAAATTAATGCTGTTTAGTTTTTTAAAAAGTTAATTTGCACATTTATTTCCACTCCCTCTACACCAGCCATTTTCAACCAGTGTGCCTGCTGCAAGAAATCTTAAAACATGTAATACCTGACTATTTAGTTAGGGGTATCGACCTCTTTTCCCAGATCATCAAATAAAAAAAATGACAACAGCCAACATAACAATAGCCATCTGATGTGAATGTATCAAAAGCTTACCTATTTTTTGTCATATGACCAAAAATATATCTATTTTTGATATGCTGTAGAATTTTAGTAGTTAATTTATGTGTGCCATGAGATGCAAAAGGTTAAAAACCACTGCTCCACACCAATAACTGCCCTGGACACTGTAACTAAATTAATGGTTCAGTTCACAGTGGACTCTGTCTTAAAATTAAGGAAACATGATACTTGTCAGCCCCACAACTGCTGTAATCCTGCACTGAGGTGCTCCACTCTCCAATGGTCAGCCCAAGCTGCCTGCCCTGGTGGCATCACTAAAGACACAAGATTATAATTAGAATCCCATACTTTTCAGAAGTGAGAGAAACCTGACCAAGAAGCAGGTTTAGCTGTGAGGTGAAAGACTTATATTTCTGATACGAGTATACATTTAAAAAATAGATACTAGTAATTCAAGATATCTGAACTAAGAAGAATATAGTCACTATGTGATTGGAACAGCACTACAGAATAATGTATATGTCATAATTTAATTCTGATATCGTTTACATCACATCAATACAGAAATTTAAAATGTTAGTCCAATGTGAATTTGCAAAATGTTTAAAATTAAAGGAAAATGCTTCATGAGAAAAGATTTGTCTTTAATCTTGAGTTAATGAACTTTTGCCTCAAAGTGGAACTAAATATTCATTGTGCATTTTAGATCATTTCTTTTAGATATTAAGAGTCCCACATGGGAAAGTTAGAATTCATCAGACCACTCAAAAACCTGAGGAAAAAGGCCCAAACATGGCATCTGAAAAGGTAATGATTCTTGTGGCACTACCACTATTATATTTTTTATTATTTCACAGGATATTCACAGAAATATTTTTGTTGGGGTAGTGGACAAGTCTTCTACCCAACCTGCCCTGAAGGAAAAAACTGACTTCAAACAAGGTGAACATACTATTGTTCTGTTACATAAATAATTGTGCTGAAACATTTGATGTTCTGTCCTACATTGTTAGCCACCAAACTGGATTAAACAGTGTCCTAGAGGTGTCGATAATTTCCTATAGGTGTGGTGAGGGACATAATAGAAATGTTTCTTGAGAATTATTTAAGGTGGCATTTTACATTTTAAGATGTGAGCAATATATTTTTCCAAATATTCTGGGCTGGATGGTTTTGATTCTGATTTTGTTTTTTTTTATGTTAAAAAAATGAAAAGTTTTGAGTACACCAGTATTTCCAACAATGTGCTGACAACCCAAAAGTGATTACTTGGTGCTTAGGTGGGAAAAACAGAAATGGAACCGGCTTAGAACCAAAATAAAAATAGTAACACATTTGTGATTGGGTGATGGGATTGTGAGAAGGGATGGAGGAATATATAAATAGGTTGGTAGAGGACATATATTGACTGCATTTTCTGAATCAAAAAATCAGAACACAAAATCTAAAACTCCAAATATATCAGCAGGAACAAGGATGGAAAATTATGGTTGCCCCAGAAAAACAAAAATTGTTGCCCCAGGAGTGCATAAAGAGGTGGAGAAACATTGACAAAGACGTTAATGCAGGGAAAAGAAAACTACAGAAAGAAACCAATCACTGTAAAGTGAGTTCTATTTTTCAAACCTGTTTCTATTTTCTCCAAATTATTGGTAGTAGTACAGGCAAAATGTGTGGGTATGAAAAAAAGGTGTTAACTGTGCCTCCTGAGTACATTTATTATTTTCAATCTGCATTTATGCACTGAGAAAATATTTTTCGCTAAAAGCAAAAAACAACTTAGTCTCCAGAATGAACACTTTTCTTTACAGAAACAAAAGACAAGCTTCTTATCACACACCTCTAGGTACTGTGCCTACTGATAAACAAAACTCCAAATCAACTTCCCCAAAACCAAGCCAAACAAACAAACACAAAAAACCCAGAACGGGATCTTAGCCAATCACTCAAAAACAACAAAACGTGCTCTGAAGGAGAGACCAGAATCCACGGCTTGCCTGGAAACAGACTCCATTTTCCATGGTAATGCAGCTTATGTGAGGGTCAGAAATCTTTTCAGGATGTTTGGAAATAGCTCAATTTAATGTCTACCCTTTGATATTTTTTCAATTTGGGGCAAATACTATATCTTGTCACCAACATTTCAACAACCTATCAAGTCAAAACGGTTATGGTAGTGAAGTTTCATTATTGACACATCCACTTCTAGTGTGAATAAATGATCGCTTTTTTGGAGAAGATGAAAAAGGAGTAATTATTATTTTTTTAGCTGTATTTTTCATTTGTAACAGGATTCCTTTGAACATAAAAATTCTCTAGAGGATTTAAATTTTACATATGCTTCTGAAACATTTGGTTTATACACAACTCTTCAGCAATGCAAAGGTGGCCTACAGGCACTCTACCTGTAACGTGTTCGTTTACCTCTACACCTTGCACAGGAGCCTAGCTCCAAGCACAGCAGGACTCTGAAGACCTCGAGGGGATGTCTGAGAATAATGAACTCAAAGTAATCCAAGAATAAAGACTACTAATCAAGTCAAGCTTTTACCGTAACATGGCCCATGACCAAAGGTGACAAATGGGAAATAAAGAACCATATTACTCACCAACATAACCAGTTATTTGGGTAGAAGGACCTGTGACAAATCCAAGTTCTATCAATGACTGATCTGTAAAGAGAAGAAAGAAGAGGGTTACTGCTTTTGTGGAAGTGGAGACATTTGTAAGCAAGCAATATGGTTGACTGCATTCTGAAGAGCCAGAGTGCATGGCAGACTTGAGTGTGGGGTGGGAAGGGAAGGGGAGTGCATATCAGAATTGCCTTGCTTCTCCTTCAGCTATGACCCCATAGGATTATTGTACAGCTATCCCTTCTGGCCTGCATGCTGAAGCCAGTTCCAGCCCTCAGCAAGAAGAAACTAGCAAGATTTTGATTAAAACCCTCTAATGTGCCATTAGTATAGTTTTGATGCTATTTCCAAAATGCAGATATCATCAAGTTACTTCTGTGCTTAAATCACTTTTCACTTTGAAGGCCAAGAAAAAACTCTTCACCAGGGTTTACAGGGCTCTTCAGGACCTGATCCCAGCCTCCTTGCTCTCCCAACTTGCTATCTCCTTCCCACCCTTACAGACTCACTTGCTTCTCTAGAAAGTAACACACTCACCATCGCCCATAGGCCAGTGAGTATGAAGTCTCCTCTGCCTTGAGAAACATGTCTCCCTAGTTCCCATAAAACCTCTTGCCAGCCTGCTCCCATTCATGCACAGAACGCATTCAGGTATCATCTCAGAAAGTTTCTGTTGACACCCACAGCTCATTCAGGTGCATGCTCATCATGTTCCTACAGCACCTTCTTTCTTTTCTTCGTTAAAAAAGTTTTACAGTACCTTATTACTAATTCTACCTTAGTGTTTAGCATCTTTGGTTGTGACAATTTGTCAAAGAATCTGGTCTTTATTGTTATAGATCTGGTTTTGTATTGTTATAGATCTTATTTATTGCTGTATTGTCAGTACCTAGTAGAGTTCCTGCCATATAAAAGTGCTCAGTAAGTGTTTGATCACAATTATAGAGACTGAGTGAATTTGAATATGACAGAACAAGTGAGTAACATAGTCACTATTTATCAAGCAGTTATATGCCAGGCACTGAACTCAATTTGCTGTGGGTTTTTTTTTTTTTTTTTTTTTTTTTGCTTAGATTCTGTCTTCCTATGGTGTAAATGACATGTCTTAATTTTCTAAACTTACTCTTTTCTCAAGACTATTTATTATTCATCCTTCTAGCTTGGGTTCCTGGTGCCTAATTACCCCAAACTGGAATTTGCCTGATCAAATCTGTCTTTAGTGAACTTTTTTGAAGTTGACTCTTAACTCATGTCACCATAAAACTTTGCCAGAGCCCTTCTTAGTTTTGAATGAAGCTTTTGATTCTTTTTTTTTTTTTTTTATGGTAAGAACTTTGAAGCTATAAAAGCTCAATGAGCTATTTGGTTTAGTTAAGCCATTTGGTTTAGTTTAAGATGGCAAACCCTAGTCCCTGGGCTAAATCCAGTCTATTTCCTGTTTTGATAAATAAAGTTTTATTGGAGCCATACCCATTTGTTTACATATTGCCTCTGGCTGCTTTTTGCTGCCAGAGCAGAGTTGAGTGGCTGGAATGAGACTGCATGACCGGCATAACCTAAAATATTTACTTATCTGGACACTTACATTAACGTTGTCAACTCCTGATCTGGATCATCTCATGGCCCACAATATTCCTTTAGTCTTTTCCCTGAAGAGAAGTTTTTAACTCTTGAAGAAACTCATTTAATTATTTATTGGAAGATTAAATGCAGGAATATCTCTATCATGTTAAATTAAATCTATATGCTACAGAGGCATTGAACAAAACAAGAAAAAGAATCTAAAATGTTAACTTTCGTTGGTCACTGGTATATTTGAATTACAGACTTTATTTTCATATTTTTCTTTAGTGAAGGAATATTGCTTCTATAAATAAAGCAATTAAAAAATATAAATACTTTTACCCATTTGTTCTAGATCTGTGTACTCATTTTAGTCTTATAATAAATCCCACATTTTTGCTCAAGCTACTTCAGGCTGGTTTCTATAACTTAAAATTAGTGGCCTAACTGATATGCTGGGGGTGAGAAGCGGGTGAAGGAGGGGAGGGAGAGGAGGGCTGCCACCTCAACAAACCCAGGTGTAAGGGTCCAACAGCGAGAGTGGCTAGAGTTACTGCGGGAAACACTTGTTGGGCAGTCGTTGAAAGATGAAGGGAAGGTGGGGTTATATGCCCAACTTGATGTTAGTTTAAAGGGAACATGAAAATTAGAGATAATAAAAACTCAGAGCTGCCAGAGTTTTAGAGTTGGGACAAAAAAGCCTTAATGAGACAGAAAGAGAAAGGTCCTTGGAGATATAAATTACAAAAAAAAATAGAGTTGAATTTTAGGTATAATCATTTAAGATATAGTCTTGCATTTAAGGTAATGAGATTGATATTTTTATCAGAAAGATCAGAATTTAAACATAAAAATCCTCACTGAGTGGGATTCTTATTCCCATAAATCTGTGTAAACCAATTCAAGAATGCTAGTTGTTCAAATCACATGGTGGATAACTCAGTATATAAGACAGACCCCAGATGGCTTCAGAGGTACAAGCTGCATCACATCCGGAAATCACTGAAACTCTAGAGGCTTTAAGTTCTTTGGTCTGAAAAACAGGGTGCCGTGTATGTGACTGAGAGGATTTCAATGAGATTAAATGAGATCTTGTCAGTAGCACAAGGCCTGGTATAAAACCTGTCACTTAATATATTTGGATTCTTTTTCTATTTGGTTTTTGATAATATACTCATTTTACTGGTTGAGCCAAAAGGCATTTTGAAGAAAAACTAGTGAATTTGGACAAGGTGAGAAATACTGTTTAAAACAAAGTGAGACTTTCTAACAAGTGTTTATTTAGCATCTACTGGTTGCTGGATCCAGTGCCAAAGTATCGGTGAAGAACACAAGGACAAAATCAAGGGGGAGGGTGGAGGTGGGGGAGGGAGGTGGGTTCGGATGGGGTGGGGTGGAGGGATGGGGAGAAAATGCAGACAACTGTAATTGAATAACAATAAAAATTTAAAAAAGAAGCATATTAACTTCTCTGATATTAACTTTACTGAGCATAAACTTTGACATTCCTAATTTTAATTGACATTCCAAATGAAAATAGAATGTTCATTAGGACACAACTATTTCACAAAAACTGAGGACAATGAATTCTTATTCCTTTATTCAGGACCAAATGTCCTGAAATGGACAAACAAATGAATAAACAAACCAGTCCTCACCGAGAACAGTGTCATGATTGACTAGCTACTTGTCTGAAGGCCCAGAGGAAATACAAGCTTTATAAGGCAAAATTACAGATCTGTTTTTGCCTGATTAAATTCTCAATTCTGAGCATAATGTCTGATGTTGTAGGAAGGAAGGAAAAATAAAAGAAGGAGGGAAGGAAGGATGGTGGGATGGAAGGAAGGAAGGAAAGAAGGAAAAAAGGAAGAAAGGAAGGAAGGACAGAAGGAACGGATATGTACCTAATAATCTTTAGGATAATCTTTATTATGAATAATCTAAGAATCTGTAGGTCTAATTCTAGAAGATGTGTAGTGGCAGAAGACCGCTTGGACTTCTACCCTGATACACCCACTGGGACAATGACGCAGAGATCACATGCTTTTATAACCCATTGGGCAAGAGACTAAACATGTCCCCCAGAAAGCTAAATTCACATAGAGGCTGTAGTTTTGAGCTGAAGCAGGAAACAAGTAATTAACTGCAGGGGTCCAGCTCTACTGCTTGAAGTGTATAGATAAAACCCCAGGGTGGGAACACGGTTCTAGGAGGAAAAAGCCCATGGGCAGCACACTGCTCAGGACAAAGTCGCCATCCATCCGCCCATGCACCTACCCCCCAGATGTGGGTGGGCACACTTTCTTCTTAGGCTGATGTAGTTCTGAGGTGGGTAGGAGAGAGAGATTGGTGATATTTTTTCAAGGATGCAGCTTGGCTACTGAGTCCCTGGGAGATAGTCTGATTCATTTATTTACATACATTCAGTTATTTAATCAACAAATGTTCACTGATTGGGAAGACCCAGTTACATGTGAGTATATGGGAGGAACCACCAACTTAGTTTAGAATTTAGGGAGATGACATTAATGTTAGAAGGTAACATTTTGGAAGAGAGAGTGGATGAGTATGAGTTGGTCAGCTGAAGAGTAGGAGGAAGGAACTTCCAAATAGAGGAAACAACATATACAAATATCTGGCAGTGAGAGAAAACAAGGTATGTTTGGGAGAGCTATAAGAAAATCTGCATGGCTGTGTCATGGGCAAAGAGAGGAAAGGCAAGAGGTGAGGCTGGTGTCTTGAAGGGACCAGGTCTTGAAGTGCTTTGTGAACCACGCTAATGGGTGTGTACTCTTTCAATAGAGCAGTGGGGCCCATTGGAGGAAGCCGAGAGACTAGTTGGTGGGCTGCTGAAGCAGTTCATGTGAGAGATGGTGGTGGTCTGATCCAGAGTGATGGCTGTGAGAATAGAGAGAAATGGACAGATTAAGAGATAATTAGGAGGTAAGAATTTAAAGTCTCCCTCTGTTTCATAGGTGGTTCAGGACGTATTTTCTCTATGGTTTGGACCCCTCTTTAGAGATCTGGGTTGTAGTGCTTAACCAAGAGTCATACTTATTACTTTGGTGCTAACATATGCTCATCACTTTTGAATGTTGGTCAGGGTCTGGCCTTTAGCTATGGTGTGATATTAGCCAGACAGCACATGTAACCAGAAGGATATGTTTTATTTTTTAGCTTGTGAACACCCAAGGTCAGGGACTCCATCTGCTTCACTTCCATGAAGCTGTAAAATCACAGCAGAATTAATGTAACACAATAGACCAAAAAGTGACCTCAATTTTCCTATTGGTCTGAAAGCCCCGAGGTCAGCTCTTCTCAGGGCTCTCAGCGATCATGCTATAACAGAGTGGGGGGACCTCTGCACTCTGGCACCCCTTCTGCCACATGCATGCCACAGTTAAATGTGCAATATTAAGAGGAACAAAATCGAGTTCAGAAAGTGGTTGCTGAGGCCATGGGTATTTGGTCATGCTACTTGGAGTGTATGGGTGGTAGATATGCACAGTCTTTGATTCTAGTCTGTGTGATCTTGCAGCCTCAGGATTAGGATTCCTGTCCTTGCCTCAGCTCCTCAAGGTACGAATGTATACATTCATTACTTGTTGTGTCCCATGTTTATTTTGCCCCCCCTCCCCTGAAACACAAGCTTCGTGTGGGAAGGCTTTTTTGTGTGTGTGTGTATGTTTTATTACTGTATCCCCAGTGCTTAGAAAAATACCTGGCAAAGAGTAGATATTCAGTGAATATTTGCTGAAGAGCTAAATTAGCTGACATGTGCTTGAAGGTCATTATTTCAGATCAGGCTTCAGGTTTATTCACATTTCAAATGGGACTCATCATATATGTTTTATATCTCTTTCAGAAGCTTAATGAAAGTAGGGGTCTTTTGAAGCTTAAATGAAAAATGAAAGACCCCTATTTGGACATTCAATTGCCATCCTTGTATTTTAGCTAGTTTACAGTGTCTTCTATCTACCTGGCTAACCATCCATCCATCTATCACTTTAGTTTAGCACTTACTATGCACCGTTGTGGAGCATCTAGCACTATTCCATATCAAGGACTGTGATAGACACTACGTCTACTATCTCTGACGTTTACATCAATACTGCAGTGTGATTCTCTATATCTTGATTTTGTAAATGAGGAGGCTGAGGTTCAGCAAATTCACACAGATGAAAAGTGGCAGACTGGGATTCACATTCCAGGTCTGTCTAATTGGCTTTTGACTCTTGGCTCTTCCATTTCTCTCTAGGCAGGGGTGTCCAAACTTTTGGCATCTTTGGGCCACACTGGAAGAAGAAGAGTTGTCTTGGGCCACACATTAAATACACAAACACTAACAAAAACTGATGAGCAGAAAAAAAAATAAGGGTTTAAGTAAATTTATGATTTTGTGTTGAGCCCCATTCATTGCCATTATGCGTTGCATGTGGCCTGCAGGCCACGGGTTAGACACCCCTGCTAGAGTTTTCTGATCTTTGAAATAGACACCAAATGTCTACTTCACAGGGTCCTATGCACGTGCTGGGCATATTCATAGTAAATTACATAAAACACTTAGCACATCACCATTGCTGCTATCACAGGTATTTCCACGGGGCTCCCCACATGATAATCTTTATGGCAAATCACATCCAGAGCCCCTCCCCCTTTTTGATCACTCTCTTGTCATTCATTATTTATGGCCATTTCAGCAGGGAAACCACAAATGATGTTGCTCACTCATTCTGATTGCTAGTGCATGATGACATCTACGTGCCCAGTCTGAGTTTCCGGCAGCCTTCCCCAGCTCCGCTCCCTCCTTTCTCCTGGGTAAGCCCTCACTCCTGTATTCAGGCACAGGCCCTCTCTGGGGAAGCTCCAGATGTTTCTTTATGGTCTCTCATCAGCCCCTTCCTGCTTAATTCCCTGAAAAAGGCTTCTCTTAAAGAGTCCTTTCAGTAAACAAAATTAAATTTTTATTACAATAGTAAAAGCATTGCCCTATGTATAATCTTATGCAAAGCCTAGAAAACAATATTAAAATACTAAAAAGACAACAAATACTTCATTTCCCCCTATTAAATGAGGCATTTTGGGTGAGTTCCTTGTAATACTGGGTATCAGTGCTGTGTCTAGTGATATAGAGAGGATTTCTGATACAGCAGGAAGACAAGCACAGATACAAATCCAACCCCAGCTCTACTTTTAAAATTAACCTGCTGTGCAACTGTGCCTTGGCCACACTGTAACACCAGCTTGGCAATGACTTTATTTTTGCATCTGTTTCATCACTGCAAGGCGGAGAATGGTATTTGAGCACTCAGTGTGCCTGGTTCCACACTGAGATCACAGGGGAGTAGCGGGCTGAGACGTAATAGTTACTGAATGGTTATAGTAAGTCCAGTAAAGGATTAAGGGCTTGACCTGTACTGTGTATTAATGTTTTACAACTCTGAAAGGCATGTATTCCCATTTTTAGATATATAACTCAAGGCTCCAAGACATAATTTGTCAAAATCGCACAGGACTGGTGTTGGAAATTGATCCCAAGTTTCTCTAACTCCAAAATGACTACTCCACCCCCATACCTAGCACTGCCCATTTTTACTTCTTTTTTTGCCTTTTATTAAATGTGTGTATGGCTTTTAGTCTCCTTTGAAAGTGAAAGTAATGTCTCCTGTGTTTCTCTTTATTTTTTATTTTTTCCTTTAGTGCCTCATACAATATGAATGCTTAATACATGCTTTTTTTCTCTAAAAAAATACGTAGGGTTTCAAGGTGGTGGTGTAGGTAAATGCAGTACTTGCATCCTCCCACAACCACATCAGAATTACAACTGAATCACATAACAATCATCATTCAGAATAGTCTGAAATCTAGCTGACCAGAAGTCCTAAAACTAAGAATATAAAGAAGCTTCATCCAGACTGGCAGGAGGGGCAGAGATGTGGAATGAGCTGGACCCACACTCTTGCATGGCAGATAAAAACTGGGAGGGATATCTTGGTTGGGGAGGTGTCCGCTAAGAAGGAAGGGGTCCTGGCACCACCCCAGGCCAGCCCAGGGTTCCAGTGCCAGGAAGAGAATCCCCATAACATCTGCATGTAAACACTCACCGGGATTGTGGCTGAGTGAGATGGAGAGCTTCCAGAGTCCCAGGTGCTCCCCTTAAAGGGCCCACACATGGACTTAGACTTAACTCTCTCTAAGCTCCAGCACTGTGGCAGAAGCTGGAAAGGCACCAGGGAATATGGAGAGGAACTGAATTGTCTGGCATTGGGACTAGGGCTGCAGGGAAAACTTTCTCCCAGACAGAAATGCTGGCAGAGGCCACTGTTCCTTTTCTGAGCCCCCATCCGCATTCACAGAGCTGGCAGGTTCCATATCTGAGTCTCCATCAACCTGGCTAACACTGTTCACCCTGTTCTGGTGATTCTCTGAGACCCCACCCTACCCAAATTGAGGGCCTACTGAAGCCATTTCCAGTGGCTTTTCTATTCAAATGACCTGTCTTGGCTCATGCCTTGGACTTTCCTAAATTTCTCAAACAAGTAGCATCTGGCATTGGCATGCCCTGTACCTCTCGCTAGTGGCCCCAAGCCCAGCACTAGCAGCAGCCAGCTTTGCTTTTCAGCTTGGCCTCTTCTGGGCACCTCCAAGCCTAGCACACATAGCAGCCATCTGCAAATTGCTTTATAGCTCATGCCAGGTGGCCCTAGGAAAAACACAGATAGCAACTGACCTTGGCCTGCACCTCCTCAGAGGTCCCAGAGCCAGTGCACCTGGTGGACAGCTTCAGACCACAATGAAGCACCACCCAATCACCTCCACAAGAAACACAGTCCAGAGGCTAATGTAGTGCACTCAGAGCCTTTCTGAAGGAAGTCCTGCTTCATTGGGTTGACTCCTGCACAGCTGATCCTCCATGGTGGTTGCATCCAGTCCTTGTTGCCAATTGGACTGAGGGAAAATCCTTCCCATCACCATGCTAACAGCAATCAAGGCTCAACTAAAACAGGAAGGTATACACAGACCTCACTAGGAGGGGCAGGGTCACACCTGGAGTGCCCAGGTTGGGTGAATGGGGAGGTTCTGCCACTGGGCCCCACAGGACACCTACCAAATTAGGCTACTCTACTAAGACCAGGAGACATAGCAGCCCTAAGTAATACATAGAAACAAACACAAAGAGGCTGTTAAATGAGGAGACAAAGAAATACGTCCCAAATGAAAGAACAGAACAAACTTCAGGAAAGGAACTAAACAAAATGGAGATGAGCAATCTACTAGATGTAGAGTTCAAAACACTGGTTATGAAGATGCTCCATGAATTTAGGGGAAGAGTAGGTAAACTTAGGGAGACCTTCAAGAAAGAGATAGGAAGTATAAAAACAGAACTAAGAAACATAAAAAAGAACCAGT
This sequence comes from Desmodus rotundus, assembly GCF_022682495.2. Taxonomy (NCBI): domain Eukaryota; kingdom Metazoa; phylum Chordata; class Mammalia; order Chiroptera; family Phyllostomidae; genus Desmodus; species Desmodus rotundus. The sequence continues at coordinate 52,108,115 of NC_071391.1, forward strand.
CAGAAATGAAGAATACTTTAACCAAAATGAAGAAATCATTACAGGGACTCAGCAGTGGAGTAGATAAATCAGAAGATCAAAGCACAGATTTGGAAGATAAGGAAGCAGAAAACACCCAATCAGAATGGCAAAAAGAAAAAAAAGAATCCATAAAAATGAGGACAGTATAAGGAACCTCTGGGATAACTTCAAGCATAACAACATTCATATTTTGGGGGCGCCAGAAGGGGAAGAGCGAGAGCAAGAGACTGAACACCTGTGTAAGAGAATAATGATGGATAACTTCCCTAACCTGGCAAAAGAAACATACAAGTCCAGGAAGCACAGAGAGTCCCAAACAAGATAACTATATTCAGGAAAGCTGTAATTTAGATTTTAGGACATAGAAAGAGCTTCCCAGAAAAGAAGAAGCTAAAGGATTTCATCACCACCAATATTAGTACATGAAATGTTAAAGGATCTTGTCAAGAAGAAGGGGAAAAAATAAAAATATGAGTAATAAAATAGCAATAAATATATATTTATCAAAAGTTGAATCTAAAAAACAAAATAAACAACAAGCGCAACAGAAACAGGCTCATAGATATAGAGAACATTTTAATGGTTGCCAGGTGGAAGGGTGGTTGGGGATGGGTGAAAAAGGTGAAGGGGTTAGGAGGTACAAATTGGTAGTTACAGAATTATCACAGGAATGTAAAGTACAGCATAGGGAATATAGTCAATACTATTCTAATAATGATGTGTGGTGTCAGATAGCTACAACATTTATCAGGATGATTACTTAGTAAGTTATATAACATCTAATCAGTGGATTGTATGCCTGAAACTAATATAATATTGTATGTCAGTTGTAATTGAAAAAAAATTATTTAAAGTAAAAACCTATGTAAACATGCTTTGTTTTAATTATTAACTATTAACTTCTTGTACTAGACATGGGAATTGGACTTATTCATCTTATATCTCCGTGGCCATCTGTCTTACAGATTTTGTCCTTGAAAAATGGAACTTTAATTCTTTTACTTATGAGAGTATAATAAAACTCCCTGAACTAATAATGCTTTGATTTTTTCTTACTTGCCTTTTTTGAACTTCTATTATTTATATAAAAATGGCAAACTGCCTCTTATATTGCTTCAGATTACTTTTGTTCAAATCCTTCTGAGCTGCCAAGTGTAAACCTGAAGCCAATGTGCATATCCAAGTCACAAACAGGAATGAGGAATGTGTTTGGGTCCTTTCCCTCACTCTCCTTTCAGAGCTTTAATCCAAACTTTTCTCTATGTTAAATCTGTACTTCTGTTAACATTTAAAGGCATTGAGATAAAAGTACTTCTTTCTGATTATTGCATCTGGAAAGAGTTTGACCCTGCTTCTATTTATATGGATTTCAGAGCGAGCCCAAGGAAAAAAAATAAAGACAAACAAGACTGTGCAGCAGTACTCATCAGAAACAAAAGGTCTGCTCACATGCACGGCCCCGGAAAGAACGACAACATCGGTCTAGTTCGCTACTTTAGTAACTCAAAACTCCCTCCTCAAAACAGAAATAATCCTCAAGAAACAGAAAGGTGGATTAGAGGCAAAATGGCGACCTTAAGGAGAGAATCAGGCTATTGCAATAATGAATGGAGTTTTTTGACTGCAGAAACAAAACAATTCTTTTTCATTATGGGCTTTAAAAAAAATTTGTGTTAGGAGGGTACATGTGTGGGGTGTACTGATTTCCTCCTGGAGAGGTTAGTGCTTCTAACTTTGGAAGGCAACAGGGGTGTATGGTGGGGTCCAAAGAACAATGGAGCACCCAGTCCTGCTTCTAGGTTGTATATTGAAAAGGCGTCCCATGTCTTTATTACTCCCTCTCCCAGTTCTTTACAAGGATAGCATGTGGGACGGGCCTGGTGCTAGAATCTCGTGTGTGTATGTGTTTATTTAGGCATATACAGGAACTAAGTAAGCGTGGCTGTGAAGGTGGCTGGAAAGGGCTGTATTTTGGATATCCCTTCTTTAGAGACTACAACTAACAACTTGATTTCTTCATTTATAACAAAAATATATTTTTTTGTTTCATAGTAACTTACTTGGGGCAGATGGTAGATGTGAAATTGCTTTGCTAAGGCTCTATTGACCTGGAGTCAAATTGCTGGGGTTTGAACCTACCTTCATCATTTACTGGTGTGGCCTTGGACAAGTTACTTAACCTCTCTGTGTCTTGGTTTCCTCACCTGTCAAATTGTTATGGATTTGTTGTGAGAATTAAATTAGTTAATAAACATAAAGTATTAATACTTAGCAGTCTGTTTGGTGCATAATAAAGATGCAGTAATGATAGCTTTATTATTAAGTCCAGACTACTTAAATAGCATGTCCTAATCTAGTAGTACCAGTGATCCGGAGATGCTCAAGACTTGTGAAGTAGAGATGCAGACTGGTGCAGCCACTGTGGAAAACAGCATGGAGTTTCCTCAAAAAATTAAAAATGGATCTGCCTTTTGACCTAGCAATTCCACTTCCGGAAATATACCCTAAGAATCCTGAAACATCAATTCAAAAGAAATATGCACCCCTATATTCACTGCAGCATTATTTACACTAGCCAAGATTTGGAAGCAGCCCAAGCACCTATCAGTAGATGAATGGATAAAAAAGCTGTGGTACATTTACACAATGGAATATGGCCCAGCCATAAAAAAGAAGGAAATTTTACTTTTTGCAACAGTATGGATGGGCTTGGAGATTATCATGCTAAGTGAAATAAACCAGTCAGAGAAAGATATCACATGATCTCACTTACATGTGGAATCTAATGAACAAAATAAACTGACAAACAACACAGAAACAGAGGCATGGATACGTGGAATAGACAGCCATCAGAGGGGAGAGGGAAGGGAGGGACTGGATGAAAGGTGAAGGCATTAGCCAAAGAATATACATGCGTAACGCATGGACACAGACAACAGTGTGGTGATGGCCACAGGGAAGGGGGCTAAGGAATGGGAGGAGTGGGTAATGGGGGCAAAAATCCGAACATCAGCAATACTGCCAACAATACAAATTTTAAAAAACATGAGTTTTTCACTTACTACTTCAACAAACGTTTTTATGAACATCAACTGTGCCAGGCGCTGATTTACATACTGAAGATGAAAAAACATACAATACACAGCCTCTGTCCATATGGGATTCTTATTCTAAGAGGAGAGGCAGATAGACAAACTGGAAGTATGACAGAATGAGAATTCCTGGCTATAGAAACACAGTAGAAAAAAGCATCTAACTTGGCCTGTAAATGTTCTGGGAATGTTTTAGAGAAGGAATAATGCTTGAGCAGTGGCCAGAAGGAAGTCCTAATGAGACAGTGCTCTGGGCAAGGGAAATGGTAGGTGCAAAGACTAAAGCTGAGAAAAAGCATGGTGTGTGTACGCATGTGTACGTGTGTGTGTGGTGGGGAGGAGTGAGGGAACAGAAAAGGAGAGGAGGAGGAAGAGGAGGAGAATGAGAAGGAGAAGAAAGGGAGGAGAAGGGAAGGAACAGAGATTCCTGTGGTTACCCCATCTACTGAAGCCTTGGTCCTTGACCTCCGACTCCATCCCCAGACAGTTCTGACCTCTTTGAGAATCCCAGGCTTCCCAGGCCATGGGAAGGTGGGGTGGAGGAAATGGGGGAGAATCTTTCTCATTCTGCTTCCCCTGCCTTCCTTCAGTCACTCTTCCATATCCTCATTCTTATCTCCTCCCATCTTACTGTCCACACTGAGATTCACTCAGTCTCTGGAGCACCCATTGAACATCCTGGCCCAGGGTCTTTGTATATATATATTGTATTGTCTGCTTGCAATGGTGTCCTTTGTATGTTTTCAGCTCGTTCATTTCCCCTCAACCTAAAGATGTCTCCTAGATATCACTTCCTTTTAGAAGCAGGAACCCTTCCTTTGTGCCGGCATGGCCCTTGCCCCTACCTATCCTCGTGTTTGTCTTGGATTTACTGCTCTGTCCTCAGGCCCAAGCATGGGGCCTGACACATCATAGATGCTTAGTGAATATTTATTTAATGAATACACTGAAGGTGCAAGGCATTCTCCTTACAGACATCCTCAACTATTTCCCCTTCCTCACTAGCCAAATGCAACTGATCATGAAGCTTTATTCTCCTAGATGTCATTCCCCTCATTTCTGTACTTGCCCTCTCTTGCCTGGATCACTGCTGGAAGCTCCTCATGTTTCCACAGGCATCCCTGCTAGCGAATCCTATCAGTCCCCACTTAGATTCCTTCTGCAGCTCACTATTGCTCCACAATAACCTCTCCTTGGCTAGCAATGAAAGCCCTTCCCATTGTATTATGTAAGCCTCCATATCTGTCCCATAAAGACTCTAAGATCTTCAAGAGCATGACCTACATCATCTGATTCTAGTGTCCAGCAGAGCAGTTAGTGTTCAGTGAATGTTTGTGTAAAGAATAAAGTCAGTCAAAGTCTAGTGTAGAAAAATAACATTTTGTGTATTTGAAAATATATAGGCTAAAAAGCTCCTTAGCAGGGTACTTAGTTTTCAAGGAAATGTCTCAAAAAGGAAACAGTTAAATTCAGCACTGCTGATTGCTTCATAATGCCATTGAAGAATATAAATGAAATTAACTTCTCTTGTCACGTTTACTAACAGGGCTGGTGAGCAGATGCTTGCGGAAGCTGTCTTCCGTCGTTATAGAAAAGCTTCCACAAGGGAACCCACCCACAGAGATACCCAAGGTACTCTGAACTCCTCAAGTTTATCCCTCATTGACCAGCTGGCATTTTGTGACATTGGGAGTATAACTTTTCTTTCCGTCTTTTCTTTCCTCTACTCCCTTCTCCTGAATTATGGCCTACCTCTCAGTTCTTTTGCAGAAGATAAGATCTTAGGAAGTGACTCAGTTTTCCTGAAAATCAGTTTCTTCCTTGATCACCTTCTAGATTCTTCCAGACACTCTGCACAAGAAACAGTGCCAATGGTATTAGTGGTAGTAGTAGCAGTAATAATAGGAGCAGCTAACCTCTGTCCACTGCACTGCACACTCCATGCCAGATACTGTGCCGAGTATGTCTGCTAAGTAATTTTATGTAGGTTTACATGTAAATTAAAGAGATAACTCCATGCCCCTTAATTCTTAGCATGGTGCTTACCATAGAGTAATTGTTTAATAAATGTTAGCCATTACTATAATTTTATTATTTAATCCTAACAACCACTTTCTGAGGTCTGTATTTTATATTTTTTTATGTTGTAACAGACATGGAGTTTGAGGCTTATAGAGGGTAATGATATTTAAGTCTGGACTTGAGATCTGAACCCCAGATCCCTGTCTGTCAAGGGCATCCAACAGAATAGAGATAAAAGCACTTTGTGAGACATAGGGCTCTGCAATGCGTTAGCTGTGATCACTACATACAGGAAGTCAGGTATGTAAAAGGACGGAGCTTGTAAAGAGGCAGGTGAAGCACTTTAATAAAGTGGTGTCCCAATCGTCATCAAATGAGAAATCGTCTTATAGCAGAGGGATTTAGTGTGAGTGTACATGTGTGTGTCGAGTATTTTTTTTTAGAAGATTAAAAAAAGTATCCAAAAGGCTAAATATTCAGGATAGAAGGTAACCAATGAGCCTTTGGAAATGACTGATGTCCCCAGTTTTTAGGTTTTCTTTTGGGCTTAAGAGGCTCTCTCCAGAGAAAGGGGGTGAGAGGTGACAAGCAAAGGAGGCTTTCTTCTCGCTAAAGTCCATGGAATACTTCAATATCTTGTGGGGCACATGAAGTGGCAATTCTCTCTACTTTACAAATGTGTAACCTGACAACAAGAGACTAAAGGACTCCCTTGTTTACTACTTCAGAGTTTGGGCCAGACATTTCCTGACTTTGACTACCATACTCTTTCCTGAGGAAAATACTTCAAAATTCCAACTCTCAATAAACCAAATATCAAATCAATTACTTCAGGCTCCTCCCTCCCATATTTTCTGGGGACATAAGAGCACTGAGTGGGTACTCAGGGAACCCAGGTCTCAGTGTTGGCTCTGCTGTAACTTTCTCCACGACCTCAGTCATGCACCTCATTGCCCCTTGGTTTCCTCATCTGTGGAATGGGCAGGTTGGGCCAGGTGATTGTGATTTCCTGCTCGAAAAGACCAGGGTTCTAATGAGTTCAAAACATGCTTTGAGGCACATGTTATTAGACAGTAACACATACCTGAACTTACAAAGTTCAAATAGATTTCTTTTGTCTCAGTGCTGCAGTTGCTTCTTCTCTTCCTTCTCTCTCTCCTCCTCCTTCATTTTAAATAAGCCACATTCTCCTGTAGTCACCTCACTTCCAAAGGGTGTTAAGATGCTAATCCCTCTGTCCTTCTAATGTCGGAAGGATCCTGACTGCCAGCAGCCTAGTTCAACCACTGGTCTTCTTACTAAAAAGCAGGTCTTTGCTCTGTCCTGGACCTGCCTGTGACTGAGCTGTGGGATGGAGCGGGTGCAGCAGCTGCACTGCCCAGGCCCCCAGTGATGGAGGAGCCCTAAACATGCTTGAAGACCATCTATCTTATTCCACCCACTCAGTGCATTACTCAACTTCATAATCATTCTCATAGAGCCTGGCCCAGCCCATGATTTTGCTCTCCAACGGAAGAGATACAAAAAAGCTTGGGTGGCAGCTGTCATTTGCTGTGTCATGCCCAGGGGAATTCCTTGCCCCTGCGCAGCCAGCCTGTGGCTTCCACATGTTGATAGGTGTTCCTTTTAGGCCACCATGCAGTGACGTTTCATGAATATGTTTCTATGCAGGGATCAAAACATATGCTCAAACCCCCCTTACTACTTTCACCTGTCTTCCTGGGTTAGAGGCGACACTAGGCCTGGAGCTGGGTAGGAAATTTCAGTCCCTGAGTGTTGCCTCTGAGCTTCTCTGAATTGACTGAAAGAGTCTGAGTTGTATCAATAGAGAAACAGTGTCCTGGAGGAGAGAGGTGACAGTCCTGTGTCTGCTGGCCACACCAGGTGTATTGTACGCTGGCCTCAGTGGCATACTTCACACAAAATGAGACCTGCATTCTTTAAAAAAATCTTTTTTTCTTAAAAATTATGTGTCCCAGGGAACGTAGTGTATATTTACATGCATATTTAACAAGACATTCCTCTCTGGAGAATATTCAGTGTGTGCACTGGTATGACTCTGCAAGTTCAGTTCAGTGTTTCAAGACGCCCTGTGTCCTCCTTCCCACCAATGTGGCTACACCAACCCCTCTCCTGGAGACCTCCGACTTCCCCAGGATGCAGCAATTAAAATGTTACCATCAGGATTACCAGGCTCTAGTCCTCAGACCAGTCCCTGTTCTAATGGGTCAGTTCTCATGGCACATGCTTTTTTAATTGCTAATATTGCTGCTCTTCTAATGAATTAGGTAAACTATAAACAAACACAAAAATAGTAATTGCAAAGGGATTAGATGAAAGGAACAAATAGAAATTCTCATATTTTCTTCTGGTACTGCAAAGGGTCAGATCACCCCTGTTTCGGAGTTGCTGATTTAAACCACTTGATTGTCTTTTAAAACCAACTTCTTTCCTCTTTATTCTTCATATAACCTTAGTTCGATCATCAGCAGTTTTCACATGTAACAGTCTTGTGGGTGGTTCTCCTGCCTCTAATCTTTCTAGTCTTAAACTTGATCTCTACACAAGAGCCTAAGATATATTACTGTGAACACACCCTGACCTGAGACTTCTTTTCCCTTTGGCAGTCGACCAGAACTGACTGAGCATCTAGCCAAATTAATACTCTTCTGGAAGAAGTGAAAAGATGTGCACTAAGTAGGATTTTCCTTGTTCAAGTAACCTGGTAAACACCAGGTGACACATTAATTTTTTAATTTCTATTTTTTATTGCAGGACTCCTACAAGCCTCAAACATGCTATGTCAACTGTGAATCTTCCCAGAGGACCCAGTGCATACCATTTCCCAAAGTTTTTGGTCATGAAAACCTTGTCAAACACATTCCTACCGATAACACTCAGAACAATGGCTCATTGAACATCAGTTTGAGAAACACTGGCTTTCGAAAGGAAGTACCAACACCTCTGCAGGGCTGTCGTTGTTCTTTATCTTCGGTCCCCTAACTACCAGGTCAGCTCTTTCACCTAGGAACCTTCCCTCCCAATCCCTGTTTTAGGCCAGTGGTTCTCAAAGTGTGGCCAGGGATCCCTATAATTCACCAAGACCATTTTAAGAAGTCCATGAGGTCAAAACTATTGTTTGCTTAATAATAATCTAGGAGGTTCCTTGACTATTTCATTCTCATCATCTCATGGATATAAAGAGGAGCTTTCCAGAGGCTGTGTAAGGTGTATCTTTTACAACAGACTCAATGCAGTAGCAGATAGGATAATCCAGCTGTATTTTATTCAGCCACATTAAAAAGATTTGAAAAAAATTTAAACCAATTCACTTTTCTTTCATTTATGGCAAATACAGTTACTTTTGATAAAGTATGTTGTGTTAACATGGACCGGGCTTGTTGTTATTTTAAATGACCAATAAATATTTTTAAAATCTCTCATCAGTTTTGATTTCTTGGAGAGTAAATATTACTTGGTATGTCTCACATACACAGAATCTTTTTGAGGTTCTTAATAGATTTTAAGAGCATAATGGAGTCTTTTAAAATGAACTTTAATTAACAAGGAATAATTAACAAATATAATTGTATATATTTAAAATGTAAAATGCAATGACTTAATATACAGTACATTATGGAATGATTACTAACATCAGAATAATTAATGCATCCATCACCTCACATAGTGAGCTCTAGTTAAGGGCCAGTCCAAGTAGGAGGTACCAGGGAATAAACTGGAGTCTCAAGAATAGAACAGAAGTGTTTGGAGTGGATCATAAGATGTTATGGAAAGAATCCATGTGGCCCTAGTAGTGGGACCACGGGGATTTTTTTGTAGTATGTATGAGGCCTTGTACCATAAAGGGAAGATATTGGGTACAAGAGTACAAGGTAGATAAAACATAGAACAAGTTTCTTACAATCTCTAAAATTTTCTTTTCATATCCTTTTCTATGCCACTAGAAAATGATCCCACCCACCTTGGAGGCCAGGCCCTGAGGATGGGATGGGTTTGAAAGAGATCTGCAAATGGCGGCTGTGATTAGATCACATGTACTCCAACTGTGATACTCAAAGGCTCTTGCTCTCTTGATCCTCAAATTTGACCATATTCTTGGCTCTGTGGTGTAAGTTGGTGCTAGTCCTGTGTGTATGTGATGAAAACAACTTGATTTTGTTCCTCTTTTCCAATACAGTATCCCTAATGATCAGCAGTTTGACTATTACTCCCTCATCACCATATTTGTTCCTGCCTATCTCTGTGTTGTTAACATTATTTGTCAATAAGTCACTGCCTTTTCCTGTGTTCGGGTACCCAGAGGCCATTGTGTTTGGGGTTATCTTGAAAATCCAAATAATGTAAGTAGAAAGCGTAAATAACCAATTAGCTTTGTATTCCTTGAGGGTCCTGGTAGGCCTGTTCAGAAATGTAGTTTCTTTTAGTTTCTGTCCAGTTTAATTTTAAGGTCTACAGGAGCAGTGATAAGACTTGAATAAGAAAACATTAACAGGGAATATTTTTTTCCCTATCAACAATCTTGTTAAATATCACATGTGTAGACAGTAAGTATAGGATACATGTGATCAGAAATAGACAGAATTTGGAAAATGTCAGAATTCTGGCTTTATTCTCTTCATGTTTCAGGATGAGAGGCAGGAAAGGAGATGATAACCCTGCACAATTGACATTTATACTTTAAAATAATAAAAAAGTCTCCATTAAAATTACCTTCTGTGAATTTAACAAATCTTAGCCTGAGGCCTATTTCTCCCTTATTAATTTGCTTTTATGCATTTATCTTTCTTTCTCTGAAACTCTTTCATGAAAGGCAGGGCAATCAATAAAAGAACTTAACAAAATTCTTTCTTCCTTGCTTAAAGTAAAAGCTAACATATGTGAATTCTTATTCCCTAGATTTGCACAGGTAGCTTCTGGTTTCTGATTTTCTCACTCAACTTTGCAGGATGATCTAGTAACTGTTCATTTGTTTAATTTCGTTTTATCCCTCCACCCACCATCCAAAAAATAATTACTTACAATCTACCATTGATAACTACTGTGTCCCCAGCCTCTCTTCCTTTCAAACTCTCTTCCTTATAATTAACGGGGTTAATTTCTTAATATATATATTTCTTAATTTATATATATACACACACACACACTCTCTCTATTTATATATATTTATACATTTTCCCCAACTAAAAGGCCTTCCACATTTCCTATTGCCTCCATTAAATGATAGAGTGTAAACTCCTGATCTAGCATTTAAGTCTATCAAGTTCAAATCTCTGGATTCTGGTTCAGGTGAACTAATTGGGACCAGATATAACCACTTGTCTAAAATAACTGGAAAAAAACTAGGCACTTAGATGTAATATATAAAACAATAGTTTTCAGACAGATAGAGGGGATCCAAATGAGCTGTGTCCTACAGTCATCCCAGTTGACTGTCTGGAGGGAGTTTCTGGGCCGCAGCATGAGAAGGGGGGCTAAGGCAGAGCATCAAGGACACCTTGAGTTGATAAGATAGTTCACTAAGTATCAGAAAAAAGGAAGCGGTCAGAGAGCTCCAGAGATTTACAGAGGGCCCTCCAGTCTTTATCCGAGTACTGATCAGAACAAACATGTGAGGAGACTACCCAAGGCAAGGGAAGCACCACCCAGAGAGCTCACAAAAAACAGTCCTCAGAGCTCACACAGGGCTGGAGAGAGTTCTTGTCACCAGATAGGGTAAACATTGCTGTAGTCATCAGAGCAGCAAGTAAAATATTTGGGTGCATTTTGCGCTGGTAGTGAGGTAAATTTAGCACTAGATTTAAACCTCCTCTAGTCCTGCTTGTTAGGTAAAGTTAAAAAGAATTAGTTTGTTTTCAAGTAATGTAACTGCATCCTGGAAAATATTTTAAAAAATATTTATAGGAATACAATCCATCTAGCACCTAATCACATAATAAGAACAGATGAAATAGAAATGGATAGAAAATAAATCACAAGTTACTCAATTAAAACCTAACCATGTCATTACTGACATTAAATAATTAAATATCAACTAAATGGCAGAGTTTAACTGGATAAAAAGGAAGACCCAACTATATACTGCTTACAAGAAACCAAGTTTATATTTAGAGACATAAATAGGTTACAATGTAAAGAATAGAAAAGAAGATGCTGTGCTAATAATCAAAAGGATGCTGTACTGAAAACATACTATATATAGTATATGTTAATTTCAGGAAGAGTAGATTACCAGAAAGATAAGGATACTTTTTGTAATAATAAAAGGGTAATTTTACCAAAAGGACCTAAGAATTCTAAATATTTATACACTTAAGAAATAGAGCTTTGTAATACTTGAAGGAAAAATGCTAATAGAATTGCAAGGTGGAATAAAAAATTCTACAATTATAGTTACTATTTCAACACTCTTCTTTCCATAATTTATAGAAAAGGTAGAAAGAAAATCCATAAGAATCTAGTACATTAACCAACTATTAACTAACTTGACCTAATTTACAGTTGTAGACATCCTACCTAACAGCAGCAGAATATATGTATTTTCAAGTATACCTGGAACATTTTCTAGTATTGACCATACTCTAAACCAGATTAAAAGTCTCAATAAATGTAAGATAATTCAAGTAGTAACACATGTGTTCTATAACCACAATGAAATTAATTTTGAATTCAATAAGAATGAGTTCTGCAAAATCCCCAAATATTTGGAAACTAAATAATACATGTCTGAATATCCCGTGGGTCACAAAGAACACATCAAACTAGATACTGAAATAATTTTGAACTAAATAAAAAATGAGCACAACATTAAAAATTCATGGAATGCAGCTAAGTCAGTACTTATAAGAAAATTTATAGCAGTAAACACCAATATTAGAAAAGAAAGTCCCAAAACAATGACTTTTATTTCTATCATAGGATATACACCAATTCCTAGTGTGACTCTGTATACTTTTATAGTGACACATCTTTCCACTACCAACCAATACTAGTATTAGTACTAATAGTAGTTGTAATAGTAATAATAGTAACAACTGCTGCTAATTTATATGTGCCAGACAACTTCATACAATACCTCATTTAATCATCCAGTGTAGGTATTACATGTATCATCTCATTTATTTCTTACTATAATTCTATACGGCAGTATTGTTTTTATCTCCAGTTTAATAAGGAGAATGCTAAGCTTTAGGGAGATTATAGAACTTGTATAAGGTTATGTAATCACAATGCTACTCCAAAATTATTATTATTATGTTATTAAATTAATCCAGGTGACACTGGTTAACAAATTATACAGGTTCCAGGTACACAATTCTATAACACATCATCTGTACACTGTATTGTAAGTTCACCACTCCAAGTCTATTATGTACAAGGCTCTTTTCCAAGTGCACAGGTAGTGAGTTTTAAATTCAGGACTCAGCATTCAGATTTGTCTGCCTTCAAAGCCTATTCTCTTAGCCATCTTGATTTTTTTTTTTTTTTGTCATTTGCGTACTTCTTGATTCTCCATGAACTTTCCTTCTAACTCCAGAGTCTCAATATGATGTTTGGAACATAGCTGGGATACAGAAATTGAGAAAGGAACATTTATAATTCATTGAATGGTCATTCTGTACCAGATATTATGATTGCCTTTCATATATATCACCTTTATTCTTCACCAGGACTATGTGAACTTATCATTATTATTTGCATTCCAATTTCCAAATATATATTAGCCTTTGTCCTTTTCTACACCTCTACTTGCCTCATGGTCTAGGACACCATAATTTCTTGTCCAGCCTACTGCTATAGTTTCTAAATGGTTTCCCAACTTCCATTCTTTTCTCCTCGAAAACCTGTTTCCCACAGAACAACAATAATAATCTTTGAAATAATTCTCAAAATAATATGCATCAGACTATGTGTCTTCTGTGCTTAATGATCACGTTGTGCATTTAGATTGAAAGGCAAACTAACTCCTTAGTGAAGCAAACAAGATCTGGTCCCTGTCTGCTTTGTTTATCTCAACTCTTCTTTGTTCTTGGTTGCAAACAGCCTGGCCATATGGGGCTTTTAGTTTTTCATATATACCAATCTCTTTCCCATCTGTAGTTTTCATTTATGTTGTTTCATTTACCTGGAGTACATTCTTTCTCTCTCACTTGGAAATTCCTAACCATGCTTTATATCTCACCTTATGTATTATTTCCTGTAGTCTTTTTTGATGCTTTTCCAATATTGGTTTGCTTCATTAATCCCTCTCATAGCTTCCTGTTCTTTTGTATTGTTGCTCTTACCATAATTTTGAATCATATAGTATTTATTTATTTATGGCACTGAGAATTAGCAGAGATCTAGATCTTAAACAAGTCAGCAGTCGATTCTCTATCTTACTCTATTTTTCAGCGGCATTTTACCCCATGCTTGTCCATTTCCATTTCTGAAGTACTTCTGTTGGCTCCCAGGACACCACATTCGTGTGTTTTTTGTCTTCCTCACAGCCTCTGCTTATTTTCCTTTGCTAGACCTGCCTCTCTTCCAGAATTCCAAATGTCGGCAGGCCCTGGGCTCAGTTCTAGACAATGTATTTTATCTGTTTTATCTTTCTCTCCTCTCATCTTTACACATGGACTTAAATTCTAGTCATGCACTGATTACCACCTGCCGATGCAATATCTCTACTTGGATGTCAAACAGGCATCTCAGACAGCCTGACTGAGGCAGATTCTTCATGCCCCCAAACACATAAAACAGATCCCCTCAAGTCTTCCTCCCCTGAGTAAGTTGCTCCACAATCCATTCAACTGCTCAGGCAAAAATAGTTAGAAGTCAGTCCTGATTACTCTCTTATTCACCGACCTAATTATTAACCACCAGTAAGTGCTGTGATCTTCTGTGTCCACTGCCGGAATTCTAATCTGAGTCACCACTGTGCCTTAACTGGACCCTGGCAGCCTCACTCATGGGTCTGTCTTCCATTACAGCAGTCGGAGGGAGGGAACATTTAAAAACATAAAGTGGATCATATCATTTTCTTAAAATCCTCCAATACTGCAACCAGAACGAAATCCAAGCTGTGGTGGCTTACACAGTCCTGCGTGTCAGGACCTGCCTATATCCTTTATCTCATCTTCCTTTACTCTTCTCATTCACTATGTTTCTGCCAGAGTGGCTTTTCTGTTCCAATAGAATTCCAAAGTCTTTCCTGTTCCAGAGACTTTGACATTATATCTTCCCCTTGGAGTGATTTCCTCCAGTTTGCATAGCTGACTCCTCATTACAAAGCTCTCGAATATCACCACAAACAAGCCTTTCTTTCCCTCGCCTAGTTAACCCATTCCTCTACCACCATTACCAAATATTGTTTCCATTATAGCACTTCTCAAAATCTAATATTATAGTATTTTTCAATATAATTCTGGCACAAACAGTGCCCTTTTTATTACAAAATCATAAGCATGTAATTCTGTAATATAACACTATAACACTGAAGCACAACATATGACATTTTAGGTGAAATGTTCAAATTAAAACTATAAATTATTACACCCATATTATTACCCTACCAACCACACTCGAGCAGGTATTACTTCTGACAGACCCTGTAATTTATTTTCCCCACCAAAATGGAAGGTTCTTAAAGACGGGGATTGCCTCTGTTGTTCACTGCTTAGAAAGCTACCTGGTTCATAGAAGTCAAATATTTGTGGACTGACTGCCTAAGATTTTCTTTGCTGAAATGGTCTGTGTAGGCAGACTTCAATGATCTTCTAATCAGATGACAAAAATTTGAAAATATTTTTCATGCCAATGTACTTGCTTTTTCAAAGCTGACATGAGTGACTAGATTTCAAGAAATGTAATGACTCACTGAAAATATAAATTGATCTTTCCCTAAACTGGAAGGCCCCTTTGAAATTGCAAAGGCTTCCCAGTGAAAATGAAGCATCATCTAGAGAAGAGGAAGTTATGAGGACCAATTTTGAATCAGGAAGCTGAGATCAGGTTAGATGGCATTTATTGACCAGTTTATCAAGTCTCCAACTCTTTCAGATATTTAATCAAAGATGATTAAAACATCTTTGTTAGGGATTTGAGGTGCTAGAAACTAGGTGGCAACTTAATAGTGTGGTTGCATTTGGGTACTTACTGTTGCTATATCTTGTGCAAGACTATGGGAATACAAAGAGAAAGACAAGGTGGGAAATGGATGCATAGACATGTGTGTGTGTTCTATGTACACACACAGTCAATCCCAGTGCAGCATAATCAACACTACAGCAGAAGAGTAGAAAAGAGCAAGTATGTAAATACTGAGGAGTCAGGAAGGATCTACAGAGAAGGTGACCTTGGGAGGTCAAGCAGAGCACTCACCTGGCAGACCAGTTAGTAAGGGGATTCTATGCAACACTCAGTGAAGAGAAAGCAAGGCTGGTTCAGGAAATTAGCAAGTATTTTGTAGGGGCAAAGTAGTTGGATGGATAGGGGAAAGTGATAGAAGATGAGCCAGGCTAAGTCAACCCACAGAGGATCTTGACTAGGCTAAGGAATGCGTATTTGACCTTGCTAATTTAGGATGGTTTGACAGAGGAAAAGGAAAAGCTGCAGAGATTCAAAGTTGGCCTTACTAAATTTAGAGATAGGGTGTTGGCTCCTTCATTCTTTTTTTTTACCCTAAAACTGTTTAGGTAGATGTAATGAAATAATGTTCAGGGCCATCCTCAACATAGGACTGGGAGAATTCTAAAATAGAAGAGGCTACTACTAGGGCTAGGTATATAGTATTACAAGGAGAAAGAGTCTCTAAGCAACTACCATTTTATATCCACACATACATACACATGGGTGCATACACACGCAAACACACACAGTCATTTACTTTTTACATGAATATTCAGAGCAACTTTATTGAAGGAACAATCCAAATGTCCATCAACACATGAATAGACAAACAGTGGCACAAATCTATAAAATAAAATACCACTCACAAACAAAAAAATAGTTAACACAGGTAAGAACAGGAATCAATATCAGAATAATCAGAGTGAGAGAAAGAAGCCAGATTTAAAAGATTTAAAAAATGAGTGTAGCCCTGGCTGGTGTGGCTCAGTGGATTGAATGCCAGGCTGTGAACGAAAGGGTTGCTGGTTCAATTCTCAGTCTAGGGCACACACCTGAGTTGTGGGCCGGGCCCTTAATTGGGGGCGTGCAAGAGGCAATCACACATTAATGTTTCTCTCCCTCTCTTTCTCCCTCCATTCCCCTCTCACTAAAAATAATAAATAAAATCTTTTAAAAATGAGAACATATTATAGGATTACATCTATATAAAATACAAAAGTGCAAACTACTTTGTAGCTGCCTGGGGTGTGGCCCTATTATTAGGGGTAGGTCTTATTATTCCCATTTTACAGATAAAAAGATGGAGTCTGCTATGATACACCGCTTTTCTGGGAGTCTTTCTCTGATGGTAACATTGTTTTTAACCTTAATATGATTTTAGTATATTAAAGTGTTGCCATTAAAAGTTTTACTATCAACTACTTAAGCAATAATAGCAAGAATTCTACTGATTTTCTGCTATGTTTATAAATACCCCAATGCTATAGCATATAAAATCATCTGAAGAATTTACAGTGATTCTTAGTTCTTATTCTAGACAAGTAGTTCTGAAATGCATTAGAATTGTAAGGGAAACTTGGTAAAAATTCAGAGGGGAAGTGCTCTGTATTTTTTTTTATTATTACTCCTTCAATTCTGATAAACACTGACATTTGCTAATTACTGTCCAAATAAATTAGAATATCCTGACCTTTGGCCTGATATTTGTATTTTTAAAAGGCTTGCCAGATAGTTTTGTAACCAATCCATGGAAGAAATTTTGGCTGCAGTATAAAACCTAAATTTATTATTGTCTAGTATAGAATTATTCAAAATCAGCCTCCTTCTGGTCTTATCTGAATTCTCTTCCAAACAGCACACATTCTCACCAGCCCGAATTCCTCACAATTCCTCGTGATAACATCCAGTGGAACATCCACAATATAGAAGGCAGTGCTCTTTCACACCTGCTGTCCTCCCCGCCCCCTCTCTTAAAATACTCACCCCCTTTCTCTCTCTAGGGGCTCATTTAACAGGTAGAATTCTGCTTGAACACCTTCTCCTCATCAAAGCCTTCTCTGATATCCCAGGCCCCTTCCTCCATGTTCTCTCGGCATTTCGGTGTTGTCTCTCAGAATTGTTACTTTCTCTGTTTACATGCTTCACTGTCTGCATCTTAAGTCAGGGAATCTCATGAAAATAGCGCAGACATTTGAATCTTATGGATCTGTGTAGATTCCCAGCTGTGACACTTAGTAGTGATATGAACTTGGGCAAGTTGTTTAACTTCCCTAAACCTCAGCTTCCTTCTGTGAAATTAAAGTAATCTTTCACAGAGTTTTTATGAAGATTGAAGAGATAACAAATGGAAAGGATCTCCTGTAGTGACTGGATAGGGTAAGCACTGAATATACGGTAGCCGTTTTTAATGTTACAGTGTAGTTGCTGGACAATGGATCGGTCTTACTGACCTTCATATTTACAGTACATGGAAGGCACCAACAGGTCTGCTGAATGAACTTACCTGCCATGTAATCTGAGTACATGCAAAACTTTCTGTTCCAGGGAAGATCATTAGAAACAAAGTTTGCTAAACTACAACCCATGTTCCTGGCATGAGAGAGGTTCTGATGCAATGCAGCCTCCACACCATTCACTTCAAATACACAATCACTGGGCCTTGTTCAAGGCTTGCCACACATGCCAAATTGCAGTGCTCCATGCTTACAAAGATTGTAACTCAAGCATGGCTTGCACATGTTCACACACCATCTTCCCCAGAAACGTCCTGGAACAAACTATTCTTGGCTTTGGCAGTTACGGCCATGGAAACAACCCTCACACTCCTACACTTCATTCCAGGGAAACAGGGAGGACTTCCGTGCAAACAAGAAGTTGGGTTGAAGGAGACAGCACACAATCTGGTGGGGTGTTTTAATGAGGAAGTCAAGGCTGATTGCCAGGAATATCCAGCAGTTTTTATAGTGAAAAGAGCAAGCATTGTGGGCAAGGGGGAGGGAAAAAATGAGCAAGGCTGCTACTTACTGATTTCTGGTGTCTGGATTCTATTTGTCTTTGGGGCCTGCCAAAGTAGCAGTGAGAAAAAGAAATAAAATGCAACAATTATCTCTCCAGGCATTTCAATTCCTTTTGGAGTTTTACTTCCAAATGGCTGACACTCTGGATCTCTGCGCAAGTGACTCAGTTATAGTAAGGATTAGGAGCAGGAAGGGGGTAAAGTAACATAGTCTTAACTGAGGTCTTCGGTGATTAATTTTGCCCCCACTTCAGTTCATGCTCCACAAAGTAACTGGCAAAATATTTCTAAAATTCTAATCAGATAAGTGTACTCTTGACTGAAGGCCTTCAACAGCAACCTGCTGTGTAGAGGGTAAAATCTGCATTCCCTAACCTAGAACATAACTCCCTTCATATCTGGCCCCACACTCTTCTGTTGCCCATGTTCTACATTTTAGTCTTAGGAAAATATTTGCTCTTTTTTCAGAATACAGAATGTATTTCCGGAAACTCCATGCCTTTACAAAAGTTCTCTTCTTTCTTAAGAATGTCCTTCCTCATCTGATCTGCTTAGCTGAGTCCTGTTCATTGTTTAAACACCCAGTGTTATGCTTTATTGGATCATTCGCACCTTCCGCAAGCTTTCCTTGCCCATGAGTCGACTACATCAGCTCTTATTCCAGTATCCTCAACATGTACCTCCATCCTAATACTGTAAGGCAATTAGTTATCAACATCTTGTCTCCCCCATGGAACTGACTATTCCTTGAGGGTATTGAAGAGAGTACTTTTCACAATTCTTCCCACTCTTACCTTCACAGGACGCCCTCAATCTGAAATAGTCCTGTGTACCCTGGTCCTGTGTGTGGACTGACAGGAAAAGAGAGAAGGCCACTAACATTTTGAGTTGAGTAATGAATTACAGAAAGTGATAATTCCTGTGTACCAGACATAATGGTGGAAACATGAAGCTGAGTCGAAGAAAGCATTTCCTCTTGAATTTTTACTTCTAGAACATATATCATATTTAATGAATTGTGAGAACTTCTTTAGTGTGTTATCTTAATTAAACAAAATGACCTTGGAAGATAGTTCTAATTATTGTGCAATTTTATTTTATTTATTTTTATTGTTGTTCAAGTACAGTTGTCTGCATTTTCCATCCTCCACTTCCCCTCACCCTACCCATCCCCACCTCCCACCCTCGATCCTATCCCCTTTGGCTTTGTCCATGTGTCCTTTATACATGCTCCTTGATGTCCCTTCCCTTATTTCCCCCATTATCCCCAACCACCTCCCCTCTGGTTAGTATCAGTTTGTTCTTAATTTCAATGTCTCTGGTTATATTTTGCTTGCTTATTTGTTTTGTTGGTTAGGTTCAACTTACAGGTGAGGTGATGTGGTATTTTTCTTTCACTGTCTGGCTTATTTCACTTAGCATAATGTTCTCTAGATTTTAGATATAAGGCTTTTCTAAGATGTTACTCTTTATAAGAGGTCCAGAATTGGAACTGAGTTACAAGGTGAAGACTATTTTTTAAAAATTAAATCTACTATTTATTAAGCATCTACTCTGTTCCAGGAATTGTCTTAAGTTCTATGTATATTATCACTGATTTATAATAAACTATCACAATAATTGGGATTGCCTCCACAGGGAACAAACCTGTGGCTCAGAGAGACAAAGTAATCTTTTTCTAAGGATGTACAATAGGCAAGAAGCAGAATCAGTATTGATATCTGGATCCAACTGACACCAAAATACCAGTCTTTCTACACCAATTCTTTTGTATTCATCCAAATCCCTTGTAATATGCAAGAGCTCATAGAAATCAACACAGAAAGCCGCCAAGCACAATAAAGTTTTAAGCAGTTTGCAGGTATCTTAATAAGGTGAATGGAAAGGTCATCCCTCTGAAGAGGTAAGTAAAGGAGTTTCTGAAATCTCTGGGCATGGAGAGAAGATCTGTTACCAAAGCCTGTTTTGGGGAGCAAGAATGAAAGAATCTGTTCATCCCTTCTCCAGGGTTCTGGTTCTTGCACATCCATCAGGTAATGCATCCAATAAACCCTCTGACAACGGCTGGGATAATGCAGAAAACTTGGACACCTCCAGGATAGTAAGTGATCAATATGATGAAGGCTTAAAACCACAGCCTTTGAGGAGATTTTGAAAAAGGATGGACATTTCAGGCAGGAGAATGAATAATTCAGCACAACTAAGAGAAAACTCTTCTAGTATGCTCCTACAAAAGAAGGAGCAAAACCAAGACAGAAGCCCCAAGGAAAGTCAGATTTCCTCCTAGGGCCCATATGTGGAAACAACACAGACAAAGGTTTCTTCTCAACTAATTAATAAGGGATGAACTTCCTAAATTATACTGGGAAAGCTGGTGGGCTGCCCATCATGGGAGATACTCCAATAAAGGTGGGATGACCACTTGGTGGAGATGTTGTAGAGAAAGTACAAGGATTGTGAAGGCCCTTAAAACTGCTTCCATTGCAGGCCCCTTTTATTCAGAGTGCTGCATTGAATTCAAATGAATAACATTGAAACCGCATTTACCACAGGCATTATCATGTCTCCAGACATCTGAGGAGATGGATATTGTCTTGGCTCTTTAGATGGGAACATCTTGTTGCGAACAGAATCCCAATCACACTAGGTACCAAATGGACGAGCCACTGGGGTATAGCAAATCAGAGCGCCTTAAGGGAGGAGATGAGTCACAGATTACAATCATAGCTGGAGTCATTATTGCCTCCCGGATCCTGTGCTACATGGCACTGAAATAGGCTGAAAATATTATCTCCTTGGGGTGATAAAATATTCCTTGGTAAGCACACAGATTCATTTTCCTAAAACAAATAAATCACTTGTGCTTTTCTTTCCCTACATTTCCTATCAACAGGGTAAGAACCCTGCCTGACAAAATATGTGTCTAAAAAATAAGTGCAGTTTTTGAGAGGGACTGCACAAAGACTAAACACAAAGCTGGTCCCATACCAGAGGTCAAACTAGATTCAAAACATGTGACTATTTTGAGGTGAGTTGTAGAATCCACGCTACCAAAATGTATAGTTTCTACGAGAAGCTTAAGGGTCTAATTTCCAAGCAACTTCTAATTTTCACTGATGTTATATAGTGAAGAATACAAATGGCTTTAGGTATTGGAGGAAAAATTGTTGCTCAAAGTATAAATTCTGTCTAATAACTCAAACCACTATTGTTTTCCCCTGAGTTTCACTATGCTCAGACTGAGATTTGAATGCTAACTATAGGCCAGACAGCCCTTTGCTCAAATAATTCCCAATCCTGAGGAATTGGAGGTTGCTTTGAAAACACTTATAATGGTAGCATTTTGCAGAGGTAGAATGTACTGAATTTATTCTGTGAAAAATTATTTTTGAGTACTATCTCTGCATCAGGTATTCTGCTGGGCATAAGAGTGGAGAATATGAATACCCCATAGCTCCTTTGCTGAACAAACGCATAATTTAATGGTGGGGAGACAGACTTACAAACATATAATGCAGTGTTCCAGTGCTGCCAGAGAGGCATTTAGAAGGAACAATAGTGATGTAAAGGAGGACACAATAGACTGAGAATCTTATGTGTGTTGGCAGTGGGTAAGGTGGGAGAAGTAAAGTCTGCAGTAGAAAGTTTCTCAGAAGACTTTATACATAACCCATGAGCAGGATATTGGAGTTTATCTTTTCCTATATAGGTAAGAAATGAAAGAACATTCCAGAGAGAAGGAGAATATGAGAAGCTGTTGAGGTGAGGAGAAGTGTGGCATGTTTAAGAACACTTGAAAATAGCTAGCAAGATACAGGTAAGAGTTGTACAGAAGATGGGGTTAGGAGGTGGCAGAGAACAGAGAAACATTAGTCTTTATAAATGTAATTGTCCCTTGTGGGAAGATAAAATGTTTTTAAAGAAGGAAGTGACATGATCAGATTTTATGATTTATAAATATATGTGTCCATCATGTGGGAATGGGGCTGGCGGGGGAAAGAGGATGAAATCTAGAAGCCAAATAACAGTTGATTATGAAATTTTTAAGTTTGATAAAATCTAGTGGTGGTAAGCCTGTAGGAAAACATTCATTCTCATACACTGTTGGTGGAAGTCTAAATTGGTTCAAATATTTAGAAAACAATTTGGTAATAAGTAACAACTGCATTTCTAGACTTTATCTTGTAGCTGCATTCACATGCATGCACAATAATATTTGCTTGAATAATTGTGAACAACCTACACATTCCTCAACAGCAAAATGGCTAAATAAAGCAGCATAGACTTGAACAGAGTAATGAGCTGAAATCATTAAAAATAAGATAAAGTAATTGGCAACCATCCTGTTACCAATAACTAGAAAAGCTAAACCAAAATTAAGAAATATATTTTGAAGGCAGCAGGAGGCTACAAAATCATTGAGGAATTATAGGTCTAAGATTCAGGAGTATAAGAAAATCTGGAGAAACGAGCTCACTATTTAGGGTAGCTTTCCCTCTAGAATTATCTGCTAGTTCTGAAACAGGCAGCTAAGAAGCTGTGAAGTTGTACATGGAACTTCAACAGATTCTTAGAACTAAGAGAACAAAATATGGAGTTTGGTCTCCCCAAACTACGTATGAGGTGTCATTTTAATAAACAATTTACTTCAAGTGGAGAACTTAAAACCTATCCCTAGGAGTAATGGTGATGCAGGAATGCATCTTCCCTCTAAGACAGGGGTGTCAAACTCATTTTCACCGAGGGCCACATCAGCCTCACGGTTGCCTTCAAAGGGCCGAATGTAATTTTCGGACTGTGTAAATGTAACTACTCCTTAACAGTTAAGCAAGAGCTCGGCGCTGCTGCCAGGTAGAAACAAGGTGCCGGGCTGGATAAAACAAGGTGGAGGGCCGGGTTCGGCCTGTGGACCTTGTGTGTGCCACCTGCGTTCTAAGAGATTGAAGTCTAGCTTGGAGACATCTTAATCTCAAACTGGTTTGATCCAGGATACCTACCAACACTAATAAATGTGCCCAAAGTCTATATACATATTTCTAGAGGCAAATACATTATTCTAAGTTTAAATGTTATCCACAATGGTTTATATAAAACGATCAACATTCAGTAGAAATAACAAGGCACAAGAAGAGAGGAGAGGCAGTGCTGGAACTCAATAGCAACAACACACATGCATGCATGCCCGGAGGCTTAGGGCACGTTCGGATAGGAGTTGTGAGACTGAAACATTTAAAACAGCGGTGCTTAATGCATTCAAGGAAGTAAAACATAATGCTAAAAATTTCAGCAGAAAATTGAAAACTATAAAATAACCAAATGGAAATTCTAAAACTTTAAAATACGGAAATTAAAATTTAGAACAACATGGATGGGTTTAATTACAGGTTAGAACAATTAAAGAGAATTAGTGAACTGGAAAATTAAAAAAAACATAGTACAAAATGACATGGAAATATAAGTGGTGAAAAATACTGAAAAGAGGTGAAAAGACCTTAAAAGTCATGTAGACCACATTCACTATAGTAGAAATTAGTGAGATGTTGATTGAAACTCTTTTCATTTCCTCCTTGGCATAAAAATCTAGATTACATTTTTGAGCATCTCTGAAAGCTGAATATGGCCATGGGATTGAGTTCTGGCCAGTGTAATAGAGGAGGGAGTGATATGTTCCATCTCCAGGTATGGCCCATAAAGACACCTTATGTTATCAACTTCTGGGATGTTGATGTACAGGCGACCTTGGAAGCCACATGTCGAAGATGGTTGAGCTCCATCATTCTTGGTTCCTAAATAATTGCATGGAGCCGAGAATTTCAACCCTTGCCCCTAAATGGACTGTGTGTGAGTGAGAAATAAATGGCTGTTGTGTTAAGATACCATCATTTCAGAGTTTATCTATGACAGTAGCTAGTGTTATCTTAAATAATATTCTTTGCAATTCCAGGGACCTTTTTGCAATGTCTTCTTACTAAGTCTATTTCAGATTGAACACCTACAATGAAGGGAAATGTCCAACATTCCAAGACAGTTCATTCCTTCTGTTGAAAGATCGACCACTTATAAAAATTTCTTCCTGATATAATGTTTCTCTGAATTTACTCACTTGACTTATTTATTTGAGGTTCTTTTCAGAGGCAAACCTTTAGATATTGAATCAAGTTCTCATAAAGAATTCCCATTTTAGACTGTTTTTGAAAGATAAATAAAAAAATTGACATTGTCTAGCTGAATGACATT
Organism: Desmodus rotundus; assembly: GCF_022682495.2. NCBI lineage: Eukaryota > Metazoa > Chordata > Mammalia > Chiroptera > Phyllostomidae > Desmodus > Desmodus rotundus. Next base: position 52,132,631 of record NC_071391.1, read on the forward strand.
AATTATGTCTCTTTTCTTTGAACGTGTCCTTAGCTGGCAAAATAATTGCATTAGATTAAATTGATCCCTATTGTCAGTTTTTGTTCAGAAAAGGTGAGATTAATTTTTACTAATTAACTCAGAAATAAAGAATGCAAAACAGGATATAAAATGTACAAAGTGTTCTATTACATATAATGTAATATAATATAATATAATAATATAATATAATAAATATATACTACATGTATATCTAGTTGAAAGAAGACTGACGGTTAAGTCTATATATGATAAAAGAGGTGGATTTCATACACTTGCACATTCAAAACCCACAAAATTAAAAATCCTCCTTAAGGGTCACTTAATCCAGTTCTTTCCCACCCCTCATGCTTTTCCAGCTTGAATCCCTCCTACCATAGTTCCATCAAGCAGATGTTCAGGTACTGCTTGAATTTCTCTAGCGACAGGGAAGTCATTACATCCTAGGAAGCAACACAGTTTATTGCTTCAGCAGAGTTGTGATACTTGAATATTAACAATTGATTTTATAATGTCTGAAAATAATTTACGTATAGCATTACATATTCTTATGCCTATGTACATGCACAATAGCACATTAGACACCATATGTGATATGTGAAGACACAGGAAAACACAATAGTGTATACTCAAAAGCAGCGTAAACATGCACACATAAAATTATTGATGGAGTTGTTGACATATTTATATGTCTCATATGGCATTACTCACCAATCATTTTGATTATGTCAGGATATGAGAATCTTTGCTCACTCTTTTCAATGAGGGTAAGGCCATTTCCTATGCCTTTAGGAGGTGTAGAGTAAGCTCTTCTTACTTAATGGGCCTTTTAAGAGGAGATAATTAGAGTTTTTAATAATACGTCAGCTTACAGTGTTGGCTGGTCTACCCTGACCCTCTGAACACAAGATTTTCCCTTTGGTCGGCCACAGAAAGATACACTGTGCAATGAGCTACACCCATTCCCACCCCCTTTTCTGGAACACCTTCATTTCACATCTGTATCATTCAGCACTTGGGGGTGCAAGGGCTGTATTCTTACTACCTGAAGTGGCTAAATAGTGAAATATTTACAGATCACTCTGAAGCTGACAAAGTGTGTGATGATGCACTGGTTATTTAATTTTCACAACCACTCTAGAGTCAGGTAGGGTGGGGATCTTATCTCAAATCGTAGTTAGGAAGTCTGAAAGGCAGTGGGGTTAGCAATGATCCTGCCATCACTGGAGAGTTCCCACTTGACATCCCCTCACCCTCTTCTCATTGACAAACTCATTGTTTTGTTTAGGATGGCAATGTGTGTAGTTTAAAACATCTTGCCCCCTACACTGATTTTAGGAAGGGGTGGGCATGTGTTTCAGTTCTAGCCAGTGAGCTGTGAGTTGGAGTTTATATGAAGGTACTCATTTCCTGAATAAAAATACAAAGGTTGGCAATAAAGGGACTTTTCTCTCTTTTTTTCCCTGTCTGGAAAACAGGTATGATGCCTTATGGTATAGTAGGTGTTCTGCAACAGTAGGAACAGTAAGAACAGCCATAAATTAGCTAGATATTTAAGCTAGATATTTCTAATTACTTTCTATAAATAAACTCATTTAAGTGTCATCAAATTACTACTTAAAGATATGAACACTGAGGCACAGAAAGGTGAATTTAACTCCTCCAAAGTCTCATTGTTAAAAGTAATGAAAGGAGGATTTGAACCTTGGGCTTCCGGTGCCAAGCTGAAGATGGCAAAGCAAAGAGTGAGAAGAATCTGGATCCCTGACAGCTTTGCTCAGCACCCACACCAGCCTCAGACACCTACCCTTGATCTTGTTCCATCCAAAATCAAAGCTCTTACTTGTTTAAGCCACTGTAGTGGTTTTCTTGCAGCTGATTGCGATCCTGGCTTCTATTTGGTTGGCTGTGATACGCAGGAGAGAGCCCTGGGCTGGGCGCCCAATGAGGGGTTCAGGTTCAAGCAGTGCCAGGTAACTAGCTGTGTAACACTGAGAAAGTCAACTCAGTTCCCTGAGCTCAGTTTCCCCAATTTTGAAAGGAGAAACCTGCATAAGATTTCTTTCTAGGTGTTTAAAAGTCTGCTCTCTTCACAGATTCTTTCGGTTGCTCAGGCTGCCATTTCGTGTTTTCTGATGTGTTAATTGCTACATCAAAGGATAGACATGAAGCAGTGCTTGCTATGTTCAAGGCCTCAGTGTTCAAATATTAAATGGTATAGCTTCCTCTGAACGTGGCCTTTGTCCTTTACCACCCTACTGGCTATTAGTGCATGCAAGTCACTTGAGAAACCAGCATGTGTTGGATTTCATACTATTAGAGATCAGCTTGTCTTACAGCCGTAATATCTCACTACTTCCCTCTAAAACTATCCACCAGGCACATTAATTTCTATTTAATTCTGTTTTAAAAAAATTTTGCAAAGCCATGGAATCAGAAATAGGAGTTAGTGAGAGGAGGTTAGCTAGGAGAAGACAATTTTATCAGGCCAACTACACACAGTAACTTAATTTGGCTCTTTCTCAGTCATTCCTCAGAGATGCTGGAGTCACTATAAATCACCATCTTAGTTTCAGTCTGAGAGATTGTCTGCTCTAACAAAATGTCATCCAAATATGACAAAATAACAAAGTATCATGAATACATGCACAAATAAGTTCTGATGATAATGCAGCAGAATGCATAAATATGGAATAAACACCAATGCTCTCTTTCTCATCAGGTCTCAGGCTGTCTATCACCACAGATCATGAAGGGGAAATGACATGAATGCAGTTTTCAGATGGGCTTTAAGGACATATAGAATCAGTGAGTAATTGAATGCACTGAGCAGGACTGAAGCTTAGAGGTCACCTTGTCTTGACATTCTCATTTTTTTGCTACCCATTAGAATCACCCAAGGGACTTTTAAAAGTCCCCACAACCAGGCTTCACCCCAAACCACTTAAATCAGAGTCTCTGAGTGGCACACAGACAGTTGTATATTTTAAAGCTTCCAGGTGGTTCTATGTGCTGCTGAGGCTGAGAACGACTAATCTCAGACAGTTACCCCTTTATTCAGGTGAGAAGCTGAGGCTAAGAGAAGGGAAATGACTTGGCCTGAAGTCTCACCATTTCAAACTGAGGTTTGTGATTCCTGTGGCCTTTGCCCTCTGCCGTGCAGCAGCAACCTTGTACTCTGGGAGTTACGGCTGCAGGCAAAGTCAGCCGCACTGCCATTTCCAAAGCCAGTTTGGTACGGTTTTTGCAAAGGCATAACACAGAGTTCTGACTCAGAGATGTTTTGAGAATCAACCTGAAACTCTTCATGCCTACACAAATTCACGGTGAAGAGAAACAGACTGTGTAGTCCCAGTGTGAGGAATGATCCTGTTACAGAACACAGAAGGACGTGATGGCTGGAAGACAGACAGTCAGAGGGAGGGTGAGGAAAGAGGCAAGCTACATCTACTGGATGCCTACTTCTCTGTGAGGGGCCAAATGCTAAACACATGGATGAGCTTATTTAATCCTCAAACCCAGCTACTTAGTTGATATGTACAGGGACAGCAGTATTGGTTGTTAAAATATTCAAATAATTCTGTTGAGATTGGTAAGTAGCCATGCCTCTCCCTGCTGTCCCTGTCTCCTGGCCACCTGCTTCTTTTTTAGGACTCTCTCCACCTATTCTTGATTCAGCAAAGGGTTAACCTTAGACACCTTTGGACTCTGCTCTGGTGCAAAGGTCCCTATCCCTTCTGATCATTCAGTTCCCTGTGCTTCATGACTATTAAGTCTTTTGAGAATTACTTCTGTTCACATTCCTCCCCAACCCTACATCCCACAACAAATCAGATTCATGACTTTACAGATGATAAAGCAGATGCTCAGAGATGGTTCAGGACTTGTCCAAGGTCACACAATGAGCAAACGGCAGTTGGCCCAGCCACTTCCTGCACTTGGGTCATCAGGCAGTGGCCGTGTTTGAAGAATGATGCTCATTAGGTACTCTGGTATCCACTCTGCATTTTAATTCTTCATTTCCTTTTCTCTAAAGCCTTAGCATGAAAAGAAGAGAACTGCAATGGCTCTGCTTAGTGTCTCTGACACACTAAGGGTACTAGGATGACTACAGTGAAGACAGCAATACTGCCTGTGAATTTTTAAAAACAAACAAACAAACAAACAATTTGAGGGGAAAATAACGATCATTGTATGCCCAGTCTGAGAACTCATCCCCAGGACTTAGCCCGGAGGTAAATCATGGAACCATGATGCCTATATCCACTAACCACCTCTCTCCTCCTCTTTGTCTTCCAGAGTCCTCTCCCCAAGATTTCAAAATAGTGATTATCACTCTCAGACACTGCCTGTGCTGGTGCGGGCATTACTCTGTAATGTGTGAGAGGCACTTAAACACAGAGAGAGCTAAATAAGTAACATTTCTGCTCCTTTACCTCCCCTTTCCACAGCACAAATAATCTGGAGATAATTTTTTAAATACTGCAGAGCTCGTCTATTTATTCTGCATTGAACTTCACTTTCTTACCCTCCTAAGACTTATAAAAAGTGTTAGTGAATTCTATAAATTGTAGAGTTTCATCAGGAAAAGAGAGAAAATGATCAAGAGTTAGTTTTCATTATGTGAGTAAACACTTGGGTGAAAACACATGAATTCAGGTCTCACCCCATGCTTGGCACAGTACTTGGCACCAAGGAGGCTAAATTCAGTGTTGATGACAGAACTAGGTGTTTTCAAAGAAGAGTACAGGGAGACCCGGAACCGAGGAGCTGATTTCTAGGCACAGGTGCAGTGGCAGTTTCACTCTGCATTCAGTCATCATTTTTAGAACAAATTAACTTAAATTAACTTTAAAGCAGGGTATGAGAAGGTAAAATCTACTATTTATGAAAGAAAAATCTAAAATTTATTATTTAGAGAATCCCTATCCCTCAGTCATTTACTGATACAAAGTAACCTGTTTATAAAGGAAGATGAAAGTTTCACAAAGAACCTTGAAGTCTTGTTATGGGTAAGATATTATAGCCAAATTTTCCCAGGCAGACGGGCCTAGATCCCAATCCCTGCCAGGCCATTTACTGGGCATATGACCTCGGACAGACTTCTTAACTTTTAGAAGCATTGGTTTCATCATATTTCACTGGGATCATAACTCTCCCTGCCTTCCTTCTCATGCTGCTAAAGGAATTAAAGGGGATGATGGGTATAGCATTTATGGACTGAGACTCAGGATATGTTAGGTTTTAGGGAAACATTGCTTTTCTTTTCCTCCATAATTAAGGTCCTGGGATACACCACGAATGCTGACAAAAAGTCTCCTGACTTTATAGCATATGTGTGTTGCACCACAGACATATACACAAACTGTTTGAGAATGTTAAAATAAGTTTTCCCGTAATAAAATTAAATAGCCTATAACCAAATTGAAGTGTTAGTGATTGTTAAATTTTATAATTACAATGACACTTTCCTCCTTTTCCCAAATAGTTTATAATTATAAAAGTATGCATAGTTTATACTTTTCCTGGAATGTAGGAGTTTAATGTTATTTTAATTTTTCCAAAAAAAGTAAAATTTGAGGAAAAGTATATAATTTAACTATAATTTAAGAAAAATGGATGATGGATATCCACTTTTCCAGATGAATGGGTGATGAATGAGTAACTGAATAACATAATGAAGGGAAAGGATAACATTATCAATTCCATTGTCTCACTGAGTTGAGAATGATTATTTTGGTTTCACAGATTAAGGCTAGTAACCTTGCTCCACATGGTCAAGTCCCTTATGTAAAACTGCACAGTCTTAGTTGAGTTGGTATGACCAGAAATGATAGGACCATAGCTGGACATCTGAACCAATAAACTAGGTCAATTAGATTCTCTCTTTCAAAACCTTGGAATCAGAAGGCATTGTGCCTGACACAGTGCCGTTGAGTAAAGATGAGGCAAAACTGGTACATCATCAACTCGAGGTCGTGTGAAGTGTGTTATTCCAGGGACCAAGGGGTTAAGAGTTTTTATCTATGGAGAAGAAAAATGCTGAAAAGGAGAGGAGAGATTTTCTATTCTTGGATTTCATGAAATTCCCCTCTATTGAAAACAAATAATGGACTTTTAAAACAAGATTTAAACATATTTCTGTTTCTTATAACCAAAGTTCTTTAATATGGGAACATTTACAACTGAAAAAAATATGGTTTTGAGAATCAGTTAGGAAGATTATATATATATTTAAAATGTATAATATGATATTTTCTTGCTACATACCTGATATTTCTGGTTCGAAGTAAGCTTTACAACATACACATACAATATAGACATAGACAGAGGTGTAGATACAGATAGAGATGATACAGAATTAGATGATCTAATTTCATGGTCTAGGATAAAGAAACAGAAAAGGCCGGGGTGGCAGTGGGGACTGAACAGAGAGTTTGACTTCTCTCACTAGAAGTCGAGCACAGCACTCATGCTATGGGAAACAGTATGGCTAGAGTGATATAAGTACAATTGATAGAGGCTCTTTATTTAAAGTGAAATTTTGAGTAATTGAAAACAGGAAAGAGAATTAGCTATAATTGCTAGAATGTGACCAGTCCACAGAGGTCAGACAGGGACCAGAAAAGAGGATCAATACATAATAAAGGATCAAGATAATACAAAGCTAATGAAAAAGAGAATAGGGACTAATGCCGTGGCTATTCCTGGGTAAGAATTTTTCTAGGTCCTTAATGAGAAGGTGTTGAAATAATGCCAGGGCACAATGTATATATTTTTTGTGTATTGTCTATATTATGGTTTATGTGGCTCTAAATAAACTTTGTGTAATTTATTCCATGTATGATGGTGGTTATAATAGCTATTACTTATTGATGTATTTCTATATATCTGATATTCTGCTAGGCACCACATATATCCACATTTCTCTGCTCACATGACCTTAGTTCCCCATTGGCTTCTCTCACATGTTCACCCTTCCAAGAGTGGAAGGTATGCACCTGCTGGTGTATGCTCCCTATGCTTGAGGTGAAGCCACAGAGTCTCTTCCTGTGGGTGTGTAGAGTGGTAGCTTGGACTTATGGGTGAAGTTGTCCATGTGCATGTGAACCGAGCCCTTTTGCAGCACGGATATGAAGAGACAGAATGGCTGGGGTTTGGCTCTACACTACCATGTTTCCACATGGAACTTTGAAGAATCCAAGAATTTTAAAGTAGAACTTGGTCATCTGAGTTTTTATGAAATTAGGTTTGTCAAAGGTGTAGGATAGAACATCTTTTATTTAACAGTTAGCTTAATTTTTATAGCCTATAATATTTAGTCATAGGAATGTAGTCCTCCATGGACCATCCCCTGGGTCCCATGAAAATTCAGGGTCAGACCTGGTGCCCAGTACAGCACCTGGCACATAATAAACATATTCAGATTATTGGTGGGTGACTATTGTTAAAGCTTATGCCTGCCTGCTTAGGGGGCTTCAAGTCACATACAACAGAGTGGTTTAATATGTGTTGGATGGGGTTTGGAATACCCAACAATTAAGTAGATTCTAGAGTTAATCACCCAAACAGAACAAATTTGAATCCTTGAACACGAAGTGCCTGGAATAATAACAGCTGGATAGAGGCTGTTGAAGGGGCCAAGGCTGGCAATATTCATAGCTAATCTACTAGCTGGTAGCAATTAGCTGGGGTAAAGGGGGAGAGGGGAGCACTGAGAGGGGAGCAGCTGTTTCTGCAGCTGTTGACAACACTGAGGCTGAATGGAAATCAACATTCATTTCCATGATCTGCATTGTTTCAGCAAGAGAGAGGGTCTGCCATTTGGAAGTTCCATGGAAACAACCATCAACTAGACATGCCCATGACTGCGAGCCCCTACTACACATTCTGCTCTAACAACTTAGTCACTGGAAGAACCTTGGCTCTGTAAGAATGGAGAACTGGAGTTCTACTAGTGCAAGGAAGAATAGAGAGGCATGGAGGAAATTACTTGGCTCGAATAGGAAGACATGTCCCCAATTTACTGAATATCTGTAGGTAAGTCACTTCACCTTGACGAGCTTCATTATCTCATTAAAAACACTGAAGCACTTAGCACCATATTCAACATAGAACCCTAAGTGAGCATTCAGTTAATAATTACAGCTGCTAATACCGCTCCTGTTAATTATTTTTCCCCTGTGTAAAGAGACTATAATATCCTTTGTGCCTGGTTCAGGGCTAGTTCAGTGTGAAAGTGATTTCAAAGCTGCAGACCATGCTCAAATGTGAGGGATTGTTAATACTACATATTTCAAAGGAATGATTTAAATGGCTCCCAAAGGCCTACCTGACCCCTAATATCTGGTGTATAGAATGCCTTCTATCAACGTATTTGTTTGGTGTCTGGAATTCCTATATTTTTGCTGTCCGGTAGAACTTTCTGTGATGATGGAAATGATCTGTCTACCCTGTTTGTGCTATCTTTACATGTGGCTAGCAGCCTTTAGTCAATTTATTCCTAAATAAGAAATATACATTTTAAACATATTTAAACTTGCTATAGGGAACACAACTTTCAGTTTAAACAATGTCAAGAATTCTAACGATAGTCATATGAACACCTTTATAATCATGCTACACAGATGTGTCAGCTGACATCATGCAGAGAATATTCATAGACCTCTGAGCTAGATGTTGTTATTCCATTGTATGGAGGAGGCATCGGAAGCTCAGGGAGATTAAGACTAAGAGAAGATGTAATAATATAAAGAATAACAGTGACAACTTTATTGAGTACTTACTGTGCAGGCCAGGAGTTCTCTAATTCTTATAATCATTATCTCACTTGATTGTTACACTAAAGCTAGGTATTATTATTATTATTATTATAATCATTTTAAGGAAACTGAGAGTAAGTAGCTTGCTTCAGACCACATATCTAGGAAGTTGTAGATACACAATTTTTCCTAGGATATCTAATTCCTAAAAGAAATTGCCCTACCTGAATAGGTATCCCTTCCCCATTACTCTCAACCACCACTTCATGGATCTTATCATCATTTAAAATTATGAATTTGTTTAGTTGATTGCCTTTCACTCTCCTTATAAACTCCACAAGGCATAAAACATGCTTGCTTTATCCGTCAATATTATTCGTCTCCATAGTAGGTGATCAATAAATAGCTGTTGTTGAATGAGTAAGTGTCTAGTGTATTTTGGCTATCATCATAATTATTGTCATCATTATCAGCATTATTTCTATTATACCTTCCATACTCTGTTGTAATTTTTTGGTTAATATACATTTCTTGTCTCTTAGACGGGACATTTTTGAGGTCAAATATTCTGTCTTTTAAAATATCTAGGTATACCTAACCTGGCATACAGTAGGCATTCACAAATAACAGCTAATTAAATGGAATGGAATTAAACTTTCTGGGCAGAAGGTAGGAATCTGAGAAATTGAGACACGGAGTTAGAATGATCTCATGGAGGGAAGGACATGATGGGAACAGAGCATGGGCTGGAACAGCAAGTGCTGCTGGGAAAGTGAGGGTGGGGTGGGGTGAGGACCCAGAGCAACTGGAGAAGCGGGTGAGAAAGATGGAAGGCTCCTTGATTACAGTTGTGGGGGTAGCCTAGGAGTTTGGGGCAAATGGACCAGGTAAATGCTAAAAATCCCCTCTGCAGCATAAGAGGTAACTTAAGAGAACTGTTGTTTGGCCCTTTTCTGGGTGGAAAAATTTTGAAGTCAAATTTAAATGAATATTCTTCTCAATATCTTAAGTGTTACTAGAACATGGCTTTTCCTTTCCTAATAATAATAAACAATATTATGTGTCTGATGTCATTTCTTAATAGCAACCTCTCCTGACCTTCTCTAAAATAGGTCAGTGTACCTGGTCTGTGTCCTCGAAGCCCCGTGTGGCTTCTCTTTGGAGCATTGTCGGAATTTTAATCGATTATTTGCACAACTATTGGTTTATGTCTGTCTCTCCAGTGGGCTGGTAGCTCATGGTTACACTACTTACTGTCTGCCCCCTTGAAGATTTAATGGTCAGGGTACATGTAAATCACCCTGCGCAGTCCCTGGCATCTCACAGACATCATGCACACGTCAGAGGCTTTGCCTCCCCAGCTCTCTCAACTATTTACATATAAGTTGTCAAGTACAAAGGATAAACAATGAATCACTATAAAAGAAAACAAAATATACATAAAGTCAATAGAACAGACATTTGCATCTACATGTGTGAGGTACCTCAGGTATGTCCCTGTCTCAAGTCTAAAAAGATGGCACGCTGGACCACAGTTTTCAGCGAGAATCACATGAGGAATTTAAGCATGCAGATTCCTGAGCCCCACCTCCAGGAATTCTGATTCTATGCTCATCAAAACTTTAAGTAGCTCAGACTGTTTTCCCCTGTAGTACTCCAGAAAAGGAGTCGTAACTGGAGAAACCACTGGCAGAAGAGGAAACAAGCTTCTTGACTCCCACACATCCCAAGTATTAGGTAACAGTTCAAGTTTTCCCCAAGGTCAGGCTGATCAGTAGCATCACCTGAGAGGAACATTTTCAAGATAAGACTCCAGTTGCCCACACCAAGAGATGAGTGTGATCATTGTTATCAGCTAGATCTGGGCATTGCTGAATGACCACACATACGTGTTTCAAGTTCATACTAGCAGTTGCCTTCTCCAGATCCTTTCTTATAACCCCCTATTATGATATGCATGCATGCATGTTCAGCTCTGTGTGTAGTTCATGAACAGAAACCTCAGCTCCACCAGATCCTGGGCTTGAATAAAACTTAGACTATGGCTAGCAACAAGACTTTCCCTTTCCTCTCTAGCACTTCCTGTTCCTCTTAAAACTTCTACCCTGAGATCCAATTTATTTCCTGGGTCCTTGCAACTCCTATTCCCAGGGCTGGAACTTGCTCGATGATATGTTGGTTATGAAGAGGAATCTCGGTTAACATCTGGAGCTCTGCTTACGATCTGCTGTTACCCACCCAGCTTCAGTGACTACCTGCTGTTTATACTGCTGCTCAGTCTGTGGCTCCTCCATCCTCTTCCTGCCACTGTCCCTGTCATATGGTTAATCCTTCTTGTTACGGACAGTTTCCTCAATCACTTCCTTCAGTGGGCACTGAGTATTCGTCTGCCCAGCTGTTTCTGTGAGGCCTGGTTCTGTGCTCACCCAGCATGCCTTGTACAGTTGCCAATACCGATTTTACTCAATATAATAGTATTCATTCCATGTTCATATAAATCATTTTGCATTTTTAAGAAACTATTTTGTTTTATTATGTGTGGGAGTGTGTGCGTGTGTGGCAGGGAGGGGTCAAATTAATTATGAATCTTCCATCCCAGCAATTATTCATAAAGCCAACATCATTTGCATCTTAAATAGTCTCCAGGAATTCAAAGAAAGGGTGGACCATAGTCACAATGATAAATTCAATAATAATTAGAATTATTCCCAAGTTGTTAAGTAATGCAGATATATTAAAACATTTTTAATTGAGCTTATTATGCTCTAATAAAATGAAAGCTCAGAAAAGGGCAATATTAGGTAGCAGCAGCTGGTCCATTACCAACTGCACAGTCTCTTTGGATGTGTAGATACTGCCTTGGTGTTTATGTAGACTCACAAAAATGGTTTTTAAAAACCCAGTGCCACCTCAAGCCTATGGACTCAAAACTCAAAAACACAATGGAACAAGCAAGCAAAAAGGTTTCCAATATAGCTATTTTGCAATTAGAATTTTCACCACTCCTGATCCAATAAGTAATCTACATAAGAGTTTTGCAAAACTTTTTGATGCAAACTTTATGTTTTAGTGTCAATTTGCTCTACTTTACAGATATCTGTCAGCTCTGCACTTTATTCTGTCCTATCCCACCCCACCCTACCCTACATTATCCTATCCTGTCCCGTTCTGTTTCATTTTTTTCCTGTACTATCCTGGGCTACCATAGCCCCTGTCATTCTCTGCGGTTTAATATGGCAACCACTGGTTAGTCTGTCACCTAGGATGGAGAGATGAACAGGTTGGATACTTTGCTTTCAAACTTTTGGCCTCAAAATGGGGAGGAAGTGTATGGGGAAGTGTACACTTACTTTAAATAGGGCAGACTTGTGATGTGAGAGCCCAGGGAGCCCTGGGAGACACATGTGGCAACAGAAAGAGATTGGTGGGAGTCTGGGCGAGGACAAACACCACGTCTGTGCAATGCTGTGACACCCAATGTCACATCACAATGCTTAGGCAGGAAAAGGGCCACTGGTGGAAAAGTCACCAGACCATTAAAGAGGTACAAGATCAAAGACAAAAACTCAAAGACAAAATCTCCAAAACAAAAGCCACAGGCCTATTGGTTCTGTAACTCCTATACAAATGGTAAAAACCTGCCCCAAACAGAGAAATGAACACAATGAAACAAAACCACAGAGCGCCATCAGATGAAAAGCTCCACCTTTAGCTGATCCTAGCTGCCTGAGGAGCCTGTCTTGCATCCCCATTCCCCTCAATTACCCTGCGTTTCCATTACTAAATCCTTTTCCCTGCTCATCTGGCTGATTCACTTACCTTATTATATCTCACCTGTTCTTAGGAGGGATCATTTCTAAAAGCTACAAAACACATGAGACCTATGTGCTCATCTTTGGGAACAGAAGAAAAATAACGATGACAATAATAACACTAATCATAGCTGCCATTTTGGGAGCATCTCCCAGGTGCCAGTCATGATGCTTGACCCTTCCCTTGTGTTAATTCTAGTCCTTGCAAAGACAATGTGAGGTTGGGACTATCATTAGCCTGCAGGAGAAGGAGGGTAAGAGAAAGGACTGGCACAGAGCAAGGTTGCATAAGTAATTGTTAAGTGAATGATGTGTGACTGAACAAGTGGATGGAAGGAGTGCCCAAGTCACTCTGCAGCCTGTGGTGGGGTGTCATCTTGAACGATGAGACAACGTGGTTCAAACCCCTGCCCTTAATTACCATGCTGTATAGGGGTGGTTTGAGCTTAGGAGGGCAGAGGGTAGAGGGAGAAGGGGAGGCAGCTATGGAATAGGCTGCTGGCCCTTAGCATCCCTGCTGCAAATAAGAACAGGGAAGCTGGAGAGCTGGCTTGGGTTCGGAGCAGTCAGAAGGAAAGGCCTGGGGGCTTCACTGAAGCTTTTCTTCATTGAACCATGTTGGTCTGAGGTACGTCTTTTCTTCTCTTTTCTACATTGCATAGCCCAGTTCCTTCCTCTCACCTCTCCAGCATGGCTTACAGTCTCCTCTCCATCTTTGTCACCTTTCCTTGGCTGCACTCTATTTCTTTTGCGTTTCTCTAAAAATGCATATGTATTTGTGATTCCAACTGCTGGTGATACTTCTTAGACAGAGAAATTTAAAGAAAATGTTTGAAAACTTTTAATTAATTAATAAATTAATTAATTAAGTTTGAAATGTTTAATTTATTTCTGTCTTAACTTCTTCTAACTTTATTTTTATTTTGACACCATACAGATGTCCTCATTCTCTCCCCTCCCCCAAAGCAAACAATCTTCAGACCTACTTCAGGACATGATACAAACTGGCAAAAACCCAACACCCTGCTTCAGGTTGTGAGTGAGGAGGTGCCCGCCCAGTGAAAGGTGTGAAGGCTGCACTGGTCAGAGAGCTGGGTGGAGGTAACAAGGAAGGCTCCAAACACAGGGATGCCATCAAAGAAGTGCACGTAGTCTTTGCAAGTGGAAAAATTGATAAGAGAATTTGATTTTTTATTCCCCCCCACGTTAAGCATAAACTCCCACACAAGCCATCTTTATTACCCACAACAGTCCTCAGAGCACCTTGCATTATATCTATATGTATATTTTTCCTTCATCACAAACTCATTTGCATGTGTCAGCACTCATTTTCAAATGTGCCTCGAAGCAATGAAAAATGAAACTTTAGATTGGTAGCAGCTTTCAAATAGCATTCACCCACAGCTGGCTCTACACTTTTACTTGTTATTAAAAAGGGGGGAAAGGCAAAATTGGTATTTTTTTATTGCTCTAATTAAGCCTTTAAAAGTTGCAACTGCACAGAAAGGGAGGGAAAAACAACAACAAAACAAAGCTCCTACTTTACAAATCAAAGTGCCAACTCAATGAAATCCACAATGGCAGAGTCCGCTGAAATTACTTCATCCGTAAGGTCGGTATTCCTGCAGAAAAGAACTGTGTACCTTTTGTAAAAATCAGGCCCTGGGGTGGACATCAGTGTGGACTGGGAAGAAGGAAAGAAAATACCCTTTACAGAGAGAGGGCCAACTGCACTCTAGTACTCTTCCAGGAATTTTGTCTATGTTGCTTCGTTTAATTCTCACTCCTTCTTCCTGGAGCTCATTTGAGGTGAACACCAAAAAATAAATGTAATAAAAACTAAAATAGTGTTCTAAGTATGTATCAGGCCCTGTTTTAAGGGATTTATGTGACAAATCTCATTTAGTTCTCACAACTTGATGAGTTATGCACTATTTTTACCCTTGTTTAATCAACAGTGGTACTGATGTAAAAAAGTTAAGGAAGGGCTCAACATCATATGACATAGGGGAGCCAAGCTGTGGACCGAGGCAGCTTGACCTGGGGCCCACAGCCCTAACCCCTGTATAAGCTGTTATTAGATGGATCTCCTATTGAGAGTAGTACTCTCCAAGTCAGACAGTACTGGCAAAGGCACTAGCTCTCCACCGAAACTAAAACCAGACTGCGTTGTGCCTTGAGAACTATAGGTAATAACCTGGGCTTTATTCTAAGAAATCCTTGAAGGGGTTTTAAGCAGGGAGGTCTAGGACAAATTTAATTTTCTAAAAAAAAATGTTGACTATGGAGGTTGGCAGACTTGAGTGAGACAGGCAAAAAGACACAAGAAAGGAGCTTGCTGAACAATCCAGGCAGGAGATAATGGCAGCTTGAATAAAAGATGTGGCAGAAGACCAGAGGGAAGCAGAGAAATCTGAGAGAGGTATAATAAATAAAATACCAGGACCTGGTGGCAACTGATTGGATATGTGTTTTTGAGGGGATGGGACTAAAGAAGAGGAGTCTGAAGGAGATGTTGAGGACATAATGAGAATATGAGGAAACAAAAAAGAGTATATCTTTGGAATGGGGTTTTGTAATTCTATAATATAGTTTCAACATTCATCTCTTCCCCATTCATTTTCCTTAGAAAAAGCCACAACAAATTTCTATACATTCACCATAATGTTCCATGTACTTGAAGAATTTGGTGACATCCTGTTGGTGGGAATGCAGATCAGTGCACCCACTATGGAAAACAGTGTGGGGGTTCCTCAAAAAATTAAAAATGGAACTGCCTTTTGACCCACTTCTGGGTATATATCCAAAGAAACTCAAAACACAAAACACTAATTTGAAAGACTATATGCATTCCCACATTAATTACAGCATTGTTTACAGCAGCCAAAATATGGAAGCAACTAAGTGCCCATCAACAGAGGAGTGGATGAAAAAGCTGTGGTATGTATACACAATGGGATATTACTCAGCCATCCAAAAGAATGAAATCATAGCATTTGCAACAGCATGGATGTATCTAGAAGGTATGTTAAGTGAAAGAAGCCAGATAGAGGAAGGCCAATACTATATGATATCATTTATATGTGGAATATGAAGAACAAAACAAACAAACAAAATAGAAACAGACTTATAGATACAGAGGACAGATTGATGGATACCAGAGGAAAGGTATGCTGGCTTTATGTTGGCTGTGCAGAGTGCAAAAGGGTTATGAGATTAGAAGTACTAATTGGTAGTTACAAAATAGGCACAGAAATTTAAGGTAAAGCATAGGAATTATAATCAACAATATTGTAATAATTATCTGTAATGTGGTGGCAGGTGGGCACTCAAATTATTGGAAGGAAATTTTTCTAACTTACATGAATATCTACCCACTGTTCTGTACACCTGAAACTAATACAAAATAGTGTTAAATGCAAACTGTAATCAAACACAACAACACCACCAACAACAAAGAATTTGGTGCCATCAAGAGAAAGAGATAAGGTGGAACAGATAGAAGATGTAGAGTCAGGGAACTTCCTTAAAATGATGAAAGACATCTAAATAAAATCTAAGTTAACATCATACTTAACGGTAAAAATTAAGTGCTTTCCCCCAAGGCCAGGGACAAGGCAACAATGTCTATTCTCACCACTTCCATTCAACATTGTAATAGGGGTTCTAGCTAGTGCAATAAGGAAAGAAAAATAAATGAAAGGCATTTAAGTTAGAAAGTATAAATTTACATGGACTTATTTGGAGAAGATCTGGTCAACTATGTAGGTTATCTGTTGGAATCTATAAAAAAAGTTTTAGAACTAATGAGTAAATTTAGTAAAAGTTGAAGGATATAAGATCTATATACAAATCAGTTGTATTTCTGTATATTTATAATTAACAAGAAATACGATATTAAATTATTTCATTTAAAATGTTGAATTGCTATGTAATACATCTGAAACTAATATAACTAATATAATATTGTATAGCAAATATACTTAAATAAAAATAAAAACCAAAATTTAAAATTTGCTCCAAAAATATAAAAGACTTAAGGATGAACTAAGAAAAATTTCCAAAACCCATACTCTGAAAACTATAAAATGTAGAAATTGAAGTTGACCTAAATAAATGAAGAAGAACACCATGTTCTCGATTCAATGACTTAATGGTTAAGATGTCAATTCTTGAAAACCCACATTGGATATGAGGGAATGGGGCTAACCAAGAAGATGTTGAGGATGTGATCAGAATATGAGGAGACAAAAAAGAGCATATTATGTTTCTTTTCATAATCACAACCCAAATCTCAGTATGTAATTGAAAAAAAAAGTTAAAAAAGTCTCAGCAGGATTTCTGTAGAAATTGACAAGATAATTATAAAATCCATATGGAACTACACCATATGATAATAACCAAAACAACTTTGGAAAAGAAGACAATTGGAAGATTTACACCACTTGCTTTCAAGATTTATGATAAAGCTACAGACATCAGTACAATGCATATTATACAATATAATATTGATATCAGAATATACAAATAGGTCCATAGAACAGAATAGAGTTCAGAAATCAACTCATACACATATTTTCAATTGATTTTGACAAAGGTGCAAAGGCAGTTAAATGAAGAAAGAATAATCTTTTCAAAAAGTAATGCTGAAATTATTGTATGGCCATATGCAAAAAAAGAAAAAAAAACCCAAAACTTTTGCATTTCTCACATCTTATAAAAATTAAGTCAAAATGAATCAGATATAAATATAAGAGGTAAAACATAAAAATTCTCAAACTTTATTAGGAATAAACAAGCATAGTTTATCACATTTGGATTATAATTCAAAAGAGGAAAAAATATGACCTTGGTTTAGGTAAATATTTCTTAAATCATCAAAAGCACAATTCACAAAAGGAAAAAATAATACATTGGACTTCATAAATATACAAAACTAGTCTTTTTTTTTTACCCTCACCTGGAGATATAGTTATATATAGAGAAGAGGCAGGAGGGGATCTGGGAGGGGGAGCAGGTAAAAGAGAGAGAGAGAGAGACAGAGAGACAGAGAGACAGAGATACATGGATGTGAGAGAGGAACATCAATTGGTTGCCTTTCATACACACCCCAGCCAGGAACTGAACCTGCAACGTAAGTATGTGCCCTGACTGGGAATTGAACCTGTTACCTTTTCAGTGTATGGGATGACACTCCAATCACTCCAACACTCCACAATGGGCAGGGTTAATAACTTCTACTCTTTGATAGACACTTTTAAAAGAATGAAAAGAGGAGACAAAACTGGAAGAATATATTTTCAACTAATATTTGGTAAAAGACTATATCCAGAACATATTTTAAAAAATCTCAAATGGGAGTAATAAGTAAACAAACAAGCTAACCCCCCAAAAGGAAAAAAGATTTAAACATGCATTTTACCAAATAAGATATATAGTTGGCAAATGAATACAGTATCAACATTATTATTTATTAAGAAAATGCAAATGAAAATCACTAGGATATATTATTATACGTACTAGAATGTCTAAAATGTACAAGACTGACCCTACCGAATGCTGGTGATACGTGAATCAACTGCAGCTGGTGATAAAATAAACTGAGACACTTGAAAACAGTTGGCAGTCCTCTCCCACCCCAAATTAAATAAACATCTACCATATGAGCTAGCCATTTTATGTCAGGGCACTTACTTAAGGGAAACAGGAACATAAATCCATGCAAAGAGTTACACATGAGCATTCATAGCAAATTTATTTGTCACAGCTCCAAACTAAAAGCAACCTAAATATCCTCAACAATCGAATGGACAAACATATTGTGGTGTATTCATTCAATGGAATCCTGCTGACTCACCATTAAAAGAAAATTAGCCATTGCTGCATGGACCAACATGGATGACTTTCGACATAATTATGCTTAGTGAGAGAAAGCAGAAAGAATACAAACTGAATGACTTCTTTTACTAATCTATAGTTACTGAAAGCAGATTGAGTTTTTCCTGGGATGGAGAAAGGAGAGGGAGGGGCAGGAGGGAAGAATTAGAATATGCCAGCAACTCATGTTTTAATTATAGAGCCTTTATAATGTTTTATCATCTGTTAGGGTTAGTCACTGGATGGACTTTGGGACAAATGGTATTAAGACAACTGGAGAACCATGTGAATAAAAATGAAAATAAATTCAATTCTCAAACCACATATAAGAAAGGGGCACAAGGAAACTTTTGGAATAGAAGATATGTATATAGTATCTTTTTTAAGATTGTATTTATTTATTTTTCAACAGAGGGGAAGGGAGGGAGAAAGAAAGGGAGAAAAACATCAGTGTGTGGTTGCCTCTCATGCACCCCCCACTGGGGACCTGGCTTGCAACCCAGGCCTATGCCTTGACTGGGAATGGAACCGGTGACCCTTTGGTTCACAGGCCAGCACTCAATCCACTGAGCCACACCAGCCAGGTACATGTAGTACCTTGAATGTAGTGATGGTTTTGTGAGTATTCACATAATTTTATACACCTCAAATATTGGTAGTTTACTATATTTTGATTATTCTTCAATAAAACATTTTCAAGCTTATTTGTGCACAATTAGATTTTGCTTCATACTTTGAGAGTCTAAGTTTCTAAGAATGTACTTTCAATCTGCATCTACAACACAAAGAATTTCCAGAAGTGGTGAAGACAGCCTTCTCAGATGCCCATTAAATTTGCTCTGAGAAGGGTAATTTCTACTGGGTGAGAAAATGGAAAGTAGATTTTTTCTCAGATCTGTTTCTGGCCCAAGGGCCTAGGAAGATATGTAGCCATGGCTGATGGAGGGCCAATTACTGCAGCAGCAATGTTTTGCCAGCTGTATTTTTTATCTTTTGAGGTGTCCCCCAGTTAAAGTGGTAATTTGATTAATATCTGTCATCATTTCTGTTTTGGGGACCTCCCAGAATCACATTCTCCTGCCTCACTTACTCAGTGGAGGAGCTGCTTACCCTAGTTTTAACTATTGTTCAAAAGAAGAACATAAAAGATTTATGTCTAAGCTTCTTTGAATATGGGACTTAGAATATAACTATATTATGACTTTTTAATACAATTTGTTTAAAGTTTATATTTATGAGTTTATAATTAGGATAGTAATTATATCGGTAGTTCCTATTGAGTTGTCCTAAATCCTTTACACATATTAGCTTACTCAATCCTCAATACACTCCTGTGGGTGATATTATTATTCCATGTTACAGATTAAAAAGAAAACCCTGAGTATTAAAAGGCTATTTGCCCAGGTAATACCATATTATTTTTAGAATAGAGATTTAAATCCAGATTCAGCTGACTACAAAGCCAATGATTCAAACCACTTTTATATGGTGTCTCATTTATTAATTTTGTTTTTTCCACAAAAACATTGTAGGTATCTTATTGAAACATAATATAAACTAGTCAATCTTTCAGTTGAAATTATACCGTAGAGGAAATATCTATTTGTTTCATTCCATGGATTGTGAGAGCTGAGAATACTGCTTTTTTATCTTTTTAAAAAGTCATGCATGATTATTTTTTGCTTTTATGTTAAATTACCAATGTATTGCATCCATATTTTCAGTCATTTTTACAAAAATTTTCCCTAGAACAAGGTTATAAGTTATGATTATTCACTCATGTTTTATTCTAATATTTATATGGCTTCACAGTTTTATATATAGATATTTCATACATTTGGATTTTTTTCTTGTGTGTGGTTTGAGAATTGAATTTATTTTCATTTTTATTCATGTGGCTCTCCATTGTCTCAATATCATTTATTCCAAAGTCCATCCAGTGACTAGCCCTAACAGATGATAAACATTATAAAGGCTCTATAATTAAAATGCGTTACTGCCATATGAATAGATGGATATAACTAGATAAAGTGAAAAGTCAAGAAATAAACAAAGCTACATGTAAAACTAATAATATGATAAAGGTGGTATTTCAAATCTTTTAAATCTTTTATCCCTCATTCCTGTTACATATACTACATACTAAAGTTTGGTGAAATATGCATTTCAGAAAACTTTGTCTACTGTTACATAGAAGGGAGGAATTTTCTCATTTACAAACTTCCATAGAAGAATGAAGACTTTAAAGTTTAAAATCAAGAAAGGACCATTTTGGCTTTACACAAGTATTAAGTCATTTCTATTTTGTTCGTTAGGAAACCCTGTAGGCACTAACTTGCCTACTGCCTCAGGAGCTCTGGAATTTCAAGACAGGTTTGTAGGGATGAAAAAAAATTAGGATCTAATTGTCAGGCTCAAGAGCAACCAGAATTAAGTTTTGCAAACTAAAATGGTGAGGCAATTGTGATCCCAGGGCTGTCTCCAGGAAAGGCAAAAATGCACCCTGAGCTAGGTTAGTCTTTCAGCATTAGAGGTAATGGCTGAGCCTATGACACCGTGTAAAAATAACTACACTTACTGAAATCTTACTACACTCCAAGCAGTGGTGTTATGAGCTTTATATGTATTGATTCATCTATTGCCCTCAGCAGCTCAGCAGTGAACCTTTAGGTATTGTTATATCTGCATTTTACAAATGATAAAACTGAGATACAAAAAGTTTAAGTAACTTTTGCAAGGTTTAAGAGAGAGAAGACAGAGTTGGGATCCCAGGCATACTCTTTAACTGCTGTGTGTAATAAGGCACCAGAGGAACTCCCTGGTCACCCTCAGGGGACTTGGTGGATGTCTCAGGCAGAGCCGTCAAGCTGAATGACCAAGCAGTCAGGAAACAATTCAGGTTTGTCATCCTGATGTTGACTAGCTAAGGGTGGGTGTTGGGTTGTACTGGTACCAGCATGTATGAGTTCCTTAGGACCCAACAGGGTTGGGAGGAGACTAGCAGCAGGTGGTTCCTCCTGCTAGTGATTCACATGCCATGTATTGAAGGCAAATGAGAATCAAGTCAGACATAGGGACAAGGGAAAGAAATGTGTATGTGTATTTGGAATTAGAACTTTTGATAGAAAAATAAGAGAAGATTATTGCAAACCACACCTTTATCTGGCCTCCCACATGACTAGCACTCCATGTTTTTATTTATTCTTCACTTACTTGCAATTTGCATATATTTGTTGTGTACCTACTATTTACCAAGCACAGTGATATTAGTGCTTATTGCATAGTAATAACCTGCTTTCTTCTCTGGTTCCCCAGCTGCCTGAGAATTGTTATTGAGCAGGGGCTGTCATTTTAATCTCTTTATACTCAGTAGAGAAGAAACTGCCTGATACATATTAGGTGAATAAAGAATGACCTGGATTTAAATCCTGAATCTATTACTGAATGGCTGTGAAATCTTGGTTAAGTACTTAACTTCTCTGGACCTTGGTTTCTCTGACTATAAAATGTTCCGTCTTGTAAGCACGTGAAGATCAAGAGAAATAATGCCTATAAAAGCACTTTATGAAATGCAAAGTGCCATGTAAATGTTACTCCTTGTTCTCTTCAGTTTCCTCTTCCTTCTTTCCTCCCTCTCTCAGAAGTTCTTACCTACCCTCCTCCTTTTCCTCACTGTTTTTTATATGCCTACTTTTGTCATTTAGTTATACAGCACATGTTTAAATTGTTCCATTCTAAAGTAGAACCAGAAACAAAACAAAAAGAGAAGATAAACATACATCTCAAGGACAAAATTTTCTCTGAAAGCATGAACAAGTGGA
Source organism: Desmodus rotundus (assembly GCF_022682495.2). Lineage (NCBI taxonomy): Eukaryota > Metazoa > Chordata > Mammalia > Chiroptera > Phyllostomidae > Desmodus > Desmodus rotundus. Next base: position 52,154,921 of record NC_071391.1, read on the forward strand.
TCCTTGCTTGTAATTTTTTTTTCATTTTTACCATCCCGCTGCTTTGCTGTGAGAGCTCTGGAGGACATTCTGTACTTGCTGACTGTGCTCTGAGGACCAGGTTAAAACAATGTGGCAGATTCTGCAGGTTTCTCACAGAAGCTCTAAGGGGCCCTTCACCTACAGCCCTGTCCTTCAGAGGCTGGCCAATCCCAGCACTGGGGTGCAAGCAAACAGGGAACACCTTCCCTCCAGGGTCACAGAAGGCTCTTTCAGCCCAGCTCATGTGGAGAATGTCAAGAAAATGTTGTGACCTCACTGTTTCTAAGGAGAATGGCCTTGCAGAGACATCCATGAGGAAATGTGCTCTCTGCATTTCGCCATCTAGTGTAACATCTCTTTTAGATCCCCTGGGCATCCCACAGATCAACCCCTGAACCAGGGCTGAGGTAGAAGGGGGCTACCTACCCAAAGATAACTTCAGTCTGAGAGACAAAACAAAGTACCTGACTCTACTGTTTATGAAAGTCGTCCATGGGTTTCTTCTAAAAGCACACAGGGGAGTAATTTCTCTCAACTATTTATGTGTGAGTAATGTCATACCCCTTCAATGGCTGCCTGGTGGGGCATGGGCTCCAATTTACCCCAAATCCTTTGTGGTCTAGATCCTCTTCCACCTTTAATCACCATACATTTTCTACTAGAAATCCTCCATTATTCTTTTCGTTCTTCTGTGCCAGCCATGTGCCACCTGCCAGGTACCAGCACCTCGGAGAGTCCCAACAGACCCTTCAAGATCCAACTCAAATGTGAAAGCTACTGTAGGCCATCTAAGAAGAATGCATTCTTGGATGCTCTCATGACACTTTGTCTGTACCTCTGCTATGAAACTCGTGGGCCACTTTCCCATTAGGCTGACCTTGCTGAGAGCAGCAAACATTATTCCTCTTCGTTCTCCTGTATTTGTCAGGTAAGATATACTGGCCTGTGATATGCACCTCAAAGCTTCTCTGATCTCTCTGTCCCCTTTCCCTATACGTTTTTCTTTTCCCTATGGAGGGAGAATATTCAACTACATTTACCAAATTCCATTGGCATCCATAACATTGGACTTGGTTACAGTTGTTGAGGTTAGATCTTTCAAAGGGTAGTGGTAATGGTTGTAGTACACCTGTTATTACACTTCTTTCTCTGTCTCCTTCTCCTGTGCCCTGGTGCCTTTCAGGAACATGGCCAAAGGCTGAGTCTTCTATATACTGGAATGATAAAAGGCCCTCTGAGCTGCATCAAGCATCTTTCATACTCTCATTCCCCTTTTCTTGCTATTTTTTCTCAAAGACTGGCACACAGGTTCTTTTAATCTCTCAGTCTGGTTAGTGCATATAATTGAGTCTGCACATTGCATGAAAGTATATAGGTTTAGGGCTTGACTAGTTTCAAGGCTATTCAGCCTTAACTTGCAGTGCAGGAACAACAAGTCCTTGTGTAATCTGGCTTGATTTAAAAAGTTCTGCCATGTGAAATTTGAGGCCAAAGCTCCAGATGATACTAAAGACTTGCTTCTTCTTACTTGCCGTCATGCATCTGTTTATTCAGGAACCTCAAGATAGTGAAGGGTGGCTGGGCCAAAGAAAGATTTGGGTTTTCCAGCCAAACCATAATCTTGCTATCATACACATGCTATTCCTGATTAGCATTCCAAACACACTGACTCAGAAGAGAAGGAAATAAGGATTCAAATTATCCCACCTTCTGGCTCAATGCCCTGATGTCATCTTCAACTCATCTTTTTCTTTTGCCTTCCCATCACTCAGCCCCTTAATCAATTCTACCTTATTAATTCCTTTCATGTCCTGCCTGCCTTTTCTCATTCCCATTTATAGTGTTATTGATATGTTTTGGATGCTCACCATCCTGCACATGGATTACTAAAACAATCTTCTAACTGGACATTGTCAGTCTATCCTCATGGTGCCCCCAAATGAGCTTCTTAAAACATAGTTCAAATCTTGTCTTCTCTCTGTTTAAAAATTTTAGAAGCCTTGCATTATTCATATGAGAATCCTTTGGCTTGTGATCAACAGACCAAATCTAGCCTGCAGAAATGTATATTTTAATACATTAAATGTAAACAAAGGAACAAACCTGAAATCAATATTCATATATTGGCAGGTTGCTTATAAAGATCGATATTTCCAATTTTACTTGACAAATTTGAAGATTTGACCATGCTATGCTAGAATTCTCAAATTCCCAGCTGAAGGTAAGTTTGAGTTTTTGAAATGATTGATGAGCTCCTGAAATCATTGAATCCCCTTCCATACAATGGATGCATATGAACAGTTACTGTCAAACTGTTTACCTGCATGGCTGATTCTCATCAGTGAGACTGAAACCTCTCTTTAAAAAAAAAATTATTTATTTATTTTTAGAGAGAGGGGAAGGGAGGGAGAGAAAGAGAGAGAGAACATTGGTGCAAGACAGAAACATGGACCTGTCGCCTCTCATACACGTCCCAACTGGGGACTGAACCTACAACCCAGGCATGTGCCCTAACCAGAATCTAACCAGCAACCTTTTGCTTCATAGGATGATGCCCCACCTACTGAACCACACCAGCCAGGGCTAAAATCTCTCTCTTACAAATTAAATCCAGACTTCTTAACCTAGTATTTGAGGGTCTGACAACTGTGGTAGGCTAAATGAGGTTCCCCATATATGTCCCTGTCCTAATCCCTAAAACCTGTGAATGTATTGCCTTACACAGTAATAGGGACTTTGTGATTAAGTTAGGGATTTTGAGATAGAGGGGATACCCTGTATTCCAGGTGAGCCCAATGTAATCACAAGAATTCTTCTAAGAAGGAAGCAGGAAACACAGATCACACAAGAGATGTGAAAATGGAAGCAGAGATTGAAGCCACAACCCAAGGAATACTGGCAGCTTCTAGAAGCAGAAAGAGACCAAGAACAAATTCCTTCCTGGAGGATAAGGTAGAACTCCTATCTGTACTCTGATTTTAGCCCTGTAAGACTCATGTCAGAGTTCTGGCTTCCAGAACTGTAGGAGAATAAATTTTTGTTGTTTTAAGTTTCCAAGTTTGCAATAATTTGTTACAGCAGCGATAAAAGACTAATAATTTTTGCCCAAATAGATTTCTCATTCTTCTTCCATTGACATTTCATTTTCTAATTCTTGAACTTTGCTTGAATATCTGCTTTAATTGCTCATTTCTTTATCACCAGAACCTGAAGTCTTCATGATTCTTAAATGCCACCTCTTTTTGAAACTTGTCCTTTCTACTCTTTTGAATTTGACTTGATAATAGTCGAGTACTCTGGTTTTACTCTTCTACCATTTTATCAAGTACCTAAAAAGTCTCCGGTTCTGGATTTATGCCTTACATTCATTATTTTGCATAACCTTTCAAGGAGAGGTCCCTGCATGCATATGCTCATGTGTGAACACCTCAGCCTGACTGTCCAACCCCTACTATATCCTTTGAAAATCTCTGTCCCTTCAGATTTCGTATTGAGGTGGTCTGTGCACCTGGCATGCAGTCTTGACTCAGAAAGACATACCTAAAGAGGCCTATATAGGTCATGGTAAAAGGCTTGGGGCTATGTGGGGGTTCCATATATACAGAGCAGGAACTAGAAGTTGGGTATGGATTCTTGGTGTGCACACTCCCTTGGCCTTACCGAATTCTCACTCTCTGAGGAAGGGTGCAACTAGAGAAGGGCTAGAGTAGGACCCTTCTAAGTGCAGAGCCTGGGGCAGAGTCCTCTCTTTGGTGGATCTATGGGCAGTACTAATTTTCTAAGTCTTATGTTTATGACTTAGTTCCTCAACTGCTATATAAGCTTCGTGAAGGTAAGGACTGTAGGGTATTATTTTTATTATGTCTCTTCATCAGTCTGCCAAGGATTATTAGCATGTATGATGAATTTGGATCTGACTGAACCACAATCAGAGGTGTGTGCGGAAGCAAGCCTGAATTTACTGCTTGCCTGTTGTATGCTTGCCACGAAGTTGAATGTTCTGTATATATATTTCTTTTCTTGATCCTCAAGAATTTCAAGAAAGATATTGAACCCAGGTACAGAAAGTACATTCTAGGTGGACTAAATAACTTGGTCAAAGTTACAAGACTAGTAAGTAGCTGGGGTTTGAACTCACATCTGTCCAACTCCACTTGCCATGCTCATCCATGAATGCACTAATTAACTTAACAGTGTTTTATTGATGGGTGGTCCATGATGTGGCAGGTATATTTCACTGATTGCTAGAGATGTGGTAGAGAATTAGGTACTTTCCATGACCTCATGAAGCTTACACTCTTCTGAGACAGTTATGGAAATAAGTAATCACATTTCTGTGTAATGTTTGAAAGAAGTAGATGGTACAAAGTCTTACCATGATATTATCTTGAATTACCAAAGAGAGACCTTAAGATAGTATGACAAGCTTTGGGAAAAAGTGCTCTGCAGATCAGGGAAGTTCCAGGACCTCTCAAATCATGTTACATTGGCCCATTTAGCCTCATTTACAGGACAGCTCAAGTTGTAGATATGTTCTATTAGTATGCATTCTGAATAACCATAACTCTGCATTATACAGTTTGCTTCTTATATTTTTTAGAGTAACATGTCCATTTAAGAACACCTGCAAGGGTTTGGTAATTAGACAGAATTAAATTTACTACCTTACTGTGGCACTGAATAAGCTCAATTAGTAAAAATATGAGAATTATATTTAGCATGATATTTTGGAAGTATTTGGGAATAGTGTTAACCAGTCTAAACCCAGCCTCAGTCAAATAGGTTGGAAGAAGCTTTTGCACTATTGTTTTGTCATCTTAATTACACACAGAAGTGCAAAATCATCAGGTAAATTGTTCAAGGTCACATAAAATCAAGGGCCAAGGTGGTTGGGGAGATGAAAATGAAGGGGTATAAACTCCTAGCTGCTAAATGTAGTGTGTGTATGTTTCATACATTTCTCTTCACTCTGTCTCTCATTTAACATTTTACAAAGAAAGAAAAAAGGCTTTCAGGATCTGCATACGGTGTGAGTGAGTTCAGGGCTGCTTTTAATCGAAAGCTCAGGGGGTAAAGCTTACAGAGCAGGGTAACAGCTGTAGTACATGCAACTGCCCCATTACACTTGTGTCTCCATAATAGACAGGCTTATTATTTTTTAATTAGGAGCTGCAGTGTTTTGTTAAACTGTAAATGTGTCAGGACCTGGGGATTTGGTTTGCACTAAACCATCTTGCATTTAATTTTTTATGGAAGCTTTTGGGAGACAGAGGGGTCAGTTTGTAAAAGGCATTTTGTTTCTGTGGAATAACAATAGTTAACATTTGCTAAGCATTTACCATTTTTCAGGCATTATACGTGTATACTATATAGATTTATTTATTTAAATAACCAACCAATTGATACATATTACTTGAACTCCTACTGTGGTCCAGGGACTGTATTAGGCATTTTGGTGGATGGATGAATGATGAGTAAAACCCATCCAGATCTAGTCCTTTAAGATATTATAAATATACAAAATATATGTTTATAGAAATGAAATGGAAAATATGTTGTAATTAATACCACAAGGGAGAAACAGTTAAGAGACTTTCTCCACTCACAGACTAACTCCTGCCCACGTACCCCCTATCTGGGTGCGAGGCACCTCCATCCATCTATCTGCTTGATCAGAGCACAAATGTCACAGTCATTCTTGCGTTCACCCTCTCCTCCTCACTTGAATCAAATCCATCACCAAGTGCTGCCTTTTCGACCTCCAAAATGTGCCTCAAGGTTATCTGTTTTCCTCCTACTATCTCCACCCTAACTTAAGCTTTTTGTCTGTACTTCCTTCAAAAACCTTTCAGTTGGTGCTCACTTCCACAGCACATATACTCAAATTGGAAAAACCTTTCAATTGGTATGCCCAGTGCCATGCATGCTTCTTCTAATCCATTCTCTACACCCTAGTCAATGTGATATTGTTAAAACACAAATCAGATTATGTATTCCATCTGCTTAATACTCTTTAGTGACATCCCATTGCATCCCATAATGCTCCCTATAAATTCTTGGATTACCTATCACTCTGAATCACTATTATGATTATTAGATATGTTCTGAATTATAAACAAAATGAAGGATACAAATCATGTGATCCTATCAATATATACAGGAAAAGCATCTGACAAAATCAAGCATCCATTTATGATAAAAAGTCTCAGCAAAGTATGAATAGAGAAAACACACCTCAACATTGTTAATGCCATATATGATAAACCCACACTTAACATCAGTCTCTATGGTAAAAAGCTAAAAGTGTTTTACTTAAGATCAGAAATGAGGCAAAAATATCCACTTTCACCACTTTTATTCAGCACAGGTTTGGAAACCCTAACCATAGCAATTAGATAAGTAAAGAAATAAAAAGGCATCCAAATTAGAAATAAAGAAGTAAAATTGTCGTTCTTTTCAGATAATATACTATATGTGGAGAATCTTAAAGGTTCCATGAAAAATTTTTAGAATTGATAAATGAATTTAGTAAAGTAGAATTCAACATTAATATTCAGAAATTGGAGAATTTTTATTAACCAACCATGAACTGTAGAAAGAGAAATTAAAAAAAACAATTGCATTTAAAGTTGCATCAAAAAATCTCTAGAAATAATGTAACCAAAAAGGTAAAAGACCTGTATGCAGAAAATTATAAGGCATTGAAAAATTAAACTGAAGAAGATACAAATAAATGGAAGTATACCATGCTTTGTATAAGAATAATCAACAACATCAAAATGTCCATACTGCCAAAGCAATCTACAGATTTAATGCAATCTCTATGAAAATAGCAATGACATTTTTTACAGAACTAGAACAGATACGACTAAAATCTGTATGAAACCACAAGACACTGAGTAGTCATGGTGATCTTAAAAAGAAGAACAAAGTTAGAGGTATTGTATGAGAAGATATCAAACTATACTACAAATCTACAGTAATCAAAACAGCATAGTACCATCATAATAAAGATACAGATTTCATAGATCAATGAAAAGGAACGCACAGTACTGAGACAAATCCACGCCTATGTGGTCAATTAATCTATGACTAACAAAGCCAGCATATGCAATGAGGTAATAGTCTGTTTTTTAATGCTTATTTATTTTCACTGTATGTTTTTCCATTACCATTTATCCCGTTTATGCTCCCTTCCAAACCAAAATCACCACACTGTTTCCATGTCCACGAGTCCTTTCTCCTTTTTGCTCAATCTCTTCATTCCCTAACTTCTCCTCAAATACTTGTCAGCCTTTTCTCTATGAATCTGTCTTTTGCTTGGTAGCTCAGTTTGTTCATTACATTCTACATATGAGTGAAATCATATGGTATTTATCTTTATCTGACTGACTTATTTCACTTAGTATAATGTTCTGTATTTCCACCATGATGTTTCAAAGGGTAAAATTTTCTTTATTTTTTATGGCTGAATAGTATTCCACTGTATAAGTGTCTCATAGTTCTTTCATCCATTCATCTATTGATGGACACCTGGGCTGCTTCCATATCTTGGCAATTGTAAATAATACTACAGTACACAGAGTGCTTATGTTCTTTCAAATTTGTGTTTGGGTTTTTTTGGATATAGTCCCAGAAGTGGGGTTGCTGGATAAAAGGCAGATCCACTTTTACTTTTTTGAGGTGTCTCCATACTGCTTTCCACAGTGGCTCTAACAATCTTCATTCCTACCAACAGAGTAAAAGGGTTCCCCTTTCTCTACATCCTTATCGGCACTTGCTTGTTGATTTATTGATGGTAGTGATTCTGACTGGCATGAGGTGATATGTCATTGTGGTGTTAATTTGCATTTATCTGATGATTAGTGATGTTGAGCATCTTTTCATATGTCTATTGGTCATCTTTATGTCCTCTTGGAGAAATGTCTGTTCATGTTCTTTGCCCATTTTTTAAATTGGATTCTTTGTCTTGGGATTGAGTAGTATTAACTTCTTTGTAAATTTTGGATATTAACCCCTTGCTAGATGTATTGGTGAATATGTTCCCCCATTCAATGAGATGTCTTTTTATTTTGTTGATAGTTTCCTTTGCTGTACAAAAAGTTTTTAGTTAATGTAGTCCCATTTGCTTATTTATCTTTTGTTTTCCTTGCCTGAAGAGATATATCAGGTAAAATACTGCCACAAGCAATGTCTGAAATTTTACTAACTATGTTTTCATTCTAGGATTTTTATGGTTTGGGGTCTAATATTTAAGTCTTTGATCCATTTTGAATTTATTCTTGTGTGTGGTGTAAGAAGGTGGTCTAGTTTTATTTTCCTGCACATATCTGTCCAATTTTCCCAACATCATTTATTGAATAAGCTATCGTTAACCCATTGTGTGTGCATGCTTCCTCTGCCAAATATTAATTGACTGTAAGGTGTGGGTTTATTTCTGGGTTCTCCATTCTGTTCCATTGGTCTGTTTTTATGCCAATACTATGCTGTTTTGATTACTATGACCTTATAGTACAATTTCATATTAGGGAGCTGGATTTCTTCAACTCTGTTCTTCTTCCTCAAGATCGCTGTTGCTATGTGGGGCTTTATGTGGTTCCATATAAAGTGTTGAAATATTTGTTCTAGTTCTATGAAATACCTCTTTGGAATCTTGATAGGAATTACATTGAATCTATAGAGTGACCTGAGTAGTATGTGCATTTTAATTATGTTAATTCTTCCTATCCATGAACATGGTATGTGCTTCCACTTATTTGTGTCTTCTTTAATTTCTTTCTTCAGTGTTTTGTAATTTTCCAAGTAGAGGTCTTTTATAGCCTTGGTTAGATTTATTCCTACATACTTTTTTCTTTTTGAAGTGATAATGAATGGGATTGTTTTCTTAATTTCCCTTTCTAATAGCTCATTATTGGCGGATAAAATGCAAGTGATTTCTGGATATTAATTTTGTATCCTGATATTTTGCTGAATTCATTGATCAATTCTAGTAGTTTCTTGGTGGCATCATTAGGGTTCCTATGTACAGTATCATCTTATCTGAAAATAAGGAGAGTTTTATTTCTTCCTTTCCTGTGTGGATGCCTTTTATTTCTTCTTGTCTGATTGCTGTGGCTAGAACTTCTAGTATTACATTAATTAAGAGAGGTGGAAGCAGATATCCTGTCTTGTTCCTGATATTAGGGGGAATGTTGGTAGTTTTTGCTCACTGAGTATGATGCTGGCAGTGGGTTTGTCATATATGCCTGTATTATGTTTATGTATGTTCCCTCTATTTCCACTTTGCTGAGAGTTTTTTTTTAATCATAAATGAGTGCTGGATTTTATCAACTGCTTTTTCTGCATCTATTGATATGATATTGTAGTTTTAATCTTTCATTTTGTTTATGTGATGAATCACATTTATTGATTTGTGAATATTGTACCAACTTTTCATTCCTGGAATAAATCCTACTTGATCATGGTGCACGATATTTTTGATGCATTGCTGTATTCAGTTTGCTCATGTTTTGTTGAGGATTTTAGCATCTATGTTCATCAGAGATACTGGCCTATAAATTTCTTTCTTTGTAGTGTCTATATCTGGTTTTGGAATTAGGATCATGCTGGCCTCATAAAATGAGCTTGGGAGTCTTTCTTCCTCTTGAAGTTTTTGATATAAATTTTGAGAAGGAGAGGTGTTAGTTCTTGGAATGCTTGGGAAAATTCACCTGTGAAGCCATCTGGTTCAGGGCTTTTGTTTGTTGGGAGTGTTTTGATAACTGCTGCAATTTCACTAGGTGGAATCTCTCCATTCAGATTCTATGGTTCCTCCTGATTTAGTTTTGGAAGATAGTATGTTTGCTTCTAGGAATTTATCCATTTCACTCAAGTTGTTCAGTTTGTTGGCATATAGTTTGTCAAAATATTTTCTTATAATACTTTGTATTTTTTGTTTGGTGTCAGATGTTATTTCTCCTCTTTCATTTCTGATTTTATTTATTTGGACCCTCTCCCTTTTTTTTCTTGATATGTCTGGTCAGTGTTTTGTCAGTCTTGTTTATCTTTTCAAAGAACCAGCTCTTGAATTCATTGATCTTTTGTGTTTACTGTTTAGACTCTATTTTGTTTATTTCTGCTCTGATCTTTATCATTTCTTTCTTTCTACTCACTTTGGGCTTTGTTGTTTTTCTTTTTCAAGTTCCTTTAAGTGTAAATTCAGACTGTTTATTTGAGCTTTTTCCTATTTCTTGAGATAGTCCTGTAATGCTACGAATTTCCCTCTTAGGATTGCTTTCACAGTGTCTCACAGCCTTGGGTTGTTGTCTTTGCATTTTCATTTGTTTTAAGGTATCTTTTGATTTCTTCCCTGATCTTGTTGTTGACCCATTCATTGTTTAATAACGTGTTATTTAGCTTCAGTGTCTTTGTGTATTTGTCAGTATTTTTCTTTCAATCAATTTCTAGTTTCATAACATTTTAGTTAGAGAAGATGAGTGATGCAATTTCAATCTTCTTAAATTTATTGACACTTGTTTTGCATCCTAACATGTGGTCTATCCTAGAAAAGGTTCAGTGTGCATTTGAAAAGTATGTATCTTCTGCTAATTTGGGGTGACATGCTCTGAATAATGCAATTAAATCTTTTTGATTTAGTGTGCTGTTTAAGGCCACTCTCCTTATGATGTTCTGTCTAGAAGATCTATTCATTGAAGTCATTGGGATGTAAAAATTCCCTACTATAACTGTTTTGTGTCAGTCTCTCCCTTTATCTCCATCAAGATTTGATTTACATATTTAGGTGCTGCTATGCCGGGTGCATTAATATTTGTTGGACTATATCCTTGTTGGGTTGTTCCCTTTGTAATTGTGTAGTGCCCTTCTTTGTCTCTTACTTTAGCCTTAGTTTTAGAGTCTATTTTGTCAGATAAGTATTGCTACTTCAGTTTTTCTTTCCATTTTCAAGAAATATCTTTTTCATCCCTTCGTTTTTATACTGTCTGTATATTTTGATCTGAGGTGGGTCTCTTGGAGACAGCATATATATGGGTTTTATTTTCTTATCCATTCAGCTACTCTTTGATTTTTGTTTGGAGCATTTAAACCACTTACATTTAAGTTGATTATTGATAGATACATATTTATTGCCATTTTATTTTTTAACTATTTCTCTCCACTTTTTCGTCTTCTTTTTCTTAAAGCACGCCCTTTAACATTTGTTACAGTGCTAGTTTGGTGTTAACAACATCTTTTAGGTCTTGTCTGGGAAGCTCTTTATTTCTCCTTCAATTTGTAATGATAGCCTTGCTGGGTAAAGTATCCTTGGTTGTAGGTATTTGTTTTTCTTGCCTGAAATATTTCTGTTAAGAAATCAGACAGTCTAATTGGAGCTCTGTTGTAGGTAACTAACTGCTTTTCTTGTGCAGCTTTTAGGATTCTTTCCTTGCCTTTAAGCCTTGCCATTTTACTTATGATGTGTCTTGGTGTAGGTCTGTTTGGGTCCATCTTGATTTGGTCTCTCAGCACTTCCTGGAATTGTATGACTTTTTCCTTCACCAGATAGGGAAGTTTTCAGTCATTATTTCTTCAAATAGGTTCTCAGTCCCTTGCTTACTCTCTTCTTCTTCCCATGATGCAGATATTGTTATGCTTCATTTGTCCTAAAGATTTCTTAAGCACTTCTCAGTTTCTAAAATTCTTTTTTCCTTTTGTTGCTCTGCTTGAGTATTTTTTTCTACCTTGTCATCCAAATAGCCAATTCAATCCTCTGCTTCATCTAATCTACTATTTATTCCAGTGTATTATTTATTTCAGATATTGCATTATTTATTTCGAATTGGTGATTTTTATGGGTTCTATATCTTTTTTCATGCTGTTGAGCATCCTTATAATCATTACTGTAAACCCTTTATTTGATAAATTGCTTGCCTCTATTTTGTTTAGTCTTTTTCTAGAGGATTCTCTTCTCTCCTCTGCAGCCTGTTTCTTTGTATTCCCATTTTGGCTTGTTTTTTGTATTTTTTTCTATGTATTAGGTAGATCTGCAGAGTCTCTGGTGTAGTCCTACACCATACACTGCTTATGACTGGTCCTGGGCAACCTGTTTGGAGCTATGAGCATTTCACAGAATGTGGCTCCCTATACTGGGCTTGTGTGTATGCAGAAAGAATCAGGCTGCCCACCATGGCTGGCTTTTCCTAGCTCTGGGTCTGGGGGAGGCCACTAAACTCTCAAAAGTCCCAGAGATCCTCCTTGCCTGCAGCCTCTCTCGTAGGCTTAATCACTGAAAGTGCTTCCAGTTGTACTCAGTAGCCTGACTGAAGCTTCACAGGGTGAGGCAAGAGGGGTATCTTTGGGTGGGGCTATTGTTTCCCCTCCAGGCTGATGCCACTTGAAGGGGACTACTCTGCCTGAGAAAGATGGCCTCTGCATTATGGGGAATAACTCAGCACCAGGATCCTGGTGGCTGTTCCTTCGGTCCTCTCCCCTGAGCCACCATCCCCAGACACTCCTCATGCATCTTTAGTTCACTCTACTCTCCCTCTGCTGGAGCCCAAGGTAAGTGGCTGCAAACAAAATTTTTGCATTGGCTTATTAAAAGAATCTGAATCTGAAGCTGCCTCTTCCTGGCAGATAGAAACCCTGCTGCTTTTCATAGGTGTATGTTGTTTGGGTTCCTTTCCCAGTTCTGGTGCTGTAGGCTAGGGAGTCCAGCTTGGAGTTTAGACCCCACACTTCTCAGGTTGAACCCCATGGCTACTGCAATACCCCATGGGAACTTCAGCTTCCACTTGCAGGAGCCCAGCCAGACCTCTTGCACCTCCACACTTCCTATGAGTCATGTTGTGGTGAAAGGGTTTCTTCCATTTGTGCTTGGTTTAAGGCTTCTCTTTAGCTAGTGTTCAGTTGGTTATTGAGGATGATTTTTCTTTAATTAGTTATAAATCCAGTTTGGCCCTGGGAGGAGGTTATTGTAGGTTCCACTTACTCTTCTGCCATTTTGGGTTCTAAGACAGTCTCTTCACTAATGATGTTGGTTAAATCAGACAGATACATGCAAAAAAAAATAAACATCACTTTCTTACACCAATACAAAAATAACCTCAGAATGCATTAAAGACTTAAATGTAAGACCTAAAGCCATAAAACTCCTAGAAGAAAACTTAGGCAGTAAACTCTTTCGTACTGCTCATACCGATATTTTTTTTGGATATATCTAATTAGGCAAGGGAACTAAAAGAAAAAAATTAACAAAGGGGACTACATAAAACTAAAACATATTTGCACAGCAAAGGAAACCGTAAAACAAAAAGACAACCTACTGAATGGGAGAAGATATTTACTGATGATACCTTGAATCAGGAGTTAATATCCAAAATATATAAAGAACTCATACAACTTAATACCAAAAAATCCAATTAAAAATGGGCAGAGGACCTGAATAGACATTTCTTCAAAGAGAATATACATATGGCCAATAGACATATTAAAAGATGCTCAGGGCCACTAATCGTCAAAGAAATGTAAATTAAAACCACACTGAGATATCATTGAACACCTGTCAGAATGTCTGTCATCAATAAATGAACAAACAACAAGTGTTGATGGGGACATGGAGAAAAGGTAACCCCTCTGCAGTGTTAGTGGGAATGCAGATTGGTGCAGCCACTATTAAAAAATAGAACTTCCTTATGACCCAGCAATTCTACTTCTGGGTATTTATCCAAAGAAATCCCAAACACTAATTTAAAAAGATACAAGCATCCTGTGTTCATTGCAGCATTATTTACAATAGCCAATATATGGAAGCCACCTGAATATCCATCAATAGACAACTGGATAAGGAAGATGTGGTACACAAATAAAATGGATTACTCAAGGGACATTTTGCCTTTACAAAAATACAGGTGCACCTAGAGGGTATCATGCTAAGTTAAATAAGCCAGTCAGAGAAAGATAAATACCATATGATTTAACTTATATGTAGAATCTAAATAACAAAATAAACAAACAAAACAGAAACAGATTAACAGATACAGAGAACAAACTGATGGCTGTCAGTGGAAGGGGGAATTGGGGTCCTACATGAAAAAGGTGAAGGGATTAACAAGTACAAATTGGTAGTTACAAAACAGCCATGGGGATGTAAAGTAGTACAATATAGGGAATATAGTCAATAATATTATAATAACTATGTATGATTCCAGGTGGTTAGTAGACCAATTAGGGGCCCACTTTGTAATTTATATAAATTTTTAACCACTATGCTATACACCTGCATAATATTGAATGTCAACGTAGTTGAAAAACAATTTTTTAATTTGGGTTTCTATGACTTCCCTTCCTTGCTTTTATTTCATAGTATGTACTACGTACTGTAATTCATGTTGCCATGTATCTTATTTATGTTACATATTTAATATCTGTGTGTTATATTGGAATGTCAACCACACACAGTCTTGGAGCCCAGCACAGAGCTTGAGTAGTACTTGACATTCCACAAATATTTGCTGCAGGAATGAAATAATTAATATATGTAAAAAGGGGAAATAACTCCCCTGTACTTTCAGAGGAAAGAAAAATTCCTTGTGCTAAAGATACTAGGTGAGGAATTGAGAAGGTAATAGAATTTTAAGTTTGATCCTAAAGGATCTAGTCAGACTAGCAATAGGGTGGATCAGTGGTGTTCGGGGAGCATAATTTAAACAAAATATATAGATGTGTCTGTGTTTCAGCCTTGGTCTTGTCACCTGCTCTTTGGTCCTGATTGAATCATGTGACTCCTCTATGATTTTTTTCCCCCTAAAAAGTGTTAATACAGATTTCTTTCTTTCTTTTTTTTCTTGCTGGCCTTTATGAGAGTCCCAATGACATGCAGATTACAGAAATCTTGTCTTGAGAAGTATTTTTAATATTTGTATTTTAAAATTTAGAGTGTACACATTTAATTGACAGCTTTGTCCAATGATAGATGCTCTTAAAATCCCATAGGTTCCTTGGTTTCATTGTTTCTCCTGCCCTCCTCTGGGAAGCTGTTTATTGATGGATGCCAGGGAAATATTTGGCTTGCCTGAGATGAGTTCTACATTTTCTTCTTTGTTGTGGTGTTTCTGCTCAGGCTCTTTGTGCCTGGTTCGAGTCATATTTTCCTTGTTTAATGATTATGTTTTGTAGAACAAAAATAATCAGGCACACATGGAGATAATTGTGAGTCTTGAACCTAGCCACTGAAAGCTGGTAGCCTTGTGGGGCTGAGGAACCAGCAATAAAGGGACATTAGGGAGAAAACTCTAGCATTACACTGGTCTCTCTGGACATGTGTGTTGGGCAGTAGATGTGTGTGGTGGGTCTGGAGGCTGTAGGAAGCAAGCTAACTTTTACTTATATGCACGAGGTACTGAGAACTCCCACAGGCCTACAGGCCATGCTTTTAATATCTCTATTTCTAGTCTATTCCAACCACTACTAAAAACTACCATGTGTTTAGCATGTCTTATGGGGTGGTATACTTTGCATCAGCTTCATTTGCATTATCTTATTTAATCCTCAAAGAAACTCTGTCATGAAAGTATGTATTATTTGACAAATGGAGTTTTTAGGGTGGTAATTCTCACACTTCAGTAGTTATAAGAAAACCAGAAACACCTGGAGGACTTGGGAAACTACAGATTACTAGGCTCTACACCCAGAAGATTCTGAAGTCTGTGGTGGGGTCCTGTATTTTTATTTTTAACAAGTTCGGTAGATGTAGAATGGGACCTATGTATTTGTACTTCTAACAAGTTCTCTGGTGATGATGCTGGGTCAGGGGCCACATTGTGAGAACCCCTGTTTTAGAGGATCAGCAACTAGTGTCCATTGCTAATGCCTAGCAAAACTTGAAGTCAAATGTGGACTTATCTGAATCCAAAACTCATGTTCTTTCCTGCAATATTGAACTTGTTCATTTCAGCAAAGGCTAGAATGTGACTTCTATCAGAGCAACACAGGAAGGAAGAGAGGGAGGACGAAGGAAAGAAAGAAGAAACAGAAGAGGAAATGAGGCAGGCAGGCAGGCAGGGGAAGTGCCAGCATGGGGAGCTTTGGGACTTACCTGGATGTACCTGACTTGCTCTACCTCGTGACCCAGAACCTATTGAATTCATGATTTTGAAGGCAATTATATTTTTGACATATTATATTATCAAGATGATTGATGGTTAGAAGGCAACAAAAGAGCCTTTTTCATGAAGATAGTTTCTAAAGGAGACTCTGTATTTTCCTTTGAACTTAGAGGTTGTTGGCTGTCCCAGTGCCGTGGCCTTGCAAATCACTTCACCTCTCTGCCAAATCTTTTCTGGTAAAATATTAACAATAATAATGCCCACCTAGGAAAGAGGCAGCAAGGATCACAAATGTAAGCTATGGTGAATTGAAAAGTACTTGGCCGATGTGAGTTAAAGTGATCCTCTGTTAAATTCCAATGGGTTGATAATAATGATATTATCAACAGTTTTCATGATTTAGATTCATCTGAAGCTTTCAGCACATTCAGAGTAGGATAAAGAGGCAAGTGTTGGTTGGGAAGAAAGAACTGGAGTAGAAGGAATACAGACCCCGAGATTTCCTGACAGAAGGGAAGATGTGAAGAATTCTCACACTGTTAGTATCTTAATAATGCACCCACAACCTTAGAACAGTGACATGTATCTTTTATAAATACCTCTGGGCATCAATGCAAGCTGGAAAAGGAGAGAATTTGAGACTGGGGGCTTCAATGTCAGTTTGAGAGATTTCAAATTCCTTTCTTACCACTTAACAGCTGTGTGACTTTGGGCTGCACGTTGAACCTCGTTAAATTTCAATTTCTTCTTTGTAAAATTGGAATAATAAGAGTATATACAACACTGACTGGCTTATTTCACTTAGCATAATACTCTCCAGGCCCATACATGCTGTCTCAAAAGGTAAGATTTCCTTCTTTTTTACTGCTGAATAGTATTAAAAAAAAGAGAGTATATACAACATAAGATTTCTGTCAAGATTAAATACATTATTGCCCATAAAAGGCCTGGCATAGTACCAGAACACTCTCATCCTAAAATGCAGTAGGTGTTCAATAAAAACACTGAGGAATAAATGAAAGAAGAACACACGTACACACCCTCATTCACCATTTCTCTGGGAGATGCCCCAGCCCAGTGGATCCTGCAATATGTCTCCTTCTTTCATCGAACTTGAAAGGGTCTTGTTCCCTGTACCCTCCTTGCCTCTGCGTGATGCTCCCACCTTACTTCAGTGGTTCAGGTCACCTGAGAACATGGATACATCACCTCAATGTGTTCCCCTTAAGGTTTCAGATTAATGGCTTGCCCTAGTGAACTGGATGGAAAAAGCAGGAAAAGTGACATTAACAAAACAAAACAAAACACACTTGTGTTCTCATTTAAGGAAGTCAGAGAGGAAACCACTGTCTACATTGAAATTGTACGAAAAGTCATGGTGACCTCTGCTGTACCTTGGGAAAAGAAAATAAGCAATTTACTTGCACAGGGTTCATGGGAAAACAGCTGTGGGGGGAAATTACTTATGTAGTAAATTTATGTAGGGTTGTAAGATAAATTATACTATCGGCAAATGAGGTCAGAGTAGCAGGGGGAGGACTGATGGTAAAAGTGGCTGGCACGGGACAGGTTTCCTTAACTATATGTAAAACTTGAAAATGCCAATGACATTTTTTAAAATGCTGGGTTAAAAATGTGTCACTTTTCTTCAAACCCCTGGAGCTAAACCTGGCATTTTATTTTTGCATGTGTTTTATATTCATATGCAGCTATTTTTGAAGTGTAATAGTAAAAATAGCATAACTAGACATTTTATTAAGAAGCAGGACCACCTGGAGACTTTCTAGTATTGCTGTGTATTAGTGGTGTGTCTATTCAATGGGTCTCAAATACAAATGCCTAAGAAGGCCAGGCAGGGAGTGGTAGTGGCCCCATGAGAATTCAGTCAGGGAGACAAGACAAGAGGGAATGGTGGCAGCTATAGTGAAATGCAGCACACGCAACCTGTTAGAAGGAGGGAGCTGATTCTCAACTGTCGCCAAAGGAGGGCTTAGTGTTGACAGGTTTTTTGGCTTTTTCAAAAGACACTAGAAATCTAGTCTTATGTGACATTGCCTGATTGTTTACATTGACAAAATAAACTTTAAAAAAACCCCTAGAACTCAAAACTTAACCTTGGGTCAAATCTGGCCATCAGTAAGTGACCTCTGATTTATTCTGATGTTGCCCCATCTATGGTAGAACTCCCAAACCTAACATCTTTGCCCATGACTTAGTATATTTAAGCCAGCCAGGCCAGTCTTTCCACACAGTGGGCAAGGTTAAAACATTCATCAGTGTTCCCTCTGTAAAAAGAGGCTAGGGTGATTCAAGAAAGGCGCTTCTAGCCTAGTGAAGAGGCCATTGGATTGGGCTTCTGGCAGGCAGGAATGGTTACATAGTTTTCAGCATTATTAGGCTGTTTTAATCTTGATTTAGAATAAAAAATATTTAGGAGTAAATCCTAGTGCTCCAGATTTACCAACTGTGTAACCAAGAGTAACCTGGGTCTCAGTTCCGTCACGTAAAAAATAGGGATGATAATATTGCATGGGGTCACTGTAGTGTTGAATTAGTTATGATGGTTGGTATGTACTGAGCACTCAGTTTCTGGGGTCTTTTGTTATCAGTTTTTCTGGCTATGGGGGCTCTACCTCTCAAAAGCCTCAAGGAAGAGCTGGGGAAACCATCTTGTAACTGCTGCTGGCATGGTTGATACTTGTAATATTTAAACACTGCTTCTAATTCTGTGGTGAAATATAAACACTGAAAGCTATTTGGGTTTTGTTGTCGTCTTGCTAAAATGGCATACATCTTTGAGAAGCCTTTAAATCCTCAAGCCTCTTTTTTTAGGCCAAGGCCTGCTCAACTGGAAATGATGAATTCCTTTATTCATTCTCCTTGGCTTAATTGACAATAATGGCCACAGTTTATTTTATATTTGCCTTTTTTCTTTTCTTTGTACTTCTTCCCTTTCACAGTTTCCTTGGATCAATTTCTGCATACTAGAGGGGCAAGAGTCCTAGAGCCTCTGAGGGATGTGTTGGACCTTTGCAATATTATCTTTTCTTGGCCTTAACTTTCTCATCTGCAAATGAAGTGGAGGAATATATAGTTCCTAAGGTCCCTGTTCTGACATTTTAGAACTAAATTTATCTTGCATTTGCTCACGCATTTATTCAATGAATAAGTATTGATTTCATCCCATGCATAGGCCTCCATGACAGTAATTAACTTGCTGCTGTGTAATTGTTTGTTTGCATCTCAGCACCGGGGACAGAGATATAAAATGACATGATCTCAGCCTTGAGGAGCTCACAGTCTTGAAGGGGAGGAGCAAACACACAATGACACTCTACTATAATGTAATTAGTGCAATGGAGACTCGTCCAAATTTCAGAAGAGAGTATCAGAGTGGCTGTGACCAGGGGTGGTCAAGGAGGGTGTGGCCATTGACTATCACTTTAAGCATATGGAAGGTTTATTTAATCATTAGTTCATGGCACTCTTGCCTTCCAGAAGCTAACAGTCTAATGCAGAAAAGAGACACGGACAAATGATCACAAGTCAGTATGTCAAGTTCTGTAATATATAAATGAACACTGTCATCTACACACAGGAAAAGAAGCAGGTAGTTGGTTTGGCTCAGGCTACTATTCCTATGAGCTATGGAACTCATTCAAAATAAACCTGGGGGAAATTAGCTACAAGAATATGGTTAAAAATGACAAGAAAGGTATTAATTTATGATATGAGTATTTATTGAGGGTTTGTTATATTGCTAACCACTGTGCCAGGAATAACTCAATGGTACACAAGATACTGCTTCTAACGTAGGTGTTAGGAGGAAAACCAACACAAAATTAAACCTAAAGTTGTCAAGAATTTAGAGCCAGGGAACCAGACTTGTTGCCCTAGCTCCTCCATTTATAATCGGTGTGACACAGAGAAAAACCTCTTGACCTCTCGACTTCATTTCCCTGGTGAGCAAAATGGGATAATATGTATAAGTAAGAGTGGTGTGAGGGACAGGATCCAAATAAAATAAGGGTTGTGAAAGTGCTTTGTGGGCTGTTGGGGCCTCTACACATGCTAGTGATTATCATAAATGAAAAAAGAGGGAACTGACTGTGTTTAACCTGAGGCGAGAGAAGGCCATGATTTCCATACACAGTGACTCATCTATTCTGGGCCTTCAAGGCCATGCACATACTGATAATTCCCAGTCGCTTTTTCATGATTAGTCTTCTTTGCTTTCAGCTGCTTGTAAATAACAACTCCCTTTTGGACTCTTCCACTTGGCCTTCTCCCTAGCATTTCATACATGGCTTAGCCAAAATTAAATTCAATTTCTTCCTCTTCTTCCCCTCTCTTCATTCAGGCTTTCTCCTGCTCCTGTGTTTCCCATCACATTAAACAGTCTCCAAATTCAAACCCTCTCCTCTAGTTCTGGACAGTTCTCAAGTTATCTCCATTTCCATCCACAGCTTACATCAGACCTCATCATCTCTCCTTGGGCTACTGCAATAGTTCCTTCAATAGGATTACTGCCTGGAGACTCTGCACCCTCCCCACTCCCTTCATCCATCCTAACATTGCCAGAGTGATCCTTCTACAATGAAAACCTGACCATGTCACTCTTATTCTCCAAAGGTTTCAGTGATTGCTCATAGCTTACTGGATAATTCAAGCCACTAAGTAGACCCACACAATCTTTGTGACCTCAACCCTGCCTCCCTCTCCAGCCTCAGTTTTCCTATTCTTTATTTACCAAGCTACTTATATTGAACTACTTATTCTTCTTTGTGACTTTGCTCAAGCTCTTCCTTGGCCTAAGATTCTCTTTTCTATTTGTTTGACAACCACTATTATTTAAATCAAGGTTTGCCTCAAATATCACTTCCAAAAAGGAAAACATGGATCTTTTATGTCCTTCCATCACACAAGTTATATATCAGTGTATACTTCTAATATAGTCCTGTCCCACTATCCTTACATATATCTGACTAGCTCTTATTCATCTCTATGTGTCAGCACCTAGCTGAGGGCCAGGTACACAACACCTGCTTAGCAATGTTTGAACTGGCTGGTCTTCTTTATGCTAATGAGCCCCTTTTGTGGAGTCTATAGCTATATTTGTACAGCTCTAAAAATGCATTCTGATAAATATTTTCTAAGATAATTGCTGGTTTTCTGAAATGTTCGAAATAACAGGGCTTTGGAATTTTTGAGAAGAATGAAAGAAAGGAAGGAATAAGACAAGAAGGAAGAAAATTTAAAAAAGGAATGACAAGAAAGAAAGAATGGAGGGCAGGAAGAAAGAGAGAGATAGGATATACAAATCATCATAGAAACTGGTGAAAATAGAAATGCCTTTAACATCTAAAAAATTGTCTGAAGAACTCCTTGTAAAGAGGAAAGAGCACACTCTTCATTTGACCACAAAGCAAACCGTTTGAAATAAGCTGTACTTTCACCTGAATTTAGTGCTTCCGATTTCCCTCTGAGGCCATAACACAGCTTGTGTTGATTGGAACATTTCAGAAGCAGTTCCCTAAGAAGCCCTCCTGGTGATGCCATCTTGCCAGATTGTGGAGCTGGGTTGTCCCGTTCATCTGCCATGGCAGTGGCATCACTGAGAGAAGATCTATGAAAGGAGATCTAGTTGCTATGTTTGGTAGCACCTAGAAAAGCCAGATGTTTTGTGAGCATAACTCAGATCTCACCAATCTAGGATTAACACAAGGATGTGTTTCTTCATGCTGATTTTGTTGTTGTGCTTTATTTCAAATTGAAGTTTTATAAAATCTCATTAGTTTTATGGCCTCCTTACCAATAGTCCTCCCCATGACTTTTGGAAGTTCCCAAATAGTACCTCCCATGTGACGACAACTAGTTATAACCACAGCACTGGAACCCTCACCTTTCATCTGTCCACTCAGGACAGCCTACTTTCTGTCATTAGATTCTAGCTAAAGACAGAGAATCCACAGAGAACAATGCACTGGATTAGTTGTTATGATTTTGTGTATATGTTTATTGAGGAAGGTCATCCTTTGTTAGCTTTGTCTTAGCTGCTGGTGTCAGTATAAGATCATGGCTGATATTACCAAAACCAAGCCTATGTGTGGGACTTCTAGCACATCATTAGCTACTGGTGGCCCTGATGACTTCAAAGGAAGCAGAAGGCATTTATGGAAACAAAGGATGATTGGCCCTGACAACGGCTATATAAAACTAACCCGGATTACTCACACTAAACTAATTGTTGTGCTTTGGTGTATGCATTTGTTTTAATTTTGTCACTTTTATGGACAGATACAATTATGCTGGTCAACTATTCACATGTATTTCAAGGATAATGGATATTTTTCTTTCTTTAGAATGAGTGCGATAAGTTGCTTTCAAAGAATTGCTGGCATTATTCTTAATTTGGTTCTTCAGTTTAACAACAGAATTCGGGGAGATTGAGGTTAGACATTAAGAAACACGCACGCTGGCAGCACTGGAGAAATCTGTCTGCATCAATGTTAAACTGTTTCAGAAATTCTCACCTGCCTGAGCTAGATTAGTGACTTTCCTGCCAAAGGCTGAACTATGCTCTGTCTGAACATCTCTAACATTGGGACTTTAGCATTTTCTGGAGGACATCTTTGTATCCATCTATCCATCCATCATTTATTGCACTCTCGTCAAGCTCGAGGATTTGTGCTTTTCAATAGGTATGACTATATAAACAAAGAAACCCCTGCCCTGAAAGAACACACAGTCTAGTGGTAGGAAATGGGCCCACTGACAGAATTAGACATAAAAGATGAGGTGTTAACCAGGTAACTAGGAGGAAGGCAGAGGGTGTTTTAGGCAGAGTAGCGGTGTTTGCACAGAGGTGTCAAAGCAAGAGAACATAACCCATTTGGACAAGATGTTCGAGACCCTTGTCTGACAGTGACAGCCCTGTGAATATGCCACCCAGTTATCCCTTTAAGAGAGAACCTGCTGCAAGGAGTAGTGGCTAACTGACAGCCTCCAGCTGCCACTCTTTTGGGTTCACACTGAGACCACCCTCTCCCAGGTAAAATCTGAGCATGGTCGGGTACCAGAGCTGGGCCATTCCTGTTCAACACAGGACTCTTCTAAAGGGCAATCTTTGCACCCCAGTTGGCCTGATCATGATTTTCTCAGGGCTGTACTACAGTCTTCAGTACTTCTTACTTAGTTCTCCTTCCTTTTCTATCCCCCTTCACAGGTGTCAAATTGCACCACAGACTGAAGCTCTCCCTACTCATGCTTTCCCTTCCCCTTATCCCTCATGGTCATTTCCCTCCACAAATCTTACACTTCTACTTCTGTCTTGTTGTCTGCTTCCTGGAGAAGATGAACTGAATGAAACATAGTGAGGTATTTGGATTTAAACTGAAGTCAGGGACAAGTCACTGAAGGGGTTTGCACAATGACACTGAATTATAAAACTCTTATTACAGAAAGATGGCTGTAGTTATAGTGCAGAGGACAAATTTAGGAAGAGTGAGACTCGAAGAAGTGAAACCCATTCAAAGTGAGGAAAAATGAGGATTTTAAATGGGGCAATAGATGTGGGGAGAGAAGGAAAAGAGAAGAGACTCATTGAAGGTAGAAGCAACAGGGCTTGATGACCCACTGGTTGTCAACCTCAACAGAGAAGGAGAGGAAAGGTTGATGGGGCTATCTAAGTTTTTAAGCAGGGCCACAATGCTAGTTTTAAGGGATTTTTGGGAGGTAGTTTGTTAGTGGATAATCCTCCTATGAAATGTAGACAAAGTAAGTTGGAAGTTGCCTATGTTCTATCTGCTATACATCCCCTCTACTTGGATGGACTCTGTGGGCAAGGGAAACACTGAAGAGGCCAGAGAGGGGACTGGAATGAAGGCTTGAGGAAACTGAGCCCTCTGTTGGGTGAGCAACACTTGAGGGTTGGCAGTAAGAGATGTGCTCAAGGCAATGGCAGTGGCACAAGCCCATGCAATGTAAGATTATAGGAAACTGCACTGTTTCCCAGGGCTGCAATAACAGAGCACCCTAGATGGGTCAGCTTAAAACAACAGAAATGTTACGTCTCACAGTTCTGGAGGTTACAAGTCTGAGATCCAGGTGTTGGCAGGGCCATGCTCTCCTTACTGAAGAGTCTGCGAAAGAATAGATTTCTTACTTCTTCCTAGCTCTGGCAGTTGCTGGCATTCTTTGCTTGCAGCTGCATAACCCTAATCTCTGCCTCTGTCACCACACAGTGTTCTCCATGTGACTGTTTGCATGACCTTTCCTCTGTGTGTGTCACTCTCTGTGTCATATCCTCTTCTTATGGTTACCAGCTAAATAGCATTTAAGGCCTACCAGTCTGACCTCATCTTAATTCAGGGGTGTCCAACCTGCAGCCCATGGGCTGCACATGGCCCAGCATGGCTGTGAATGTGGCCCAACACAAAACCATAAATTTACTAAAACATTATGAGATTTTTTGGTGATTATGTGTTGCGATGTATTTAATGTGTGGCCCAAGACAACACTTCTTCCAGCGTGGCTCAGAGATGCCAAAAGGTTGGACACCACTGTCCTAATCACATCAACAAGGGCCCTTTTGCCAAATAAAGTTACATTCTAAGTTTCCAAAAGAACATGGGTTTTGGGGGGACACTATTCTCCCCACTTCAGAAGCCCCAAGTAGAAGCTTACCAAGACCCTAAGCTTTCACTATGCTACCCTGAAACTTCAGCATTAACAAGTCTAACTACATTTAACATCTGGTTCTGGCTACAGTTTCTTCCTACACCACCAGTACCAACACATGTGTCTTTGTGACCAGCCTGAGGTTCACACAAATATTTCTCTACAAGGTGCTGGAGGGCAGGGACATAGTAGTCTGAACAGAGCCTTCTGTAGGTATCAGCTTGGGTGCGGCAGGATCCTTCTCAGTCAGGTAGGATTTCTCTCAAGGCTTTGACCATTTCTCTTCCTTCAATGCTAGACAAAGACTATGGGTTGGGGAGTATTAGGTTAACACTACCACTTCCTTACTGTTGTTCTTTCCAAGTTGTTGGTAAGCTTCCACCTTACTTGATCAGGCTTTGGTATTGCTATGTAATGAAAATATTTGATAATTTAAAAAACATCTTTTTATTTTTTCTTTATCCCCAAAAATGTGAATATCAAGATTATTATCTTCTTATGAACATGGAACAATCTGTATTTGAAACTCAAATTTGAGCTGTGATACCTTTGCTCTTGGCAGTATCAGTCCTTGAGAAAGACACTTGTCTGGTGTCCTAAGCAACCCATTCCCACCACCGTATCATGTGTCTGCCTCCACTGCAGGGGCCAGCTGAGCCAACTGCTCATCTTCGCTTCTGCCTTGCTGCCCAGGGACCTAGGGAACTCAGTTTTATCCACCAATATGTAGGAGAGTGTGTGCTGGGGTATTTTAGAAAAGCTTGTGGTTTTACTAATTAAAAAGACAGATGTGTCTGGAAACTCCTCCCTCCTTCCTTCTAACCTTCCTGGATTAAATATGATGCGATGCTGAGTGCTTGGAGCAGCTATCTTGGGATAGTGAAGGAGAGGCTAATGTGACATTATTGAACCAATGACCCAATGTCTACAGCATCTACCTCAAACTTTATGGATTAGAAAAATCAACTTCTAAGCATTAAGCCACAGAAAATTAGAAGTGCAGCAAATGAATTCCTAACAGTCCTTGTGTTCAACAATGAATACAACTGATTCAATTGGTGAGGACCTCCAAGCAAAGACAGGGTAAAGACTGCCTCAGCTTCACATCTCCAGACTATTACCCTCATTCCTATAACTCAGAAATAAGCATGTTAGCCAAAAACCTAAGATTTTGGAAATTTGACATGAATGTAACTGAGATATAGAAAAACATAAATAGCCTAAAGATAGAGGAGATAATTCTTATGTAAAATGTTACATTTTGAGTCTTTAGAAGTGGAGAATTGCATTTACTTCTAGGACAAACTTTTTTTTTCCTCTTGCTTTAGGATAAATTATCAGAATGAATAAGACTTAACACTGGGACTCCCCAAGGTAGGTATTATATAAAAAATGAGTTAAATAAAAATAGGCCCTTTAGTAATGCAAATGTGGAACAGATGCCACCTTTTGTCTTGGGACAGCATGAAGCTACCATTAACCTGAAGGCAGCTGTTGTATTTGGGATCACACATTGTTTCCTTAAGCTGGAGCTGTGTTTAAACACTGTATACTTATGCTTATTTTTTGCCCTTTCTTTTGTGGAATTTGAATAACAGATGAGCAGTAGAGAGAAGAGGCAGAGGCCCTGGGGGCCCAGAGAGGCATTATGGTCTTGGTGTCCAAGGGTAGCACAGAACTGGAGAAGGGGCCTTCATGCCACCTCGGGGCAGACCCAGGCACCTGTCTGACAGGACTGAGAATGATCTTTAGAGCAACAGGAGATAGCATTCATGGCAGAGACTCAGGTGATGTGATAAGAAATATTCTTAATTGGAGCAATAGAAAAGCTCCTGTAGCTGACTTCCAGGAAAGGAAGAACATGATGGATGCCACTGGTCTCACTGTGACAAGAAGACTGAGCACAGTAAGGCTTAGGAACTCCCATGAACGACAGAGGACACTTTGCAGGATATATTGGAGTCTAGTAGTCACACTGCCAGAGGCTTTGGCATTTGGAGTATTACTACAGAGATTTTTGTTGACCTGATTTTGCAGGGGTGTATCTATTACAAAAGCATTTAGAAAACATTAATGATATTTTAAAAACTCTCTAGTGATGAATTACAGTAATGGTCTCAATTTTTAATGCCTCCTTAGAAGCACACCCTTTGCCCATATCACTTTGCGCTGTCCTCCCTCTAGGTCAGCCACCAGCCAGCCATCTCTTTTTTCAGGGCCCCGCTAATATCAGCAGAGTCATCTAGTCAACCCCATATAACTCTATCACATGGCAGACAAACACTAACTGTTGCATGTCACTGAGATTTAGAGGTTGTTTGTTACGCAGCACTGTTATGACAATTAATAACTTATGCATCCTTTAAAGTGAGTGATACAATGGATATCACATGGTATCAGAGTCTCAGTTTTCTATTTTTATACTGTAAAATAAGCATAACAAGACTTATGACACCAATGTATTTTGAGTGGTAAATGTCATAACTCAGCAAGTAAGATAATTATTATTTCTTGGCAACACTAAAGACTGAACATGTGAATTTTAAGATCTCATTACAGGATAGACATCTGTGTTTCTGCCCCAGGGATCATGTTCCAATAAATATTTCTGCATTCCAAGTTTCATGGATATGGCTTCACGTGGGCTGCCTCGCAGTGCACTCTAAGCTTCAGAGGGTGACACTATTAGAGAGTCTCTGAAACGAAATTCTGGAGCAAACTGAGCACTTGCCGAATTGGTATTATAACTGTGTAAGGCGAAGAAGCCAGGAGGGGACAAACAGCTTCAGGATGTTCAACTGGACAAGTTTTTCTGGAAAACGTAGCAAAGCAGAGGAATAGTACAAATGGCATAACCTCAAGAGCTAAGGAGCACTTGGCCAAAACCTGGGCTTCCTCCTTTTCTAGCTGTAAGACTCCAGCAGATTCTCTAATCTCAGTGAGCCTTGATTTTTTAACAAATAAATGGGAATAAAAATAAATGTCTTATAAAAATTATTGAGAACATTAAAGGAAATGCATACATTTAAGGCTTCTGGGGCAGAGTAGATGTTCTTGCCATTGAATGTCAGGAAGATTTTTATGTGGACTTGGAGCACGAGGACTTTGGGGACAGGGAAACAACTAACATCATTAGCAATTTCAGGTGCTGAGTTGTGAGGGACAGTTTGGGTAAAGAAAGAAACAAAGGAGTTAGTCCTTTTGTGTGTCAGTTTTAATGCATAGAAAATATTTTTGCATTGCATTATATTTAGGTACAAGGTGGCCCAGAACAAAAGCTGGAATTTATTTTTAAATGTTCAGAACAACGAGATGACTGGTGTTCTATATATCGGCATCACATTGCCAAACACAGAAGAATCTTATACTCAGTTTTCAGCATTTCACAAATGTCTGTTGTAATGTTGCGGCCTGGCTCTGCTTTATTCAACTTGCAGCTTTGACCTCAAATGTTGAATGTATTTTACATGTGCATAGCACTCAACAACTTATAAAACTCTTGCCCATTTTTGACCTTCTCAACAACCTTGTGGAGTAAAAATTCTTATCCTCATTTTCAAGACAAGGAAATCAGCTTTGAGTGTTTAAATGGCTTGCCCAAAGTCACAAAACTGGTGGATGCTGGTTTAATGTGAAAAGTTGGTAACATGTGAGGCATTTGCTGAGATATTTTTAGTGACAGGTGCTATGCTAGGTTCACAGGCCTCAGGCCTTCCGATCATTACAAAAACACTAAACACAAAACCCTTCTGTGGCAGATTAACTGGGTACGTCCTCATTAGTCATTGTCCTGCTCTTCTGCCTTGCTCTCTGACCACATTTTTTTTTTTATATGTAAGTTGAGATGTATTTAAGGATTGAAGACTCCTGTCCTAGCCCTAGAGGACAACTCATGGACAATCTAAACTGCTTGTGACAATCCCATTCTTCTTTGCAAGTGACTGGTGTAGAGATGGGCACGTGATCTACTTTGGCCAAGGAAATGAAAGATAAGTTTGCTTCAGGCTTCTAGAAAAGAACTCGCCCCACCTCATTCCACCTTGATAAAAATAAAGTGAGAGAGGCACAAGGAGAATACCAAACCCCTTCTTTTCTGATTTGGGTATTGTTATGTGAGAATGATGTTTGGAGTCATGCTAGTCATTTCAAGTATGAAGACAAAGCAAAACAAAATAGAGAAGCTGATCCAGAACTCTGACATCTTTGAGTGGCTGGAAAAGTGTACATTGGGATTTAAGTGAGATAATTAAATGTTCTTATTGTTAAAGAGACCTTTAGTTACATACAAGGTGGTACCAAAAAAACCCCCAAACCTGCATTATCTTCTGGAGGGCATGTCCCTTGTAGTACAGACTTCCCCCACTAGATGAATGTTCTAGGAGCCCATCTCTATCAGTCTTCAGCTGGCATTGTTGTGAGAGTGTGCATCTGGCTTCAGTGAATGTTTTTGAAGACTCAGCATGTTTGCCCATTTCATTCTAGGTGATATATGAGTGCACCTGCCCACACCATGCTGAGTATTCAGCCGTTTTTGACCAAAAACGGTGTAATGTCCCATACCCCACCCTTCCTATTCACCTTATCTCATCCTGAGTGACTTTTTTTTTTTTTGTTTCCCTGGATGAAAAAAGTCCTCAAAGGGAAATATTTTACTGCTGTGGTAGAAGTGAAACAAAAAGTGGCAGAAGCACTAAAACACATCAAAATTGAAGAGTTCAAAAACTGTTCTGAGCAGTGGAAAAAACATCTCAGTAGGTGGATTGCATCAAAAGCAGAGTACTTTGAAGGTGACTGAAGTTCAAGCATGTAAGAATAAATACACAATTCTTTATAAGTAAATTCTGTTTTGGGTTTGCCCCCACCCTGTATGCTATTACTGGCTCTTAAAATCATTCTAAAT
Source organism: Desmodus rotundus (assembly GCF_022682495.2). NCBI lineage: Eukaryota > Metazoa > Chordata > Mammalia > Chiroptera > Phyllostomidae > Desmodus > Desmodus rotundus. The sequence goes on from NC_071391.1 coordinate 52,184,603, forward strand.
GATTCATCCTCAGAAACAGGTATTGTGGTAACTGTTTTACAATTGACGACACTGAGGAGCAAAGCTTTTAAGTAGTCTGAGACCATCGATATGGACAGTTTCAGATTTGGGATTTGAACTTTTGTGTGTCTGATGTTGAAACCTCTGACCTCCCAAACTATGCTACATTTCTGCCTACACTTCCACTCCACTAAACCTTCTTCTCCTCTGCAGTCTGTACAATGGGGGAACTGCAGGCCAAAGAAGTGTCAGGCCTGTATGACCATGGAACATTAATTAGTAAGTGCTTCCTGGGAGGGAGAGCAATGCCTAAGAGGTCGTGCGCCATGGAGTTAGTTGTCTACTTCACACTTTGGCCTGCAATGGCCCTCTTTATTTTGTGCATCGTGGTACTGGGGATGCAACCTGGAGAGGTGGACAGAGCTGAGGACTAGAAGGTAAAAATTCTGATTTCAAGTTCAGGTTTTACCATTTTGTAAGAGTGTCACTTTGGGCAAATCTCTTGATCTCTCTGAGACTCACGTTCTCATCTATCAAATGAAAATAACCTCTAGCCTATTTCCTTCCAAGGTTATGGTGAAGATGACAAGAGAGACGGCATGCGGAAATCTCTTTCTACTGCAGAGGATAAAGGATTCTTATTATTAGAGAAGATGTCCTCCGGGCAGACAGGGTCTCCTCAAGATCTACTGTAGAAACTAAGGATGGTCCTTAATGTGAGCCTCATACTAATGTTATTGCTTTTGATAAATTTATAATTTGTAGGTTATAAATTCAAATATTCTCCCCTCTGAATGCCATTGTGAAGGTTAATGAATGAAATACATGATTTTCAAATCCCAACAGTTGGTGTTAATTGGAAGCAAACACACACCTTCAGGTTTGATCTCTCATAACAAGACAGATAACTTAACCTCGAAGCAATTCGTTACCACAGCACTCAGAGCTTTCAGGGGATGGTAGACATTTCAAAGGCTTTGGGTGTGTGTGTATGCTTCCCTCACTCCTTTGCAAAGATAGTAAACCTGAAGGAAGAAAGGGATCAAGGGAAACTTAGGAGAACTCCATAGATGATTTTTTAAATAACGTAAAAATATTAAATCCACAGGTTTTAATTAGAAAAAACTCGAGTCTAATGGTTGCTGACACTTGGTACTTATCCATCATGGAGTATCTTGCAAACCTCAAAAAGCATAACCTGGCATACGTAAAGGTACAGGACACTCCACACAGGGTCAGGTGAAGAGAATACGGTGAGATGGAATGTAGAAGCCGCATGATTTCAAAGTAATAAAATGTGTCACACACACATGCTCATGCACTCACAAATACCCAACTGTAAGAAATGATATGATGTGGCTTGCTGACAGAGAGATGCCTTCAAATTCAAAGTTACACAGTGTTCTTTTTTATTTTTAATTATTTCCCTTTCCCCAAAGTTATAGGATAATAACATAGCTTTCAAAATATATTTTGAAATATACTTTTGTAATAATCTCTACTTATTGTGTGCTTAATATATGCCAGTGGTATGCTAAACACTTTATATATACTTACCCCTATTTAGTCCTTACAACCATTCTATGAGGAAAGTACCAATACTATCATCACTCTTGCATTACTAATGGGGAAACCAAGGCTCACAGAGTTAGGGAGTTGTCTCAGATCTCCCAGCCAGTAAATGGTTGAGCCTGAAGTAGAAACGTGGGTAACTCCACAACTAGTTCCCTAACCCATTAAAGTTATGAATTTATGTCTTTTTGGTTAAGTTGTCCAGCCACTGTTAATATAAAAAGAATGGTTTACACAACATCAGTGTAACCTGGCAGCCAAGGAGAGTGGACTGCACTGTGCGTGCGTGAACAACGATGACTTCACTGTACTAGTCAGTGGTGGCGGTAGAGACACCATCGACTGAGCATGTGTACTGTGTGATCATAGCATTCAAAATGACTGAGAAAGTAGAGCAATGAATCTGCATCAAATTTTGTGTTAAGCTTGAACATTCCTCCACAAAAACTATTAGCATTGTGCAGAAGGCCATAGCTATGGGCAACTGGTGACTGGCAGCTTCATCACAACAGCATGCCTGCTCATGCATCACATCTCATGCAGAGTTTTTTGATGAAACATCAAATCACCCAGGTGACTCACCTCCCCTACAGCCCAGATTTGGTGCCCTGCAACTTCTGGCTTTTCCTAAAACTAAAATTCCCTTTGAAAGGGAAGATATTTCAGGCCATTGATGAGATTTAGGAAAATACGGATGGGGCAGCTGATGGCAATTGGGAGAACTGTGTGAGGTCCCAAGGTGCCTACTCTGAAAGGGACTGAGGCTTCATTGTTCTATGTACAATGCTTTTTGTATCTTATATCTTCTTCAATAAATGCCTCTATTTTTCATAGCATATGTCTGGATACCTTATGAACAAATATATATATGAAATTAATTACACTACAGGGGAGACTGAGGTGAGCAAGAGGCTCTTCTGTGTTTTGTTTTCTTATGCCTGAAATAAAACTGAAACAAAGGGCATTGAGTTAAGAGCACTCCTGAATGTTTTCTATCTGTCTCCTCTTCCTCGCTTCCCCTGTGCCACTTCCTTTGTTTGAAACTCTCCATTTCTCATCATATGATTCCACAGCATCCTTACTGGTGGGCTTTCTGCTTTTAGCCTTGCCCTCTTTCAATCTGTCCTTCAGAGTGAGCTTTGAAATTCACAAATCCCATCACTTCATGCCTCTGCATGAAACACATTCAGACTTTGTCCATCAGGAAAGTGCCCACAGACCTGGCGGGCAGTGTAGGACCTCCATGCCCCTTCTTGGTTCCTTCTCCACCCATCCTCCTGTTTCTTTCTCTGACACCAAGGATTTTCAAATGTCAAGTCACACAACCATTATAAAATAATAAATTTTGTGTAAAATACAACAGAAAATATTGAAGTGTGTTGCAGGTGTTAAGAATGAGTATAGTTGCATTAAAATTTGTCTTAATTTCCTATACTTTTACATACTGAATACTTACATACCTATACTTTTACATACTGAATACTTACATACCTATACTTTTACTTTTTTACATACCTATACTTTAATGCATACCTATGCATTAAAATTTGTCTTAATTTCCTATACTTTTTACATAGCCTGAGTTTTACTGCAATATCTATTTCTTACATGATTTGTTTTCAAAATGCTACTAAGGCTTTGTCACACCACACTTCCTGTAGTTTTCCAAATATTCTAAGTTATGTCTCTTACTGAGTCTTTGTCTTTTGCTCTCCCCACCCCTAACTTATCCATTAAGCACAATAAGTATGGTGTCTAGGGACCATGATAAATTTAGGTGCTAACAAAAATGTTTTAATTAGAAGAAAAAATTAACAATAGAAGAAAAAAGTGAACATAATACAGCCTGGATTATAGCCCATGAAAACAAAAGATCTCAGAGACCATGAGCATTTTAATGTTGCCCTGTCTCTACCCACTTCCTGGGCAGCCAGTGGCCCAGGTGGACAAGTCTTGCTTGCTCTTAAAAACCTTGCCCAAGCATCATCTTCCCTAACTGTTTTTTACCAGCATTTTAAATAATGTATGTATTTATTCATTTATGTATCTCTTCATCTCTTTCAATGGCAATTTCAAACAGAGATTAAAGTAATCCTTGCCAAGAAACAAGAATATTTGTTATTTGCTGAATATAGTGGTAAGTGCTTTACTGTACACATTCATTTTAGCCTCACTCTGGGGCGTAGACATTATTATTATTATCCTCATTTTACATTTGAGAATGAGGAAGCTAAGAAGGGTTGAAGTGTTCTTGTTTATAAGTGGCAGAGTGAGTGCATAAACTCAAGCCTGCTGTCTGTGGAGCCTGGAGTGTCTCTATGGTGCCTGGGTAGAGGGAAGGAAACGTCTTTTGGTTGGCTTCACGATTCCAAGGTGGTGGGATGACAATTAGTGTAAAACCTTTGGACTTTTTCATTCCCTACTCATTCCCCTGGGCAGCAGAAAGACCATGTGATGCTGAGCTCAGTCACTCCTCTTTTCCTCCTAGTCGTTTTGAATCCATCTATTGGCAGAGAGCATGTTCTCTGGTGTGTTCCCTACCATTAGACAGGCTGAAGGGTCCTGCAGCTCTTTAGCACCTATTTTGCATATCTGCTCTGAGATTCTTGAGTCTAACATAGTCAACCTTGTTTTCGAAATTTTGCTCAGTTATAAAGCTACCACTTCAGTTGGCCTCTCATTTGGTGCTGCATTTGGACACAGTAGAGCAATGATAGTTATTTGGGCCCCTGAAATAACAACATCCTCTTAATCATAAGGCACAAAGACAACTCAGAGTAGGGTATGATGAACTGTCTTAAAATGGTTAGAGAAGGCTTTTGGAGAAGGAGAATTCTGCGTTGAGTTTTTTTTTTTAATATTAATCTCTATGTAGTAAAAGCTCAGCATTGACATGAAAGTAAAAGACTTGAGTTCAACAGCATATTGAAAGCATACTGAGCTCTGAGTATACACTGATGAATTAAATAGACATCATTCTTGGTGGTGGAAGTGAATCTTATTTAAAGTAGTTACTGACTAGCTCTTACTGAGGGGGCTAGCATTTTACATGGCTTATTTCAATCAATCTTCACAGTATCTCTTTGAGGTAGTCAGTGTCCTTACTGCCTTTTCACAGATGACTAAGTTCGTAGATATTCTGTTGTCTGCCCAGATCATCAGAGCTACTTGATGGTAAATAAAACTTTGCTTGTAATTAAAGATTCAACCAAGTTTGTCTTTCTCTGGCACCAATTTCTATACACTGTTGACACAGTCCTTTCCCGCCATCACTGTTCCTTGCATTTACCTCCTTCATAGCTCTTATCTCTATGTATTGTGATTATCTATTGTTTTCTGTCTGTCTTCCTATTACAATATGAGCTCCATGAGGGCAGGGATTGTGTTCCACTCCTTTTTCATCTTTAGTTCTTAGCATATTTCATGTATTCAATTACATTTTTCTTGAATTTTTCTATTTTCTAGGCAAACATTCATTGCAGGACGTGCTCTGCTGAGCAAGACATATATCGTCCCTACCTTTATGGTGCTAATGGTTTATCAGGGGAAAGAAAAACTCACACGTTAATAAAAGGAGCAATTACAAACTAAAATAAATATTGTGGAGAATGGAACAAATCGTGGGATAGTGTGTATAGAGGGACAATGGACAAGGAAGGTCTCACTGCAAATTCCAAGATTTGAAGAATGAGAAAGACCCAAGATTATGGAAAAACACTTCAAGAGGAGAGAAAAGAACGAGTGTGAAGAACTTGATACTGGGAAGATCCTGACATATTCAGAGTTAGGAGATGACTAGGGTGAGTAGTAGATGAGAATTATATAAAGCCAGGGGGAAGATTTTAGTTTAAGGGCAGTAGGCAAGCACTAAGAAGTGATCAAAAATAAACGACTATGGGAATGAAGAAATGAAGATGCTGTCAAAATTCTTTTGTAGGTAAAACTGAAAAAGCTTGCTGATGATTGGTTGAAAAGTGAGAGAGGAGTGATGACTGACTAAGGGAGAGTTTTTATCCTGAGTAACTGGGTTAGTGGTGGTACTATTTACTGGCATGGGGAAGGCTAGGGAGACATAGGTTGGAGGGTTGGAGATTGTTGGGGAAGATAGTAAAGTTAACATATTTGAGATGACTACTAGAAATCCAAGTAAAGATGAAAAAAATGACAAATGACCACTGATTATTTCTATTTGGCTACATTCTTATCACAAGTAGGGGGGATATTCAGGGATGCAAGGATGGTACAATATTCACAAATTATGTAATACATCACATAAACAAAATGAAAGACAAAAATCACATGATCATATCAATAGATGCAGAAAAAGCATTTGATAAGGCACAGCACCACTTATGATAAAAATACTTAGCAAAGTGGGAATAGAGGAAGCATTCCTCAACATAATAAAGGCCATATATGAGACTCCTACAGCCAACATCATACTCAATGGACAAAAACTTAGAGCTTTCCCATTAAGATCAGGAACAAGATAAGGATGCCCGCTTTCACCACTTCTATTCAACACAGTATTGGAAGTCCTAGCCACAGCAATCAGACAAGAAAAAGAAATAAAAGGCATCCAAATTGGAAAGGAGGAAATGAAACTGTCATTGTTTGCAGATGATAGGATAGTGTGCATAGAAAATCCTATAGACTCCACAAAAAAAACTACTTGACCTAATAAATGAATTTGGCAAAACAGCCAGATACAAAGTAAATATTCAGAAATAAAAGGCATTTTTGTACACCAACAATGAAATATCAGAAACAGAAATCAGGAAAAAAATCCCATTTGATATAGCAACAAGAAAAAAATAAAGTACCTAGGAATAAACCTAACCAAGGATATAAAAGACCTATACTCAGAAAACTATACAACACTAAAGAAAGAAATTAAGCAAGACACAAACAAATGGAAGCATGTACCGTGCTTATGGATTGGAAGAATTAACATCATCAAAATGTCCATACTACCCAAGGCAATTTATAGATTCAACACAATCCCTATTAAAGTACCAATGACATATTTCACAGATATAGAATAAACATTTCAGAAATGTATATGGAACCACAAAGGACCCTGAATAGCTGTAGGAATTTTGAGAAAGATGAACAAAGTAGGAGAGATCACCATACTTGATATCAAACTGTATCACAAGGCCACTGTAATCAAAACAGCCTGGTACTGGTATAAAAACAGACACATAGAACAATGGAACAGAACGGAGCCCAGAAATAAACCCAAGTCTCTATGGTCAATTACTATTTGACAAAGAGGGAAGAAGCATAATATGGAGTAAAAATAGTCTCTTCAACAAATGGTGTTGGGAGAGCTGGACAGCTACTTGCAAAAAAAAAGAAACTCGATCACCAACTTACACCATACACAAAAATAAATTCAAGGTGGATAAGTGACTTAAATATAAGTCATGACACCATGAAAGCCCTTGAGGAAAACATTGGCAGGAAAATCTCAGACATTCCACGCAGCAACATCCTCACAGACACATCCCCTAAAGCAAGGGACATAAAGGAAAGAATAAACAAATGGGATCTCATCAAATTAAAAAGCTTCTGCATGGCTAAAGAAAACAGCATTAAAATGAAAAGAGAACCAACAGTATGGAAAAACATATTTGCCAATGATACCTTAAACAAGGGATTGATCTCCAAAATAGCAAACTACTCCACTCCAAAAATATAAGCAACCCAATTAAAAAATGGGCAAAAGACTTGAACAGACACTTCTCCAAGGAGTACATACAGAGGGCCTCGAGACACATGAAAAGATGCTCAGCATCATTAGCCATCAGAGAGATGCAAAATAAAACCACAATGAGATACCACTTCACACCAGTCAGAATAGCCATTATAAACAAATCAACAGACAAGTGTTGGAGAGGATGTGGAGAAAAGGGAACCCTGGTGTACTATTGGTGGGAATGCAGACTGGTGAAGCCACTGTGGAAAACCATATGGAATTTCCTCATAAAACTAAAAATGGAACTGCCCTTTGACCCAGCAATTCCACTGCTGAGATTATATCCTAAGAGCCCTGAAACACCAATCCAAAAGAACCTATGCACCCCAATGTTCCCAGCAACACAATTTACAATAGCCAAGTGCTAGAAGCAACTTAAGTGCCCATCAGTAAATGAGTGGATCAAAAAATGATGGTACATTTACATAATGGAATACTATGCAGCAGAGAGAAAGAAGGAGCTTATACCCTTTGCAACAGCATGGATGGAACTGGAGAATATTATGCTAAGTGAAATAAGCCAGGCGGTGAGGGACAAATACCATATGATCTCACCTTTAACTGGAACATAATCAACAGAAGAAAAAAGCAAACAAAATATAACCAGAGACATTGAAATTAAGAACATTATAACAATAGCTGGGGGGAGGGAAGGGTTTTCAGGAACTATAATAAAGGACACATGGACAAAACCAAGGGGGTGGGTGGAAGCAAGGGAGGGAAGTGGGTCAGGCTGGGGTGGAGGGGAGTGTTTGGGGGAAAATACAGACAACTGTAATGGAACAACAATAAAGTAATTTTAGAAAACCAAACAAAAACAAAGTAACAAAGAAATGTACCCTGAATGGCATTAAAAAACAGTCAAATGCACAATGTAAAAATGTTCTATTGTGGGTAAATCCTTAAGCACAAGATTGCTCCAGACTTTTATCAGTAGTGTAATAACTGAATTTCATAACTTCCCAAATTCACACTTACATACAGTGGTAACTAGCAAGTAAACAGGTGAAGAAAGTATTTTTATCTTCTGATATATATATACACACACACATATATCTATACACACATCTCTATATATAGACACACATACACACACTATATGCATGGGGTGGACAAAAGTAGATTTAAAGTTGTTCATATATAAAAAGATATGCAGGTTATGATATTTACAATAGCTGTGTTAATGCAAAAGAATGTTACAATGTAACTGTCAACCTACTTTTGCCAACCCCTGTATATATACACATACATACACCTAAATACATATATACATGTATATCTATAATATCTATATCTATATATAATATAGATATATATCCCAAAGCAGTACTTTTATTACCTGAATTAAGAATGGAGTAATAGCTCTGTCTTCCAAAGCTTTGCCATACCTGTCTGCCATTATTACATCTTAAATTGCAAAGATGCATAAAGCAATTTCCTGGTTTGGTTTTTAATTTTTTTTAATTCTTATTTTTAAAGATTTCAGTTATCTATTTTTTAGAGAGGGGAAGGGAGGGAGAAAGAGGGAGAGAAACATCAATTTGTGGTTGCCTCTCACATGCCCCCTACTTGGCCCACAACCCAGGTAAGTGCCCTGACTGGGAATTGAATTGGCAACTCTTTGATTCACAGGCCAGCACTCAACCGCTGAGCCACACCAGCCAGAGCCTGGTTTGCTTTTTTAAAGGTTTAGTAAAGCTTTTTTAAAGGAAGGACTTCTGGGGATGTTATCTCTCAGTTCTCCTAAGAGCCAGGATACATCCCTATCAAAGGTTGGCTTGAGGCCAGTTTAGGAAGGTTTTCCTACATTTAAAAAATGCAATCATTACTTAACATAAGAGTAAATTTCTCATCGCCAACTCCTACATTCATTTCAATTATATTTCTAGAAATCTGGCATGGAATGGAGATGAGTGAAAGATTAGGACAAAAGGTTTCCATCTTCAGGACACTCTGCCCTTTACTTTCTAACATACACTCATTTGGACAATAGTAACCAAGCAGCTAGCAAAAGGGCAAGGCCACCTTCCAGCTTCTCACAGGGAACAAGACATATGCAAATGAACATTTATTCTCTTGCTAAGCAAACATGGTAAGTTATTACAATGGACCAATCACGGAATAGTAAAATAACAACATGGAAAATAAGCAGAATTTAAATGAGAAATATATTAATCATATGGCTAAATTCTTGTTGTGGGAATGTCATTTAAGATCATGGAGGGTAGCAAATGCCATGATATATTTCCAGATAAATTTTGATGGTTATTATTAGATGTCTGAGAAGGGCACTAAAGACACTGTTGAAAAAAATTTATAAGGAAAATATCCTGCTATTACTCTTGGTGTTATACTAATATTTTTGGCCCAATTAGTAGACTTATAAGATATATAACATAGCTCAGACATTCACCTTTAGACCTAAATTTTTTCCCAGAAATCCCTATATTACTCTAATAACATATTGATAGGAATGAGACAATTATTATAAGAAATAGCTTAGAAATGTTCTCAAAAAAGAATTTTAAAGACCTGCAGTTTTTTCCCCTATTTTTCTTTCTCACCTGTACTGAAATCTTGTTGCTAATGCTCCCGTGTTTCCCAAATGCTCTGATGGGACAGTCGATTAGGGCTTCCTACTCCCAATACCCTGATTCTTGTGAGGACGCAAGACCCTCTTGTGGCCTGTGTGAACAAGTCACCATGGTCTGTGTGCTCTGTTTAAACACAACAATCTAACTTGAATACTCCCCTGCTTAAGTTCCTTGAAAGACTCCCGGATGCCCCCAGGATAGAGTCCAAACTCCGCTGCAGAGTTTACAGAGCCCTTCCTCACTAGCCCCACCTGCAGCCTTCTCTTCTCTTTCCACCTGTACCTTACAATCCAGCTTGAGTTGTTTTCCACATACATTCTGCTGCTGGTATGTCTCAGCTAGACATTCCCTTGACCTGTAACATGATTTTCCTTTCAACACCCCACCCTGGAAAGGTGTTCTTCTCCTGGCTAAGTCCTGCTCATTCCTCCTCTAGACTCAACCCAGGTACCCATTCTTCCACCAAGTCTTTACTATTCCCATCACTCTGGCATATGCCCACAATACCCTACTACACTTACCCCCATCGTTGCACTCCCACCATGTTATTAAGATTATTTGTTTCTATGCCTTTATTTCTAGATTAAGAGAGCTCCTTGAATAAAGGAAAGGTGCCTTATTCGATTTTATTGCCATCACCTAGCATTCTAGGTGCCTAGCATTCATTGCCAGGCACAGAGACATTCAATATATATTTTGGCTTTTGCATTGAACAAAATAATTCAATACTAATTCTACTCTGTCCCAAATCTCCTTGCTCATCACTTGCAGAGACCTCCCCTACACTTGAAAATAAGATTGTGTCATTTCAGGGGCAAAATCAATAGGACTCTCTTAAGAAATAGGAAGTTGGGAATAAGAAAAGAGGATTGCTTTGATTAAGCAGCAGGAACCCTAGAGAGTGAGAAATGCCAGCCAATGTCTGCAACAATGTGACAAAACAAGTTAATTTCACTCAGGGGCACATTCAGAGTGTCTGGATATGCAGTGGGCAAAGTCGGATGGGCAAACACAAACATCTTGCAATCCTCCCAAAGTTTCTGTTTTGGTTTTGGCACAGTTGTAATTGACCACCCACACAGGAGAGATCATGCAAAATCTTTTGAGTGGAAATTCCTGGAAAGCCTAATTCAAATGCAATGCAGACTGGAGGGACAGGTTATGTTTGTGCACATATGTGTGTGGGCACTCTGTATTTTTAAAACAGCATTCTAAAACCTGGCTAATAATGAAAATAAAAAGCAGGCTAGTTTATAGGTAAACTCATTAAAGATTTCTGCAGGCAAATTCTCTAAAGATGCAGACCATCCTTGCTTTTTGATCAAACACAGTCCGGAAGACTGACTGTAAAGCTGACCTGGCAAAGTTATTTTTTCACTGTATAAAGCCATTGCCTTTGTCTTGTTTGTTAAAGGATGGTGGGGCAATACAAGTTCCTGGTAAAGCTGAGAGTAGAGTAGTTTGTCAAGAGGTAGCACCCTTGTTTGCAAAGCCTTTCATTTCAGTCACCTTCATGAAACATTTATTGTGCACCTACTGTGTGTCAAGGTAAGGTCCAGGAATCACAAAGGTAAGCATGACATTGGCTTAAAGACACTTACCATTCAGTAAGGACCTGTCTTCTGTATAATTTTCAACGCTATTAAAAAAAACCATTTAATTCTCATTTTCTCAAAGAAAACTTACCCTGTGCATTCCCATTTTCTGACACTAAATGTTAGTGATTATTCTTATAGCTTTTCTTATATGATCTTTCATTGTTGGTTTTTGTGTGTTCCCCTAGACTAGACCAGAAGATTCTTGGGGAAAGGGGCGGTTATGTTAGAAATAGTTAGCGGTTAGGAAGATGGACTCTGCCCCAGGAGTACACAGGTTTGTTAGCGTAGGTAGTTAGTATTAATAAAGGAACAGAGCAGTGCAATCAGATATTAAACCTAATAAACTAAGAAGATGAATCAGATACTGGGCCTGCTTCATTAGGAAGTTACAATATTCCATTAAGCTTGATTTACTGGGAAGCCATAGCATTTCCAGGCTCATTCACACATTCCAGGAGACCACGGTGTCCTCCGCCATTGGGACTTAGTCCTTGAGGTGGGCAGAAAGAGTCTCCCCAGGGTGTAATTGGGCTTTGGTGCCAGAATTATGGGGTTGGGGGGGTGAAGGAGGGTAAATTCCAGTGCTGGGAAAGTGTGGTAGAAACCAGATGGTGCAAGGAGTGCCTCTACTTTGAGGTATGTGCAATGGAAGCCAAAATGGTGACATGAAGGAGCAGAGTCTAGCCTGGGAAAATTTGGGAAAAGAATCGGCTTGGATAGGGAATGCAGAACCCCAGTAGGTCTAGAAAGGGATTGGTTAAGGGGAGGGCCCAACTCAGGCCCAGGAAGAATCAGGAAATAGGTTGGATGGTGTGAATGACAGCTTGCTCATTACCCAGAACAAAGAAAATATTTGGAGGATCATCAGGACCCTCAGAGCAGTTGCTGCTAGAGCCTGCCCACCCTCTATATCCCTGAGGGTGTATTATTTCCCTTCACCCCAATAAAATCTTACCCCTACATTTAAAGTTGTCCACACGTATGCCCTTTGGTGTTCCTTTTCCGTGACACCACAAAAGAGCCCACTTTCACTAGCAACAGGTTCAAGTCCAAAGTGTGCGTTGATTAGCTGAGTGATTTTAGGCAAGGTACTTAGAATCACTATATCTCACTTTCCTCATTTTAAAAGTGAGACAGTAATATTATCTGCCCCAAGTGGTTATGATGAGGAGAAATGACCTGATATACATAGATGTTTAGAACAATGGTTCTAGCAAGCAAACAATATTAGCTATCAAAATTCTTATGCATAAACAAAATACCCAGGCCTTATGTTGTAACTGCCAGTACTTGTTTTTAGCTTAAGGTCTGACCTATACAGGTTGATGTGTTTACATTAGTAGATGGTGTTTCTGTTCACTCAGCTGTGTAAGACAGAAACAAGCTTGGGACCTGTGCTTGAAAACATCCTCTCCCTTACCTCCCACACCCAATCCAGCTGCCATCTTCTCCATGATGTATCATCAGTCGAGTTGCTTCATCCCTACCACCCCCTGCTCTGCTTTATGTCATCATTATCAGTCTACTCCTGAACATTGCAGTCATCCCCAATTGCTTTCCCTTCTTCTTCTTTGATACTCTCCAGTTTGCAATGCAGCAGTGAGAGGTCCTTAAAAGCAAAAACATGTCAAATCACTCTCCAGAGTAAAACTTTTATTAGGTTCTTAGAGGGAAAACCCAACTCCCAACTCCTTAGAGAACCAGAGTGTGATCCTGTCACTCCCTAAATACTTAGCCGCATCCTGGGTCACTTCTGAGCCTATCTCTGATTCCTTGAAATTGCCAATCTCTCTCTCCTCTCAAGGCCTTCCATCTGCTCTCCACTTGCCTGAAATGGTCTTCCCCCCACCCTTCACATTGTGTAGGGCTCAGCCTCTAAGTCACTGCCTCAAAGAGCCTTCCCTGACTCTCTTTCCCTCACTCTAAGTGCTATGCTCTGCCATTGCCCAGTCCTTCCCTTCACACCAGCTAGCACAATGTGTACAGATACATTTATTGGAGGGTTTTATGTTCACTCTTTGTCTCTCCACCAGTTTGTAAGTCCCATGAGAACAGGTGCTCTGTTTTATTCATCACTTTATCCTCACTGCTTAGCGAAGTTCCTGGCACACCATAAACAACTAGCAAGCACATAAATGCCTAATAGCTATTTATTTAATAAGTATATGAATTGCAGCAGTGAACAAATTAAGCAAATCTGGAGAATCTGATCTATAAAGAAACACGAGGGCTGACATACTTTACTTAGTTTTTCTGTTTTATATGATTTTCCTTCTGAAGCAGCTACATTACAGCCTATCTAAATACAGAGGGAAGGCCATTTTTATTTTAAAGAAATTAAGTGTATCTTTGTTCTCACTCCCTGGAAGTTCCTATGAAAAAACCAACCTCAAATCCTGTCTTGTACAGGAGCCCTTGGCAGTGAGCACTGCGCATCGTGCCTGGTCTTGCTGTGATCTGTGGGCCTGAATGTATGTAGAATCATGTCCACACTCCTGAAACCGTATTTCAAGAAGCCCATATTAGAACACTCGCACAGGACTAACTCAGCCTATAACTATACATGGCTGTGGCCTGAGGTGAGACGGACAAGAAGAAAATTAGATTTGCAGAGATGAGAACATTGAGACCCTGAACAAGACTGTGTGAAGAACGAAAGTCACACATGCATATAGAATTGAAGACTGATTAGAGATTCAGAGAAGGTTAAAGATGGCAGGACTTGTCATGATCATCTCGTAGAAAATACGGGGGACAGTAACATAGTGAGTAAGAGACATGCTCTAGAATCAAACAGACCTATGTTCAAATCATGGCGTGGCCACTCGTACCTTCGAGATTGTGGTGAAATTATGTAACCTTCCTTATTTGCAACTGATTACCTGAAAGAAGGGACAATAGTACTTTTCTTAAAGGATTTTTGAGTATATAACATAAGGTAGATAATATAATGCATATAGTACAATTTCAGACCTATCTTGAGACTTCAAAAGGGACTCAATAAGGACTATTACTATCTTGTATTATCTAAACCCATTATTTTATAAATGGAGAATAGAGAACTCAAAGAAGAAGCAATTTGCCAAAGGCCCTGTGACAAAGTAGAGATAGGCCGGAGTGTTATGTGTGACAAAAAATTCCCTGTTTGGTATTTCTCCGTCCCCCTTACTGCTTCCCTTCTGATCCTTTCACACATGCACATTCTGGGAAATAGAACAGCAGGGGGAGGACAGTGGGGAAGTCACTCAGGTCTTTCTGGTTCTGGCAATATGTCCGGCAAAATATATAATTTGCAGAACTTTCTGTTATTAGCATTGCCTCTTATGACACCTATAAAACTAAAATAAATATATAAAAAATCTTTTAAGTGCTCAAGTTAGGTTTGAAATAAAGAAAGATAATTCTTCAGCTTCAGGTTCAGGAAATGAAGTGGGAACTGAACACAGTCTGAGGGAACTGATGGTGGAGCTTCCTGACATCAGGACACAGGACAAAATGGAGATCAGTTTCTGTAGTATTTTGTTATAACTTGGAGACATGAGATGATATCTCGGTCTTGCATGAGACAGGCAGTTGTAACTAAGGTGTTTATATAATCCAGAAGCATCTAAGGGTGGGATAGAAAAGGAAAAATCTTCATCTAGCAGGGGGAGGCGGCGAAGATACTGTGTGTAAGTTCATGCAGTAGCTTGTGTCTAAGCTTTGGTTGAGAAAAAGAAGACAAATATTTTAATCTTGGATCTATGCTTCCTGTGGATTGGAGGTTCAAATCCATATCAGGAAACTCCAAACTGAGAAATTAACATGAGTTTGGTTCTAGTTTAGTAAGAGTTCTTAAATGCCTGGTAGATTCTCAAGGGAGAATCTCTAAATAACTGAGAAATTTGATGACAGAATCTGATAAGGATGATAAATGTAGTATGTTTAAATAATCACAAAAATATAAAAGTATAGGTTAAAACTATAAGTCAATAATAAATAGGTTTGATAAAGAACTAATTAGAACTTCTAGACATATTTTTTTTAAATGAAAGACCAGTGAAATAATGGGTTAAACAAAAGATTAGATAAAGAGGGAATTAGTGAACTGAAATATATTTAAGGAAACTCTCCAGAATATAGCACTGAGAGAAAAAAAAGAAATAGAAAATACAAAAGTGATTAAGAGACATGAAAACTAGAACAAGATTCAAAATGTGACAAATATCATTTTGGAAAGAGAAAACAGAAGGAATGTGAGAGTGTGGGTGATGCACTGTTTAAAGAAATCCTTACCAAGACCTTTAAAACAGGGATGAAAAACATAATCCCTCAGATTGAAAATTGTAATTCCATGCAGAATAAAGTAAACCTAGATCTATAAACATCACAGTAAAATTACAGAATACCAAAACAAAGAGAAGATCATTGAAAAGACAAATAGCCTAGAAAGAAATTACCAGTCTTCTGACATCAGATTTCTCATTAGCAGCAAAGAAGTCAGGGAACGAAGAAATAGTATATGTTCAAAGGCTTGAGAAAATGAAGCTATTGTCCTAGAATTCTATATTCACCTAAAGTATCATTCCAGAGTAAAGACAAATTAAGATTTTTAGATACATACAAATGAAGGAATTTACCACTTAAGAGATCAAGCTGCAGATAAAACAGGATCTGTTTCAGGAGGAGGAAAACTGAATCCACCATGAAGGCATGGGTTGAGCAAACGAGTGGGGAGTAAACAATCTGATCAATACGTGGGTAAACCTAAAACCTACGATGTGATCATAATATTTAATTTAGGGAGAGTGAAATGATAAGATACTGAAACACTAGGTAACAGAATAAGTGACACAGAGGGTAACTTAGATGAAGTGTTCTATGGTCCTGTATCACCAGAAAGGAGGGTGAAGGTATTGATAACTTTAAAAACGTATAGGCAGACGAGAAAATAGTACAAAGTAGAATGGGTAACATCCTAGAAAACTGAAGAATCAACAAGAGCAAAATTTAAAAAATTTGATCAATTTAATGGAAGATAAGTTAAAAGGAAAAAATTGAAAGGAAGCATGTTAAAAGTAAAGCAATAATGTGATAGAAATAAATCCAAATAAATCATTAATAATCAGAATAAGTGTAAACAGACTAAAATTGTGTTTTTAGCTAGAGACACATCTAAAACACAAAGACATAAAAATCTAAGATAAAGGGATGGAAAAATATGTTTGGAGTAAAGATAGGCTTATGAAAGTTAGTATGATATAATAACATTGAATAAAGCAGAGCTCAGGGCAAAATACATTATTAAAAATAAAGAGGGTCATCACATAATGTATAAAAATAATTTCCCAAATAGCCCTACCAATTTTAAATTGGTATAATTTACTAAACTTGCCTTAAAATATGTAATGTAAACATTGAAAGTACTAAAAAAGAAATAGAGAAGTCCACAGTTACAGTTCATAAATTTTTAACACAATTATCTTGGTAATTAATAGACAAAAGATTAAAATTTTATTACAATGATAGTAGCAATGAACATTAACAAGTTTGATCTAGTAAACATGCTAGAGAACAAAATTTTTTTGAGTACACATGCAGTATTTCAAAAAGTTGATCATGGACTAGGAAACAAAGGAAATATCAATACATATCAATGAATCAATATCACTGAGTTCATTTTTTACCACAAGGCAAAAAAAGTGTCCATGAAAAATTCTCTTTCAGTCTGACAATTTAAAACACACTTGTAATTAACACAAGTCAAAAAATAGAGTGAAAATTAGAATATGTTTACAAATGGATGATAATAGTGTACAGGTAATGCAATTCTCCAAGGGAATTTCTGGCCTAACATGCTTATATAAGAAAAGACGAAGGCTGAAAATTATTTGAGCATCCAAGCTCAGTGATCAGGAAAATAAGCAAAAACAAGAGAATAAACACATACAATAAAAAGGAAGAATGATAAAATATATTGACAAAAATATATCAAATAGGAAATAAAGTAGAGGGGAATAAAATGCTCAAAATTTGCTACTTGAAAAGAACAACAAAGAACATTTTGTAAGATTGACCAAGAAAACAAGAGATACAGATTAAAAATGAAGGCGAGACAAAATTATAGGCATATCAGAATTTCAAATCATAAGAAAATACTATTTAAAAATACTTTATGCCGAAAAATTGAAAAATTAGGAAAAACAATTACCTAGAAAGTCATAACTTTCTAAAACTGACTCAAGAAATAATAGAAACCTGAACAGGACACTAATCATTAAATAAATGGAATAAGTAGTTTAAAAGATGCAGGTTTCTTTCTTCAGCCCCAATTCAGTCACGTCTTCTTCTGCATTTCAGGAATGCCTCCATTGTGGCTGCTTTTCTTTGGCACACTTCTCAGGCCTTTTTGGAGGGATGTGGCAATTATACAAATGGCACTCATTCTGTGTGTCAGACTCCCCTTTGGAACATGTGATTAGAAAATGAATCAGACATGGTCCCTTGCCCTGAGGGGCTCACATCTATTCGAAGCTCAAATAAATTCACTGATAATGTAAGAAAGTTGAAGACAGTGTGGGGCCATTCTTGAGATAGGGAAAAAATGGGTATAGCTCTTCTTGATTTGCCAATACGTATCGCAGTGTTGGAAGTGAAGGGGTCACACTTCATTTTTTATTAATTAATAAAGTTTTTATTTGGAAATAATTTTAAATATACAAAAATTGCAATATTACTATAAAAAAACTCTTGAAAGAATTATATGAATACCTATCAGCATGGAAGATTTAAACCAATTCTTCATAATGTGAGAGAGAGAGAACATATCATCACAATTCACCCCTCTGAAAAATGTGTCCCCAGATATCTTCTCACCAGGGTTGGGGAGGAAAAAGCAATTATTTCCTAACATTAGGAGAGTTTATTGCCCCATGCTATCTCTTGAGTTTATACTTCTCTGGTTCTGGCTATTCAGTTCTTTTCTGATTTCACAACTTTCTCAGCCCAGATCTGAATAGACACTTCTCCAAAGGGGCTACGGATTGCCAAAAGACATATGACAAGATGCTCAACATCACTAACTATCAGAGAAATTCAAATTAAAACCACAATGAGATATCACCTCATGCCTGTCAAAATAGCTATAATTCATAAATCAACAAACAACAAGGACTGGAGAGGATGTGGAGAAAAGGGAACCCTTGTGCACTGTTGGTGAGAAAGAAGACTGGTGCAGCCACTGTGGAAAACAGTATGCAGTTTCCTCAAAATATTAAAAACAGAAGTGCCTTATGACCCAGTGATTATATTCCTGAGTTAATATCCTAAGAATCCCAAAACACCAATTTGAAAGAATACAGGCACCCCTATGTTCCTTGCAACATTATTTACAATAGCCAAGCTATGGAAGCAACAAAAAAGTCAATAGATAAGTGGATAAAAAAGCAGTGGGACACATATAAAATGGAATGTTACTCAGCCATAGAAAAGAATGAAATATTACAAGTGCTCTATGATTTTACCCATACGTGGAATCTAATAAACCAGCAAAATAGAAATAGACTCAGAGAACAGACCAACAGCTGTCAGAGGGAAGGGCAGTTGTGGGGCTGGGTGAAAAAGGTGACGGGATTGAGACATACAGACTGGTAGTTATAAAATAGCCACAAAGATGTAAAGTACAGCATAGGAGATATATCAATAATATTGTAATAACTATGAATGGGGCCAGGTGGGTACCGGAAATACTGGGGGGCACACTTTGTAAAGTACATGATTATCTAACCACTATGCTGTATACCTGAAACTAATACAAAATAATAGTAAGTATAAACTGTAACAGAAAAAATAAAACAAAACAACTTTCTTGCCCAAGATATCTCTGGGAGTCTCCTTGAAGTGTCCCATTGATTGTGAAGGATTCTTAAATTTAGTTCTACACACAGTCAAATATAAAGAAAATGGCATTTCCCTTTTGCACTGGTTTTTAAATACGTTTTCCAACAGGTCAATTCTGGAATTGGTTTGATGCACAAATTGCACTCTAGGAGAAACGGCTTCAGTGAGATTTTTTATTAAGGGAACTGTGCCACAAGTCAGCCTGGGTCCAGGGGTAATGAAGCACTCATAAAGGCACTCCACTACTTCATTCTCCCCATCATGGGAGCCCCTTGGACCTCAAAATTAGGCAGGTCTCCTTTCTTCCATTGAACTCTCACTTCCTTAGTGTCTCCATTTTTGTTGTATGTGTCTCATGTATGGGAGTTGGACTACAGAGAAGTAGTATTTTTCACACAGTTGTTCTCATTGCAGACGTCCCAGGACCTACCATTTGAAGAGAAATGTGGCAATTGTTGATGGTAGGGATTCCCCTATGAGGAATACTTTATGATTATAGAGAATTTTATATAATTCCATAGTAGATAAAATATGTGAATTAAAGGAATGTCTTGCTGACTGCTGGTCACAGGAATGAAATAAGATTAAATGGAAGCTTATTAGTGGGTTTCAATCCCCAACCTTTTTCCTGTTCCTCATTTCCTAATTACTTTAATTTTTTGTTTTATTTGATTGGAAATATTGGACAATCAGTACCTTATTATATCATTAATCTTTCTAGGAGATTTTGAATTTTTCTCTCCTTTCCAATTTCATTTGTGGCATGAGCCCCTTTTGGCAATGGAAAGGAGGAGCAAGCAAAGCTCACAACTTCTCCTGTTCATCTCTCTACAAATCACCTTGTCCTTTCTTTGAAAATAATCAATGCTTGAACTGTTCAGAAACCTGAAGTGGTTTCAACCATCACTTCACATTAGGGATGCCCAAAGAGCTTTAAAAATCCCAGTATCCAGGCTATAACCTAGGCCAATTAAATTAGATTTCTGAAGGTGGAAATCAGGTATCTATAATTCTTACAACTTCCTGGAAATACCATAATATTAATATGCAGCCAAATTGATAACTGCTGTTTAACTCAGTGCTTCTTAAACTTGAATGTGCCTGTAGATTACCTGGCTGTCTTGTTAAAATGCAGATTCTGATTCAGTTCATCTGAGGTATCTCTACTGAGCTTAAAGGTGATGTTGATGCTGCCAGTACACAGACACAGTGTAAGTAGCAAAGTGCTCATGGAGGCTGAATCAGGCCTTGCCCTGCTCAATTTCCCAAACAAAAGTCAAGGTCTGTCTGTCTCAAGACCAGATATGTTCAGTGGCTGATACTGGTGCAGGCAGGAGAATAGCAAGAACTCAGCTCCACAGTCCTGGAGCTTCCGATGACTCCAGGACCTCACTAGGTCCCATAAATGTCCTTGATTCCTCAGAGTCAGGCCAGGAGAGTACCCATCCTTTCTTATAAATCTCCCAAGATGCGTGAACAAGTATATGCAGGAGGAAGAGTTAAGGAAAGGGTGTTTTTGAAATTTGAAGACTAGAAAACTGGCATCTAATGTGTTTACTGAAAGACAAGTGCTGTTGACAGTGGGCCAGATCTGAGGACTCAATGACTTTTTTAAATCAACATTTCACAAAAGCAGACACCGCTTTCTCCTGTGGGGAGCAACAAGAGAGATTCTGGGGGCAAGGTCATGTTTGTTTGAACAGAATGAGAAAAATCTGACTGAACAGCAGGACCTTAGGTGAACTGTCTCAGCCTTTTCCCTGGAGAAGAAGTTGGGATTTCCAGCATCCCATTTAGTGGGCATTCTAATAAATAATAATAAAAATAAAGTGCCTTTTATGCTCTTTACAGAAGTGAGACAGTTCTTTATTTAAACAAAATGCCTCACAACTCATAAGAAACAGCTTTTATATCCTTGTTTAACCTGCTGCCTCTAGAAGACCTTGGAAAAGCCCATGAAGTTCATCTTTCACTGCTTTTGTAAGTGCTTCCTGAAGTAATCAGGTAAGATGGCCACACAGTTCAGTAGGATATACAAGAATGAGCCTTGATTTTGAAGCCAAAGCAGATTTGGGTATGAACTGTGGCTGTGGTGCTTATTCACCGTGTGACCTTGGACAACTTCTTTTTAATCTCTTCAAGCCTTTGATTGGTCATCTGAACAATGGATTCTTGGGAGGAGTAAAGATTACCTATTCATAATACCAGGGTCATAGGAAGGCTTAATTGGTGGTAGCCATTAGTATTTTAAAATTTTGTCTTAATTCTTGACACTTTTTGAGGGGGTGGGAGTTGAAGTTCAAGTAGCAAAAATCTCAAGTATTTGACACTCAGAGGAGGAAAGACACGTGGCCATTCTTAGTAAATGGTTGTCCCTTCCTGTGTCCTTCTCTTCCCCCCTGGCTGGGTTTAGGATGAGAGGCTCAAGCCTGGGACAATACCAAGCAGTGTGACTTGGGACTAAGACCACTTTCTAGGCTGAGGGTGCTGGCAAAGAGAAGTTTATCTCAGGAACAGTACAGAGTGGGGTCTCTAAGGAAACCAGTGCATGCTAACTAACCTCTGCATTTCCTCAGAGCAGGAAGATGCTAGCTCTCTCTTCTGCAGACCCTGCTTGTGTAGACTCTTTTTCAAGGTCCTCTGGGTTTTCTATAATCTGCTCAACAGATGAGTTGTACAATGTAATTATGTTCATGAATTTGCCACTTCCTTATTTCCAGGTTGAATAGTTCATACTTGCGAACTTGTATAAAATGCAGTAGTAACCTTGGGTTTATCTGTCTTCCAGGGAGGTTACTTCTTCAGCCGGAAAGTGTCAGAATTAAGATTATGAGAGTTTTGATTGTTCAATTTAAACTTTGAACTGTAGCTTATTTTAAACATGATGTATCATTAGTTTTCAGATTGGATCTAATTATTTTATGTGTTTAAAAACGCTACTCTCTGAAAAGAAATTAAAAACATAGTCCACAAAATTGTAGCTTTAGAACAATTGTCTATTTTTTAGAACCTGAATTTATAAAAAAAAATAAGGGGGCTGCTTGTTATAGAATTTCAATATATTCTTTTTAAAATTTTTTAAAAATATTTAATTTATTTTTTTAGATGGGGGAGGGAGGGAGAAAGAAAGGGAAAGAAATATCAATTTGTGGTTGCCTCTTTCGCGCCCCCAACTGGGGACCTGGCCCGAAACCCAGGAATGTGCCCTGACTAGGAATCAAACCAGCAACCTTTTGATTCACAGGCCAGCACTCAATCCACTAAGCCACACCAGCCAGGGCAGAATTTCAATACATTCCTCAGGATTTACAGCTAATACATGGTTGAGCCAAAAAATCAAACCCAAACATGTCATTCTGTGTACACTAAGTAATACTGTGGTAAAAGATGGCCCCATAATGTTAGTGGCTTACACAGCAAAGCCTTCCTCGCTCACTGTAATGCCCACTGAAGGTTGGCTATGGCTGGGCTTCATATCCATGTCAATCTGTGCCCCAGACCAGAGGGGTAGCCCTAGTTTGTCCTGCGGCAAAGAGAGGATACAGGATGGAGCCATACAATGCTCTACTTTCACAGACAGTTCTTTACCAGAGCAAGGGACACAACCAAGTCTGCTTTACTGTGGGGGGGGGGGCAGAAAGGATGGTGGAGTACCCTTCTCCTACAGGGAGGGCAGAAAACACTGGAGACAAAACAGCCCACACCACACCAAGTACAGCTCTGGGTACAGTGTTCTTCCCATTTTGCCATACTACATAGACGTCCTATAAGCTGTAGAGTGCTACACAGAAGGTGTTGTTCACATTATTGTTCACACGTTTATGGAACCAGGTGTTTGGATTTTGATTTTGCCTTTAAAGACTATTGATGTCAATAGTTATATAAAAGAAAATTTTATTATGGAGATCAGTGAGTCACAGGGCCTATGTGGAATCCTAATTTCAGAAAGCCAATTTTTCTAAATATGCCCAAGGGTATTTTGTGATATTCATCTCTGCTGTGAAAATTGTGATTAGTCATAA
Organism: Desmodus rotundus; assembly: GCF_022682495.2. NCBI lineage: Eukaryota > Metazoa > Chordata > Mammalia > Chiroptera > Phyllostomidae > Desmodus > Desmodus rotundus. The sequence goes on from NC_071391.1 coordinate 52,208,028, forward strand.
CCATATAAGTCACTAGGGCCAGAGAAGGCCCCTAGGCCTGACCATATTTCCCTAATAATTTCAGCCAAAGCAAAGAAGCCCACTCTACCCTCCTTACTTGCCGCTATCATTCTTCAAACCCGGTGCCGACACAGCTTTCACTGGCATCCTCCCTGCTGCCCTCAGACATGTGTCTCAAGGGTCACAAGACCATGCATATAATTTCTGATTATGCATTTGGTATTTTGACTACCTTAATTTATGTACACAGCATAACTTACTATTGGGACACAGAGCAATTTCCGCTCATCAAAAAGAAATCAGTAAATACAATAACATATTGTACTAATTTGAGGGCTCAAATCACTTCCAAAGACAATAGCAACATCCCAGTGAGAACGAGAATATGAGCTTTCATTCTAGCTGTATTATCACAACAGCACTACCCTGCAAGGCCCCCTCCACCATAACACACACATGCACACACACAGACACACACTCATGTGCACACATACCCAGAGTAATGTGTTAAGCATCATTTTACTCCCAGTGGAAGGTACAGCTACTAACAGCTATCTTAAAGATGTCTCAAGAACAATTTGGTAAGGGAACTAATATTTACAAAGCTTTATAATGCAGTAGACACTTTTCTAGGGGCTTTGCATGTGCACTAAAGATAGGTTATTTTATATTTTCATGTTTTAATTTCCCCACATTATTAATAATAACAAGAGCAATATTAAATTGTTGAACTTCCCTGATTTGTAATTTTCTCATCTTTATAATAAGAATAATAATATTTAATTCAAGGAACATTAAATGGTATAAAGATATGAGATGCAAAATGCCTAACATATTCCTAGTACAGTGTAGGTCCCTGTAATCGCCAATGTTATGTGACAATTTGGCTAGGCCCAAGTCCCTGGGTATTCCATGGAAACTAATACAGGAGTTGCTGTGAAGGTGTAGGTGTGATTCACATGTACATTCAGTTAATTTTCAGCAAGGTCAATTATCCTAGATAATCTGGATGGGACTGACTCAGTCAGTTGTAAAACCTTAAGAGCAGAGCTCAGGGTTCTCTGAAGAAGAAATTGTGCTTGCGGAGTGAAGCTTTAGTTCCTACCTGAGAGTTTCCAGCCAGCCTTTCCCCATAGCCTATTCTTATTCAGTTTGGACTTGCCTAGCCAGCTCCCACAATTGGGCAGGCAAATTTCTTGCAATAAATCTTTTTCACTTTTGATAGATAAATAGGTAGACAGACAGACAGACAGATGGAGATGTAGATGAATGAGCAAATGAATAAATGGTCTTCTTCATGAATAGTGGGTTCTCTGTCACTGACGAATGTAAGAGGAGGCTAGATGGCCATTTGCACATGCTACAGAGGGGATTCTAAGAGCATGTGTGATTCACTTTGAGGGCCTTAAATTTCTTTCCAACTGTAGTTCTAGATGTCATTTCCAACTGTTCCCACTAACATTTGTAGGAGATTGAGGCTCAGACTAAGGAGGGGGGCCAAGTAACTGAGAATAAACAGAAAATCATGGCCCCCAAATGTTAATGTTTTCCTAGAGAATCCAAATGCTGCTTTCTCTAGAGTATGTGATGAGTGCTAAGCTTACCTTTCTGCTCCTGGCATTATGGTATTCTAGACACTCTCAAAAGCCCTACTTCAAACTACTGGATACCAGGTAAAACATTCCATTCAAAGGTTTTGCTGAGTTTTCACCAAGAGACAATTTTAAGACGCTATCAACCCTTCCCTAAACTGAGGGAGTCAAAATAAAATAAACTGTAATTTTATTTCTTTTTTTAGCTTATTAATTTAATTGAAGATTTTATTTATTTATTTTTTGAGAGGAGAAGGGAGGGAGAAAGAGAGGGAGAGAAACATCAGTGTGCGGTCGTCTCCAGTGCACCCCCTACTGGGGACCTGGCCTGCAACCCAGGCGTATGCCCTAGACTGGGAATCTAACCAGTGACTCTGGTTCACAGGCCAGCACTCAATCCACTGAGTCACAGCAACCAGGGTTATTTCTTCTGAAATAAAAACGTTTTAGGTCAGTGGCAGATATGGTGACTGTCAGGGACCTTGAAAGGAGATCAAAGTAGTCCCAAGCAGGAGCAAGCGTAAATCCTCCTTGAAATAACATATCCCAATAAAGACCTCCAGTATTTCAACAGATTAAGATTAATCAAATGTGGGCTGTCTATCGAAGTTTAGCAGATGCCTAGAGAAATAATATGCTGCTGGGGGAATTACAGAGAATGCAGCAGAGAGAGTCAGGAGAATATATGAAGAGTGGTAAAGAGATAGGGAAGATATATGAGTATACCTAATAAGCACAATTGGAAAATGCAGGAGAAACATTTGAAAAGAAAATGACTTAATTTTCTAGAACTAATGAAAGATACAAATTCACAGATATAGAAAGCATAAAATTTATCAAGCTGAATCAATTAAAAAAACTTACACCTCATAATGATACCATGAAAATATACAACACCAATGGTTAAGAGAAGATCTTAAAGTTACCAAGGGGGGGGGAAAGACCAATCACCTGTGGAGGAATGACAAGTAGATGGACAGAAGAACCAATGGAAGCCAGAATGTGGTGAAATGGTAACTTTATAATGTTAAGAAGACATAAATCTTAAGCTAGATATATGTGTCCAGGAAAATGATCTTAGAATGAAGATAAAATACAACTTTAGAGAAACAGAGGATGAGTTTACTAAAAACTGAGCAATAGTCCTTAAGTAATGGAACTTCTAAAGTAGAGATTTATTAGGAAAGAAACTGATATGTGAGACCTAATAAATGGAAAAAGTGGGTAAATCAACAAAAATTGTATCCGTATATAAATAGTAAAGTATTATTTGAGGAGTTATAAAGAATCAAACTAAAATAGTAGACAAAAATAAAAGTAGACAATAAGTTGGGAGGTGACCAAAGTTAATATATCATACAATTCTTGTTTTGCTTGGGTATTAAAATATTAACATTATATTTCATTAAATTTGCATTATAAAAGGAAATTACTTAAGGATATATGTGTCCCAAAGCAGTAAGGGGTGAGGTAAATAGAATAGATAAGTAAATAAATAAATCAACAAACTCTTTCAATCAAAAAACAAAAAAGAAAGGAAAAAAGGATTTGAAAAGCATGACAAATAGAGAGCAAAAAATATGATAAAACAAATTCACCCCCTCCAGTGAACATGAGTGAGGTAAGAGATAGGAGATATCAGACTTCCAGTTGTATGTTTATAGGAGATAAACATAAAATACTAGGATACAGAAAGGCTAACAGTAAATGGATAAAAATATATCTGATGAATATAAACCAAGAAAAATAGAGGATAGGTATGTAACTTATGGGGGGAAATATTACTCAGAACATAGAAGTTTACATAATGATAAAAATCCTTCACCAGAAACTTACAACAGTCCTAAACTTGTATGCATATAATTAAATATATAATATTATACATATATCTCAATAATTTTAAATATGTAAGGTAATATTTGGTCAAAACACATTGAAAAATTGGCAATTACATCATCATCATGAAAGAATTCAACATGCCTCTCTTAATAATTCATAGGTCAAACAAAAACCCCACCAAAAAAGGTAAAATTTAGAAGGCCTAAACAACACTTAACAGCTTTATTAAAAAAAACATGGACAATAAATTCTTCCACCCACTCAATTAGCAAATATACATTCTTCTTAAAAGACCATGAAATATTTACAAACCTGACCATGTACTAATCTATATAAAACAAACCTAAATGCATTAAACACAATTGATGCCGTTGTGACCGTTGTGTGACCCAAATGCAATCAAATTATAAGTAAATAAAAAATACATAAACAAAATCCTTGCACATTTAAAATAAAAAATAGAATACTTCTAATTAACTCATAGGATGTTGGGAACCGCCCTGCCTGGTTTCAGAAGCTGTAAACCCCCCATGGCTAAGGCTGAGTGAGAGACCTTGGGACCATTAGCCACTAAGGAGACAAAGCTTGTCTCCCTGGCAGGGGCACCACCTCTGCCCCCTTTACTTTACCCTGCTTGGCCCTGAGCCTGACCAGTTAGCCAGTGGCGGGTAAGATTCCTCAAGGGAGGGACGACCTAAGACAGGCATGGTTATGAAGAGACCCTCAGGGAAGGACTTGGTGGGCTATATAAAAGGGGGTGATGGACCCTCACCCCTGGTTTTGACATAGCCTGAGTCATCATTCTGTCTGCAAAAAGTCTTCTCATGTCTTGGCTGCCTTACTTCCCCTGTCTGACTTAAGCCTGAAACAATGACAGAGGGCTGTGGGGCCCTGTGCTGGAAAGGACAGGCTCCCTGGGGAGATCAGGTCTAAGAAAGAATGCATAAAATCCTGTGAAACCTGCTTTGCTAAGAATACCCTTGATTCTCTGATAAGGGTCCAAGCATGAAATGAGTTTGTTTCCCAAAGTTTTATAGCCCTTTAGCTAACTGACCTTGACTCAGAATAAGCCCTCAGAGTTCTTGTATGTTATCTATTATTTGATCCTTACTACCTGACAATGATTGATGAGCTTTCCCTGTATTCCTGTGCAAATTGAACCCAATAAAAGCCCATTGAGGAAAGGCTCTTGGCCCTTCTCCTTTGAGAGATTGGCCACCTTTCCTCCCCAAGCAGATCATGTCTTGGTAGACTTATTCTCATCTGTGGCTGATTGGGGGGCCCTGTGGGTAGAGTCCCCCCACAATAGGACAAAAAATAGAATGAATTAAAAAATATATATGCAATATTAAGAACAGAGTAACAATTAAAATCCTACATATAAAAATGTGCAGGTTGCCCTGGCCAAAGGGCTTAGTTGGTTAGAGTGTTGTCCCATACACCAAAAGGTTGTGGGTTTGATTCCCTTTTGGGGCTCACTGGGGAGGCAGTCAATTGATGTTTCTCTCTCACATTGATATTTTCTTCTCTTTCTCTCTCTGTCTCTCTCTGTCTCTCTCCCTTCCTCTCTCTCTAAAATCAACAAACATACCCTTGGGTGAGGATTTTTTTAAAAATGTGCAGGTTGCAGCTAAAGGGCAACTACAGAACACATTTTAGCTTTCAATATCTACATGAGAAAAGAAGGCTTAAAATGAACAAACTAACTATTGAATTAAGAAGTTAGAAAAATATAGAATAAATCAGAAAGTACAAAGATAGAAATAAGATAAAAATCTCATATTAGATTTTGTACTTTCTGATAGAAGGAAAAAGTAAGAAAGACAAAAGTTAGTTCTTGAAAAGATCGATAAATAGAATTGTCAGCGCTGGTCAAGAAAATGAGATAGTAAGCACCACTGAAAATAGTGTGAATGAAAGCCAATACATACAAGGCATGTAGTTACAGATACAGAATCGAAAGTTTGACAACTTTATGATAACCACGCCAACCCCAGAAAGTAGATTTGGCTACTATCCCTATTTTGCAAATAAGGAAGCTAAGGCTAATCACATACCACTTACATTATGGAGTTTATGACTTGATCCAGGCAGGACAAGCAGAGAATAAGTTCCAATCCCAATCACAATATTTTGCCTATAAATAACAAGCAACCCCTCCCCCTAAATTATCCAGCGAAAAATTTACATGATAAAGCTATAAGTTGTAAGAGGGATCCTAAAATGACTTTTGGAAATATTTGAGCTGATGTGGAACAAGAGAAAGAGTAAAAGGACTGGAAAAATGCAAGAGACCTGCCTCACTTCATCTCATTTCAGTAACCTCATGAATTTCAAAGGCAGAAAGCCCTTTATAGTCATTCCCTGTCAAGTCCTCAGACAAAGTCAGCTGCAAAATCACCCTCCTAACACCTTTCTCTGCAGATTCTTTGCAGTGCACCAGGATTATGTTTGTTGCATGAAATTATTTAATTTAATGGCTATGTAAATAAGGTCTTATTTGGAGATGGACACAACATGTAATTTAGTAGAATGCTCCAGCCAAAACTCAGACACATTCCTTGTAGCCAGAATGGCAGAAGGTACATTTGTCTTTAGCAGTTACACTGAATGAAATAATAGAAAATTATTTAACAACATAGTCCTGGCTGTAAGAGAAGCAGGACAGAGACTACAGAGGACGATGTGAATGATATTATGGTCTTTTCTGAAGGTCTGGTTGGGCATTGTGAACCAGGAGTTCACAAAGCATGCTTAGTTAGAATGACAATAACAAGAGGAGGAAAGGAGTGTTCGCTGCACAGCTCCTGTGTGAAAGCATGTTACACCCTTGCATCTACAGGTACCTTGTGGGGCCAACTCTATTGACCTCACTTATGGATGAGGAAATGGTAGCTGGAGGTGGAGAACCTTGCTTAAGCAATCTCAGATTTGATTGATTCATGATTTGACTCAGAATCATGATTTGATTGTGTTTAAGGCTATTCTAAAAAATTACATGTACTTTATATTACAGAGTACATCTAAAAATTGGGGTATCACTTTCTCTTCCTCCTTGATATCAGTTTCTCTCCCAAACTCCTAAATTTGATCCTGATCAAGAAAACTCCTAATCCTGATCAAATTTCCAAACATCAAAGTTTTAAACCTTTTTTCCCCCACATTCATGTCCCAAATTCTGTCTATTCTACCTCAGAATTGTCTTATATTTGTCCCTTCCTTTTTTATTCCCACTCTCACAATCCAGTCGCATGATTTTTCTTCTGTGTTATACTAATCTTGTTCTTATAGTCTTCTGATGGATTTCAAATGTCCTCAGAAAAGTCCTCCTGTAACCATCATCCCCACTGAACTGGTGATGCTTTGTCATGCCAGGGACAAATCAGAATCACCTTGGGTGAGCTGCAGGGTGTATGTGCGTGTGGTGGGAGGCAGGGTGTATTTTCCCAAATTAGCAGAGCCTATCTCCTCTCAACCCACTCTTGAAATTCCCTGATGGGGTCCTTCCTTTCCCTTTGCTCCCACTGTAAGAATTACTGTTTTAAGAAGCCTGCGATGCTGATAGAGTTCTTCATGCCTTGTGTGAATGAGGGTTGGAACTACTGCCCTAAACCATAAACTTCTTGAAGGAACATCTTCTACTTCTAATCTCTAGTGCCTAGAACAGCACTTGACATTCAACAGATGCACAATAAGTATTTGTTTAATACAGTAATAAATGATTAACTCCTTAAAGGCAGGGACTATGTAATTTATCATGTGTATTTAGCCTACAGTTAAAAATAAACATGTATTTATGGAAATAGTAAATAAATGAATAAATAATCATTTTATTAACACATTCAGCAACATTTGACAATGTTGCATTGGCTGCTTCTTTCTTTTTTGTTCTTTACAAGTAGAATGACGGGGCTCTTTACTGTTAACAGCCACTAGAATTCCAAGATACATTAGAATTTTTTTTATATTTTCTAGAACTTTATTTTTTAAAAACATTTTTTATTGTTGTTCAATTACAGTTGTCTGCATTTTCTCCCCACCCCACCCCAGCCAAACCCACCTCCCTCCCCCACCTCCGCCCTCCCCCTTGGTTTTGTCCATGTGTCCTTTATAGCAGCTCCTGAAAACCCCTCTCCCTACTATCCCCTCCCCACTCCCCTCTGGTTATTGTTAGATTGCTCTTAACTTCGATGTCTCTGGTTATTTTTTGTTTGCCTTTTTCTTCTGTTGACCAAGATACATTAGAATTTTTAAAGATAATGGAAAGTGAAAGCTAGTTACTACATCCCCAAAATGCTAACATAATATATTTACTTGCATTAAGGTTAATTAAAAAGAATTGCTTTGCTTTTGCCTGCAATATATCAAATTAGTTTGTGGTAACTTGTTGCTGGAACACTGTAAGTCCTGATTGACTGATTTTATATATATATATATATTTTTATTATATATATATATAATAAAAATAATGAGATAAATTAGTTAATGCTAAATAAATGCAGGTTATTCAATACAAAACATTTTTCAAATCATGGTCTTTGTAGAAACACATTAAAAGGGCATCTTTCCCTCCCCTCTCTTAGTAAGAAAGAGAACATATTAATAAGGGAGACATCTAAGTCATCTCAACGGGACTGAGATATGTATATGTGTCTATATATGTACATAGCCTTGACCTTGGTTTCTGAGACCTGGATTTTAATGTTTTACCTTAGATTTTGCAAATAGAACTTTAATTTAACTTTAGTTTCCTTATTCTAAAACTCTAGGAGGCAAGTTGTCTTTATTTTCTCCATTTTTGAGAGCTACTGGGGCCCAGGGAGGTTAGGTGACCTCACAGCAGTCAGAGACCACAGAACCGGAACGAAAACTCTCCCCTCTCAGTCCCAAACCAACCACCCAATTCACACTGATATCCTTTCTTCTTGATGTACTGATGAGGAAAAAATGAATAATGATCATTCAATGACTTGTCCAATAAATATTTATTGTGCACATACTGTGTGCCCTTTGGGCTAAGAGAACTCCAGCTAGGAGATGGGCAGATTATCTGAGGGCACAAGAGGGGAGACTTGAAGGTGACCCCAAATAACCCCAAAGGGAGATCTAGTCTGTCCACATGCATCTCTTTCGGTCGCGCTCTTACCCACTTCCCAAAGCTTCAATGGCTCTCTATGACTTGGTAGAGTTCAAATATTTTTAAAACAGTTTAGGTATTTTATTTGTTTGCAGCTAAGCTTGTCAACATTATATAACAAAATTGTACATAGAATAATGTTGACATTTTTGGTTAGATTTAAGTCAAAGACATTCATTAATAAGCAGTTTTCCAATGTGAATATTTTAGATATTTCTCCAAGCCAGCTGATCAGAACAGTCTCTGAATATTACCTTTCTTTGGAAAGTATCAGCATACATTTGCATTACACTCAGAACTTTTCAAAATGAGCTATAATTTAAAAAATGTTCTATATTCAAACAAAAACAGTATTAATGGAACTTTCCTTTCCAAAAACAGTAAGTGATACAAGGCATTTTATAAAATGTGGTCCTGAAGAAGTCACAGTAAAAAATAAATGTATACTTAACTTCCACCTCCTCAAAACAGAGGCTACTTTCTGTTCCTCTGCCTCGGAAACAAGGTGAAGAACAGTCTATAAGCAACTTCAGGCAGGGGGCTGCCAGAACAAAGCCCAAGCAGTTGAACATGGACACCCTTAAAAGAATTTGTGAGAATATGACCAAATGATCCAAACCTATTTGTAATAATGATGCAAAGGTAAGATGGCTCCTCCCAAGTAGCAGTGCTGCTGGCCTCGGCCTAGCCCCATACGTACCTGTTCTATGTACCCAAGCAAACTCTGATGCTCCTGCAGGGGAGACTTTCTTTTTTGGAGGTTCCGTGTCCAGGGAGCTCTCCGTGTGAATGAGGTGAGCACAGACTCCATGTGGGTATTTTAAGGCTTGGGGTCAAAGTATCTTTCTAACAGGGCTAGGAAGAGTCCATGTGTCAAATGGCCTGTCTCCAGTTCATTCCAATTCCTCACCACACATTTATAGGCCTAGAACCACAGACCTTTGCTATGTCCATGATGACATAGCATATATTAGGATGGACATCACATCTAATGTCCATCCTAATATACAGTTCATGTTCTGTGCCTGGAAACAGTCCCCATATTTGACATTGAAACCTAAATATGATCACAAAACATTCATGATCTTCTGTAGATCAAGGGAATGTATTTAACCATAATTGTTGTATATCAAATTCACAGCCAGAATCCCCAAGATCAAAATAGTTTGCACAATACAAATAATAATTTAAAATATATGCACACATACACACTCTCTCACACACACTTCTCATAGAGCTATGCCCGGGGAAACTCCATTTTTTGAGTACCACTGAAGGCATACTTTGTTCAACTGCTGCTCCAGGTATTTTGTTTGGAAAAATCTGTCACAGTAGAACACAGTTGTTCATTGCATGAGCAGAAAGAGAGGTGCTTGTGGCAACAAGGAAGGTCTTTGAAGTTGTATAAAGTGGACCTGAAGAAACCTTTTCATTGTTTTGGGGATGCAAAATTGGAGCTGAAATATATCAAACCAGTTGCAGAAAGTGCACAGCAGCCCTCTCTTAAGGTAGAACCTGGTAGCTAGATATGCAAGAAAGCTTCAGGCCACTGTAGCTTGGGGGCCTTGTCTCACATCATCACATAATCCAATCATGTGTGAATTTCACGAAGGATTTCTATTGTTCTGCTAATTTGGTATTGAGGATTTGCTTGTGTGCCTCCCAAATTTTATCTTGTCTTTTAAGAGACACTCACATATTATTCCAACTTGTCAGAGAGTACAGGTGGGCTGGTCCTTCTTCATCCAGGAGGAACCTGGAGAAGTAGGTTCTATGAGTGCTGAGGCGTGAGAGTGACTTTCTGAAGTACAAGCTTCTTTCTGATTAAGAACAACTTCTAAGGGTCTCTACCTCTGATGACAACTATATTCTTGTTAGTGTTCTGAAAAATTTGCCCCGGAGCTCCTATGTCACCATAATCACATCTAAGGCAGGACAGAGGATGCAGAGCTGGTGGGGTCTGCATCTGAGGGAATGGGGCCCGGCAGAGGGGCACAGTACTGCCACTTTGGGGAACCTGCTCAGGAGTGCCACCTGGAACTCCACACTCCACTTCAACATCGTCCCACAAGTGCAATGATGCGCCAGGGACCAGGAGCCATTGTGGTTGTAACTGCAGCCCAGCCTCCCACTCTTCAGCGGAGTTCCCAAGCTAAGCCGACTCCAGTGGTGCCTCCAGCACCTGGCCCAGATACTTTTAGTCTTGGTGCTTTAGGCATTCCATGATTGAGCCAGCCCACTCCTCCTTCATGTTTCTTTATGCCCCTTCATGCTCCAATCATAAGGATTTGTGATTTTTTCTTAAAACATCATCTGCATGCTCACCAATGTTCCCATTTATGCTGTTCTCTCCGGTTAGAAGGGCTCCATACTCAGCCCCCAACTATTGAAAGTTAACCATTTTCAGTGATACGGTTTTCTCTGCTTCTGTGTCTGTAAAGTAGTTTGCTTTTGTCCTTTCTGTATTTTAGTTGTTTATATGCCTGTCTCTTCTACTAGAAACAGCTCCCAGAAGCAGGATCAAACCTCACTCATTGATACGTAATAGCAACAGCCTCCGTGAATCCCATATGTTGAACCTGATTTTGTTCCAAGCATTGGTAACAAATACAATATATACTTTATCTTGTTTAATCCTTATAGCAACCCACAGGGAAAATGCTATAGTTCAGAGGTCCAGTGCAGTTCTGTCTTAGAACCCTCCTTCCAGGACTCTGACCTCAACAAGTACCCATATCAACCAAGAAAAATGAAGAGCAAAGCCCAGAGCTAGGGGGCTCTCTTCCTCTGTCTACATTTTGTAGAAGCGTTACTCATCAGAAGGTATTACTCATGAAAGGCCTATGAGGATCTTTGGGTATGCTGAGAAAAGCAACCTTTCAGCTCCCCCTCAGTCACATAAAAATGGGCCTTGGGCATGGAACACACTTAACCAAGAGATGTAGAGGCCACATAGCCTGTGCTGGGCTTTTCACCTTGTGAGGGAATACCTTCCCCTGTTTCACACTCAATGTGTGGCCCGCTGTTCTGCTAAAGTACATGCACTGTTGGCCCTCAGGCATGCCCCAGCTTTCCGTATTTCAGACTGCCTGGGGGCGGAGTCTGGGGTTTTTCTATTGCGGCATGAAGTGGAATGTGTGCAGCTGCACTGCCTGTATTGGTGGAGCAGGGGGTCTGCTAGCCTCCAGGGACTGATGCATCAACAGAGGTCATATTTTGTGTACTCTTTCCCTCCTCTCGCTTTATATAAACCCTATGTCATGTGAGTCTGTTGTGCCTGCTGTCTATTCTAAGCAACCTCGCCTTCTGCACTGGTCTCTTCCCTGGGTGGTGTTTCTCTGCATTTTAACCTTGGCTGCATAGCTTGGCCACCTGGTGTGAATAGTGAAGCAGGGTACCTTCAGGAGATAGACAAAAATTGGGCTCAAAACAAGGTAGAGACTTGGGAGCTTTGCAGTAAGAGAGAGAATTAAAGAATGGTATGTGAGAACATGGTTCACATTCTCCAAAGGAAACTTGGGAGTTCTCATAGAAGAATAAGAGGAATATACTTGTGTTTCCTCAGATACATATGTTTCCTCTTATACTTATGTTCACTCTTATATTTAAGTTTACTCTCTTTCTGGGATTGTTATGTGCTCTGAATATATCTTTGTGATGAAACTCCGAGGGTATCTGTGATTGTCAGAGATTGCTAATGAATTTATGATTTTTGATAGACTTCCAAATGAATGTGCCTCATCAGCTAGTTTCCTTCCCTTATCCCAGGATCTACCAGAAGTCCCGCTGGCAGTGCCACAGAGCAGTCATAGTGGCGAACACTCGGGAAGAACGCAACCCTCGGCTTTCTGCAGGACTACTGTGTGCCTGGTGTCATAATAACAGATTGTTGTTTTTCAGATGTGAAATTGTGTTGACGGGACGGAAATTATTTATGCCCAAAGTCAGATTTGAAAACTGAGTCACAAGGTAGGTGAGTGATTTGCTTCTGGTCACAGAACTCATCACGGAGTGAGGGGGAGGGTGGGAGGTAGGTGCTGGACTCCCTGCAGAATGCATGTGAGTTGGGGATTATAGAGTAGTTTTCCAAACTCTAGTCATAACAGAGGGAACATGCTCAGTGTTCACTGCACAGTCCAGGCTTATAGCTAATGAACAAACATTATCATTTTTTTCTCTACTGTATTTCAGTATCACACTACCGACATCTACTTTATTGGTTTAGAGTAAATTATTCAGCTCTTAATTACCATATTATGAATGTTTAATTTTTGCCCTGATATTGTCAAAGAGAAAGCATGCCCTCACATCAGTGGACTCTGGCCCCAAAATGTGGTTCCACTTTCATTTCAGCAGCCAGAGCAACCAATTTCACAGAGACTCTAAGCACGGCACAGTCTTTGCTGAAGGGGTCCCCAAAGCCACACACTTTCCTCCTTACCTAAGATTCAGGGTTTAAGGCAGGCAACTGTTAATTCTGGCCTGTCTAGGGCAGTGGAATTCTTAAAATAATTTTTAGGGAAACTGAAAGTCATTTCTTTGGTGTATATACACATGCACACACACATATACATATATACACACACATATATATTCCATTTTAATTAGGGTGGTAGGGCAATGAAATGTTTCACTGCAACAGGGGTAGATTTCTACTATCTATTACCATTGATCTTGTGTATCTCCATCATTTGTAGAGTTCAAAGTCCCTCTGGATCTGCTGTCCACACAATGAAAACCCAGGGATCACCTTAGGATCCCTCTTATCCAACTCTTTTTCTACACTTGGACAATGGTAAGAGTCTCTTTATTCTGTCTTTGAAATCTTTCAAATCTGTCTCCTCCTTATTCCTGCTGCCATTTTCCTGGTTCTTCCTGTCAACGTTTACTTCCTAGACCATTGCCCTAGCTACACAGCAGGTTTTTCCCTTGTGGTAATCCCTCCAACTCATCTTCTACATGATCACCAAGTTGATCTAACCCCTACCACTGACCAGGTAAGTTCTCTGCTTAAAAACCTTCCCCGACCTCCTGAACTTTTCAATGGAAAGATCTATAACGACAAAATGAAAGAAAGCATGCCCCAGGGGTTGGGGTTTTAGTCTGAGCTGGCCCATCATAAGTGCAATGTTTCTTTGTAGTCTCTTAAAAAGTTTATCTTAAAAATTGTCAAGAATTTTGCATCCCATTAACTACATGGCTTTTAATATAAAAACCATATGTTTTACTGCTACCCACTAAAACCTTTGAGTAAATTGGCACTCTAGGAAGATGTTTCAAATCTATTCCTGGGTTTTACAAACCCCTTTGAGAGACTACCTCACATTCTCATATTCTCAAGTATCTGTTATTTGAAAAAAGCTCTATGAAACTATTAATAGGTAATTGAATATGGAGGACCCAGCCATTTATTGAGTGCCAAAATGACTGGCACTCTTAGATCCTTTTCTTGAAGATCTCACTTGTTGTCCAATCACTCTCAGATGGTAGGAATGTTATTTTACAGATGGGGGAGTTAGGTTTAAACAGGCCATGCACTTTGCACAGAGAAAGCAGAGGAGGGAAATACAGCAAATAACTAACAGTGATTCTAGCTGTTTTTAAGTTTTGTTTTTAATAACTTTTTCTCTTTCTAACCTTTCCACAATGACCATGAATTGTTCGTCCTAACATAAACTACATGAAAAGATTAAATGAGACAAATAATGATCCATCTGAGAGTCCTTAGCACAGTGCTTGGTACATCAATTTTATTCTCATTCCTTATTCATTTTTGTATCCACCACAGCATGCAGCACCCACACTTCTAACAGAGCCAATAAACCCTGGTTCAACTCAATTGGATTAACAATTCAACTAAATATTATTTTAATGTTATTTTTCCCAAATAGCAAATATACAACTACAAATTATGGGTACACAAGATAGTCTGGTTAAAATATATCTAATTAAAATAAGTTTAAGGTTTTGGCTATCCAGTCCAGGTATAGTTCACATTTATTAAGTTTTTACTATGGGAAAGGCCACATAGCCACAGTAAAGACTTTATGAACTGGGTGATATCATTATTCCCTAGTCATAGAGAAGTAAATAACATGTCCAAGGTCACTTGAACAAATGGAAGAACCAAGATTCACACTTGGTTTTGTCCGACTTCAAATTCCTCCTTGAAAATTCCCAGGCTATGCTGCCAGTCTCCGCCTTGTTTCCATTCCACACAGGCATTTCAAATTTCAAACAAGCTCCTAGTTATTGCATGCCTACTGTGTATCTGACACTTTGATTCACCTTATTTTATCCATCTAATAAAATCTACTGCATTGGGTCCTTTTACATAGGAAAAACAGGTTAAATAATTTGCCTAAAGTCCCACTGTATGGTGCAGAGCTGGAATTTAAAACCAGTTCCAACCCAAGAGCCTCCTGGTTTTTTGCTGCCTCTGCTGTTTGCTCAGGCACATAAATGCCCCAGTATGTTCAACACATGCACCAGATCCTTAAATACACTTCTAATAGAATGCCAAGCCAAGCGCCAATTTGCCTTTAGCAAAATTCAGCTTCAACTTTGCCTGCAGAGGCTTTCAGAACCTGTGCAAGGGCCAGGGCTGCTCAGAAGCAGTTCATTTGCTTCTAGTCACTGCAGTTCCTGTCCACTGGAGGTTTATGGCCACTCTGTCCACTTTGGGGGCCACTGCTCGCTGAGCATGTCTGTTTCACTACAGTAGGCAAATGGACTGTGTTACTCTGCTTCTGTACTGATATGCAATACATCCCTGCCTGAGAAAATGGTCCTGAATCCCAACTACAATTTATAGACCCTGGTTCCGCTGGGCTGAAACAGAAGACAAATAGGCCTGCAGAAAGTTATTTGTTGGGAACTTGGTGGTTGGATGTGATGCTCATGGCCCTGTCCAAGCTCATGAGTCCACACGGGGCCTTTCTGTCTCCCAGGAAGCTGATGGGGCCACATGAGGGAAGACACTGGTAGAGAAGGTTGGGTGGCAACTAAATGGGAGAAAATGGGGACTCAGAAGTGGTCAGGTTTCTAAGTGGATGAATCAGGCTTTTATCTGCCTATCCAGTGCCTTTTCTGTAGGGTGCTCCTGAGATAAGTACAATAGTACAGGCTCAGACCCACCCAGTCCCTTCCTGAGGCCATTTGGACCAGGGCCACTAGGGAGAAGAGGAGGGGTGATGGAGTGGAAGGATGTGATATGGGATCTCTCTGCCCTAGACCTGCTTATGAGTGAAACTCAGCTCACAGAGTTGCGTCAGTCTTGCAGATGGGTTTCTATCTCAGTTCCTAACATTCACATTAGCTCCCTCACTGGGAATAGAGCCTTACTCTGGGTGCAGATATGCCCTGCTTGACCCAACTAAGATTTTCTTCTGGCACATGTCCCCAGGAAAGTCTTCTGCTCCAAGCCATAATGCCTACTTAGTCAAGAGAGTGTTGTCCACCTGTCTACAGGTACACTGCTTGTCCAAGCTTCCCACTGCCATGTCCTTCCTCAAATTCCTAACCCCATCCAAAATCTGGATATTTCTCAATCAAGTCCTGATTTGATATATGCCCTTGGGCATTCTTGTATATTGCTAGTTGCCTGTTTAGTCTTTCCACGTATCTATTGTCTTCTTATCTTGTCTTTATCCACTTTTCACTGTACTTTTTCATGGACTACTAAGTCCACTTTGAAATTAAGCCCACAGATTGAGAAAAGCCGCCCAAATAGAGTATTTGGGGCATGTGGGAAGAACACATTTTTATGACATTTGAGTTTGGGTCCATATATTCACACATGCAAGCAACAATTATAGCATGAAATGCTATTAGGTATTTTATTGTTTTAGGCTAAGCAGAGATACATAAGAAATATATAAAATTGATTCTTTTTTTCAAGAAAGAAAAGTACTAAGTGAATCAGTTCAGTAGCAATGCAAATCAATAAATGTAACATATCTACATTTCATGGGGAAAAAATCTTGGATCAAGAATAAAAAGACCTGAGTTCAAGTCCAGATTTTTCCATTATTATGTATGTGATATTCTCCAAATTACTTAATCTCTGAAACTGATGCCTCAGTTTCATCATCTACAAATATGGGTGGAATATGTCTTTCTCTAATTGGTTGTTATGAAGATCAAAGGAGGTAATGGTTGTTGTAATTACTGTGGCAGAAAGAACTATATAAACTATGAATCCTATACAAATGTAATTTATACATAATATCAGCTATTTAATAGTAGATAACAAAAGTAGAATTATAAGTAATATGTGCCACAAGGGTTTATGTATTGAGGAAAATAGAATTAGGTAAGTTCCTTCATTCAAAAAATATTTACTGGGTACCAGTAAATACCTACTGGTACCAGTTCTCTTCTGTCAAGAAGCATATAATGAAAAGGCTAAATGAGGTTGATGCTGTGGGAGAGAGGGGAACACCAATGGAGTGAGGTGGTCGTGTTGTTTTATATAAAATGGTCATGGAAAGTCTCTTAGTTGGTGATATTAGAACAGAAATTGGAATGCCATGTGGGAGCAAGCCATGCACGTGACTGGAGAAGAACACTCTAGGCACAGCAAGGAGCAAATCGAAAGCCCTGAGCAAGAGGGAGTTTGCATGTTCCAAGCACAGCACGGAGGCCCGATTGCAGAGTAGGAGGGGACAATTGCAGAGAGATAATGTGGAGCCGGGGGGCAGGGAATGGTTCACGTAAGACCTTGCGGATCATGCTAAAACCTTTGGATTAATGTTCAGTTGTATCATTCTTGAGTTTCTTATAGCAGAGTGGCCAGATATGAATTGCATTTTAAAGGACCACCTTGAATTTGTAGAGAGGTTTGTAGGGAGGTTATACAGGGACCAAGTATAGGTTTGTAGAGAGGGACCAAGGACTGAAATGGATTCTTGTTTGAACAAGGATTGTGTGAGGTGGTTGGATTCTGGGTTACATTGCAAATTGAGCCAACAGAATTTGCTGGTGATTAGATGTGTGTTTTGAAACAAAGGGGTGAGACAAGTATGACTCCAGTGTTGTTGGACTGAGACACTGAGAAGGGAGAAGACTGGCAGCAGAGCAGATTTGGTGGTGATACAAGTGGAACTTAATAGCATGATTTGGGATATGGTAAATCTGAGATGATTTCATGTTATCCAAGTAGGAATACTGCATGAGCTATAGGGTTTATGAATCTAGAGTTCAGGGGAGAGGCCCAGGCTGGAGATTTATATTTGAGAGTTGTCAGCTGTAGATGGCATTTAAAATTATGGGATTCCACAAGTGCATCTAAAGATGAAGTGTAGAGAAAGAAGAGGTTTGGGGCCTGAGCACCACGAGTATAAAGGTATAGAAGGTGAGGAGAATCCAGCAAAGAAGAGGGATTTTAAAAGGCCAGCCACAAAGAGGCGGTAAGGGTTCAGCTCAACTTCCTTGAATATTATGTGCTGATATCTCCTGCATGAATACATGCACTGTGCCTCCATGGGCTAGATGCTTTGCTTGCATTCCTTTACCAAAGAACTGGAAAAAAAAAAAGAAAAAGGTTTTGCTGCACTCATTTGACAGTGAGGGAACGTAGTCTCAGAGAAGTGACAAGACTTGACTAAGGGTATACACTGGGAAAGGGAAGAAACAGGATTTAAATTCAGGTTTATCTGGCTGGGTAGAATTTGAAGAATGATAAGAGGAAAAACAGTTACTAGGACCTGGCACCCGGCACTTGTGACACTAATGTCTCAGGCATCATGCTGGGCATGTTTACATATCAGGATTCACTTAATCCTCACAATATCCCCAGATGTCAAAATGATTATCTCTGTTATTCAAGTTGAGGAAATTAAGATACAGAAGCTTACATAACTTGCCCAAGGTCTCACAGCTAGTGGAGCCAGGCCTCTATGACTACCAACCCCATTTTCTCTTTATTACTCTCTCCTCATGCTGGGAGCAGTATAGAAAATGGCATGAATTTGCACTTCCACTAGGACCTGGCAAGGTACAGGAAATGCAAGATAGGCCGGCCAAACTGTGCAAAAGCAGTCCAGGCCCCAGAGTTTCTTCCTGCTCTTTCCTCTGCTCACTCAAGGCCCTGCTCCACCAGAGATTGCTCTGTACTGAACTGGCACCCTGAATATGTGCCGGAACGGCAGAGACACCTTGTCTGCCAGGACTCCTTGATAGCTGATTTGCTAATTGGGACATGCATTCACAAAAGTACTATGATTTGGTGTAAATTAAATTATCTGGCACTTACAACCCAAATTAGAGATTCAATGTGCCTGGCTGGCACTGGAGAGCTGTCTACCTTCCCATCATGGTAAAAGACCTAGAGTTTCCAGAGGAGGTAGAAAGCAAAGTGTCTCTGTGACTACTATTCGTGGACCTGCTACTATGTTCCAGGTACTATGATAACTAGAAGGGTGTGTGTTGTGTGTCTGTGTGTGCATGCATGTAGGTGTACACACACTACAATCACAGGGAGAATCAAGGACGACAATCCCAATTTTATAGATGAAGAAAATAAAGTCAAGAAACTCAAGTAAAGTACATGTCTCAAGTACATATTATTCAGTGGCAGAGTAAGGGGTAAGATTCAGGTATACCAGACCCAGAAGCCCACACCCTAGAGTGACAATAGAATTATTTTCATTTCTTTCTTTCCTTCTTTCCTTCCCTCCTTTCTTTTTTCCTTCCTTCCTTCCTTCCTTCCTTCTTTCCTTCCTCCATCCTTCTCTCCCTCCCCCCTTCCTATTTTTATTTGTATACTGAACAAAACAAAAGGAGAGTAAAGAACCTGGGAGAGAGGATGCTCTCAGAATCATTCAGTGGGGTTATTTTAGGAAGAATGAAAAGACCTAGATGGACCTTTGGAGTAGGGCTTGTGGGAATTTAATATATATATATATATATATATATATATATATATATATATATATATATATATATATATAAGAAAATGAGGGGGTACTTATGCAGTAGAAAGGTCCTGAAGACAAGCTAGCAACAAAAGAAGCCTTACTCTCTGATACAATCAGAGGGCATAAAAGAGAATTTAAAGGGTTTTTAACATGTAAATTAATCTGCACTCTCCCTAAGGGCATCTCTTCCAAAGGAAACACTGATCTTGTCCATCACTTTCAGCAGGGGCTGTCGCTTGCTGAAAGGAACAAAGCCAGTTAATGGCAGGACCAAACTGAGATGCAGCACTTTCAACCACATGAATTTATTTCACTCCACCACATACATTAACCATACCTCTTTCCATTATCCCCCATTTTTATCCTTTCAGGGCTTGAACAGGGATTCAGCAAGTCAAAACAAGCTAATTGCACTCTTTCTTCAGTTGTGAAGCGATAGAGGAGGCAGGGCCCCACACTCTCCTTCCCTGCAAAAATGTTCCAGGTGAAGACTGGATTTAGCCCTTTGGAAATTCTTCATTTATTTTGTCATCCTAGAGGTTTTATTTCCTTTCCACGCTAAGCCTCAGTCTGCAGGTCTCTTCCTGCTGCCTTGCTTGCATTCTCAGGTTTGTTTACATAACTTGAGGTTCTTTTTTTCCTCTAAACATTCCTAATCAGGATTTCTTACCCTGAGGCTGCAAACCACCTCATCTTCAGGATGTAAGGCAGTGTGGCAGTGGGGAATGAAGAGTTAGCTTAGTGTCAGGAGTCCTGGGTTGGCAACTCAACTTTTCCAGGAGAGAGAGAGAAAATACATGAGACCACAGGGAGTCACTCTTTCCGATCCTCTTCTTCACTCCAAATTGAGACTCAGTGCTCTCTGAGCTTGTATAAACCATTGAAATTTGTGAGGATTTGATCATCCTTTGCATCAAATTCTCTTATTATCTGTCATTCATTGAGTATATCAGAACTTGCTTACTTTGCCTGCACAATTAATCCAGTAGGGATCCAGGAAGACATTATCTCCACCATTCAGATCAGGAAATTGAGGCTCCTGAAAGGTGACTTGATGAGGTAAGACTGGGAAACTTCATAGAAACTAAAAGGCTATGCAAATATAAGGTGGTGTATGAAGTATCCCATTTCTTATTTCATAATCCAGTTCATATTTACTCAGTAAAGAATGCATAGTAAATCGGGCTATACCATTTTATATCTTGGAAGCAAGAAAAACAAGGCTCTTACCTGCCCTCAGAAAGTATACACTATGGTCAGAGTTTTAGGAAGCCTCTGGGACTTCATAACGTCTACTGCACCCTACCATCCTGCTATATAACAACCTTTGTTGTAGTTTCTGACTTGCGTGGTCCAAGTAGTTGTGAGCCTGTGAATAAGTGTGGTTAAGACTCTAAATGCTCAGGTCCAAGTTTTCATGTCTGAGTGATATTTTAAAGTATTTCTCTTGCAAGGTTATTGTGGAAATTAATTTTATGTGTAGATGTAATGTGATGTAGTATAAAGAACATGAGTTTTCTGGAGTCAAAGAAAACTTTGTTTGACTATTGAACTACCATTAAGTTTGAAGCTATGACTATGGACAAGTTTCATCATCTCCAAGAGCCTATTACACACATGGGGATAATTCTTATTTGCAGGGTAGTTGATAAAATTAAAGATAGTGCCTGTAAGCACCTGACACAATACCTGACCTATAACAGGTGTGAATTGAGATTAGTTTTCTTCATATCTACCCTCAAACCTATTCTCTCTCCCTTTCTTAGCTCAGGAGAGAAGTGAGTTCTCAGGGATGCAGTTGTAGGCTCATGGGGGAGATAACAGAGGAGGACCTTGAACGCCCTTGCGTAGGAATTGAATGAGGGAGGATTAAAAGGGAGGCATAAGGTAACAATACAAATAAATGGTTAGAAGTGGTGAAATACAAGGACTGCCTGGAGAAAGGACGTCATTCAGTGTTTGTCAAAATGGGGCTGTAGAGAGTCAAAGAGCAGTGAGGGCTGCAGCGTTCTTGGGAAGACCATTTCTCATGGTAAAGGTAGAAGAAAATCTTTGCACATGATATCTTAAGAACCTCAATAGGCTCCCTGTTTCCATCAAGATAAATCCCAACTTCTCAACCTGGCATGCAAGTCTTTTGTGTCCTGGTTCCCAACTGTAAGATGATAATAAGGAGTAAACTCCTACTTTCCAGAATGGGATGTGCATGAAAAGTATTCCCACCTCAGATTCCCATTACATCTATTAAATTCTCATACACCTAGAATTTAATTGTGTTGACAGCAGTGGCCTTAGCATCAGCGAGCACTGAGTTCCAGCCCTGGCCCTGACAATTTCTGTCTTTGTGACCTTAGTAAGTTACTTAAGTTCTATAAGTCTTAATTTCCCCATATGAGTAATTCTTCCTGGGTGGCAATAAAATAGGATTTACCTCTTGGGGTGGATCTGAAGACTAAACAAAATAACGCATAAAAGGTACTTAGCATAGTACAATATAGGAAGGGCTAGATACATGATAGCTATTTTTATTTTTAAGAAAGCAAGTTGCTCATTTTATGATATCAAAAGAAACAGAAGGACTTATTTTCCCTCTAAGGCTACTCACAATGACAACAGCAGAAACAAGGGGGGCATTTCTACCAGCCCCTGGGCTGCCTCTTCCCAGTGATTTCAGCTTCACCAAGGCACTGAAGAAAGCAAACAGGCTTAGATATGTAGAACTTGTAAGGGATTTAGAAAGTATCCAATCGGGTTCATTCCCCCATCTGTCTATTTGACAAATTGAGAAACCAAGGGAGTAAGAGAGGAGGTTCACTGCCCCTGCCAGATACCAAGCATGTTGATAGCAGAGGGAAACATAGAATCCAATCCTCTGATCTCCAAACTTATACTTTTCTTGTGTTATTATTATTATTACAACTGGTAGGGTTAGTGGGAACAGAATGTTATAATCTCAAATCTGGCCTCTTTTTTTTCTCATTTTGTTTTTGTTTTCCTTGTTTTGAAAAGAAAAGAAAATACAAAGCCCTGTGTGTTTTGAGGCTTCACTTGATTGCATTTACAGGGATGCAAGGCATAAATAAATACAGCAAGTTAAAAATACCCCCCTGGTGTGATTATTACATTTTTTTTTTAGCTCTTTTCTTCCATCCTATGGATGGAATAGTGCCAACCCTGACTCTGCTAGAACAGATAAAGCAGGTTCCCAAATTATGTGATTTCATTCAATGTTGTCATTATAATGTTGATGAGATGTCATAGGAACTTAGCTCTTGTTTATATCAATTATCATGTGGTAAAACTGGTTTTGTTATAGGTCATTTCGCTTAAAGTAACAGAATGTTTTGAAGACAGTAAGTGAGGACTTAACTGTACTCACTGCAATTGAAGACAGATGCGATTAACTCTTCCATGCACACTCTCTGTCACCAGGTCAGTAAAGAGATTAGGAGGGCGATGTCTATCTATCTGTTCAGGTTAGATAGATATAGATATCTACAGATAGCTTAACAGACTGATAAATGATAGATAGATAGATAGATAGATGATAGAAAGAACAAAAATCATGTATTCCAGGATTGGTATGACTTTTAAAAATTCATGTACTTATTTATTCAGCAAGAGTGACTTAGTACTTAGTTTGTGCCAAGTCCAATTCTGAGCATCAGATTGCTAAAAGTGAATACAACTTGGCCTCTATTTTGAGGGACCTCATAGTCTAGTGGGGGTACAGATAGTTTGGAAACCATCTATTTTGAATCAGGTTCCCTGTCAATCACTGAGATCCAGGTATAATGAGACTGAGAAAAATTGGATTCTCTTTGCAGCAGGCAAATGATTTTCCTAGAGAGAGACCCACTATGTTGGGTTTTGCTTTGATTAGTTTGCTATGGCAGGAGAGTCCTGGGGAGATCGGATATCTTCTGTTCCCAAGATTTTGGAGAAGTAGATGAAGTTGCTCTGCGTGAAACAAGAACAGGATTGATGTGCTGAGGAAAGGAGAGAAGGCAAAGAGGAGGAAAATAGAAGAGCCAGGGAGGCAGTGAGAGCAGGGCACTGTAGGCTGGGCTGAGGCCTCTCCCTAGGCCTCTACAGATCTGAAATAAAATTGCTAAATTCATGTGGCAGCTGGTGTGAATAAAGATGGAGTCATTTGTGGGAGAGGCATAGGGGGTGGATGAGTAGCAAAGCAGAGGCAGCACTGATAATGCTGGGCTTAGAAAAGGGAAGAGTCCCCAGATTTGGTTTTCAAAGTAATGTAAGCCTAGACCATACACTCAGGTAGTTCATGGCCCAGGACATCCAGCAGATAATCTAGGCATCTGATAATACAGCAGTGAGACTGTAGAACTGAGGTGAGCACAGCATGCAGTGATAGCCCCTGGACAGTCCATTTAAACCCTGCCTTGTACAGGCACAGGAGAAGGTGACAGTCACATTGCACTAAGGACAACTGGGGAGTCCCTGGGTGCACAGGGGGAGGATATTCCAGGGAGATCATGTATCTTGTGTAAAATTATTAAGACACAAGAACATAGGCTCTGAGAGGATTCCCTGTGCCCAGAGAGTACAGTTAAGGGCAGAGTGGGAGAGAGTGACTGGGAAGGTGATCTGAGAAGCTCCCTGTGCCCAGAAAGTACAGTATAGGGCAGAGCAGGAGAGAGCAACTAGGAAGGTGAACAGCATCCAGATCTCGGGACAGGGCCTTAAAGTTGGGTAGTCGGCCACTACCAGGAGTTTTAAGGATGACAGTTTTGGAACTTCTAGGGATATAAACTTCTGTTCTGAGAATGTCAAGAAGCTGAGGATTGGAGCAGAAGAAATTTAAAGTCCAGGTGAAGTAATAAGGCTTGAGGTAGAGTGGCACAACTTTTGCAGGGGGAAGGGGACAGAAGTCCCTTGCTACCCTCTTCCTGGGACTACTAAGAGCAGAGTCAGGGGCTGACGGACAGACACTGCGGACTGCACTCAGACCGTCTCCTCCGTCCAGGGCATGTGTGCTACGGACTTTGTGCAGGGAGGGCTGAATTGTCGATGTTCCATTCGGCAATGGGGTTGTCATGGAACAAATGCTGTCTCAGGGCAAGAGCCCTCTTCCTGGGCCAGAGAGACAACCTAGTCCTTTCTCGTTCCTTTGGACGACACGGACCATGGATGTCACCTCTGCCCTACCCTGCAGCTTCTGAATCTGTTCTCAGATTCAGACATGGATTTAGTAATATATTATGGACCACAGTTGTGACAAATAATTTCATATTGATTAATTCATTTATTCCTTTCCATAACCCTGTGATTATTGGTACTTCCTTATAGCTTTTTCTCCATACTAATAAGTGTAGCATCGGGGGTGGAGAAAGGTTATGAGACTCAGTTCAGTAACTGGGTGAGAGAACCAGGGTCTGAACTCAGAAAAATGCAATGCCTCACATTCCATTACTGCTGGTGCTGGCTGGGAGGCAAAGCTGCCCATGCTCTTGTGCTCAGGAAGTTCACTGACCAGAGAGGAGATGAGCACACAGATAACACATTATAATGTACCATTGTAACCCATATAATTCCAGGATGCAGGTACTATTATTATCCCCATTGACATATAAGGGAACTGAGGCACAGAGAGGTTGAGTCATTGGCTCCAAGCCACATGGCTAGAAAGTGGAAGGTAAGGATGTAGGTACGGGCCATTTGGCTCTAAGTCTGTGGCTTTGACAAAAGCACGGTGCTATTCTCTGACCTTGAGCTCTTGACATCACGTTACTATTTCCTACTTCATGAGCCTGAAGCTCCTCTGGGTCCCTCTACTAGAGTGGTTCTTAGCCAGGGGGGATTTTCCCACCTGTGGACATTTGGCAATGTTTGGAGTCAATTTTGACATTCCCAACTAGGGAGTGGGGTACTACTGGCATTTAGTGAATGGAGGTCAGGGATGCTGCTATACACATTACAGTGCTTAGGGCAGCCTTCCCCACGACAAAGCACTTTCCACCACAAAATGTCAAGAGTACTGACCTTAATAAACCCTGCCCTAAAAGAGTACTTGTAAGGCCACTCTACCCCATGACCTCTTGTCAGTCTTGCTAGATGCTGAGCTCCTGTGCCTGGCCCAGAGCTGGGCATGCAGTGAGGATCTATAAATGTCTGTGGGACAACTGAAGATGTAAATGAATAAAATATACAATTTATGTTGACTGTATCATATAATTCTGGCTATGACTTATTCATTCATGGAGAGATTATTTTTCAAACATCATTTCTGTACCCAGGCTCATAGTCCAGTGGGGGGTAGGGGATGGAGAGCAGAGAAACACACAGAACTTGGAGCCAAGGCAGGAAGAAGAGGCCTGTAAGACAGGGTGCAGGCTGGACGAAGGCCACTCAGCTCTCAGGCTTCCGTGAGAAACGTTCCTTTGCAAATAAGGCAGTGATTTCAGAGTGATAAGGTGCACTTAGATTTTCACTTTGAATTTTTCAGATGTGTGAACTCAATTAACATTTAGAATAGGTTTAGAGATTTAGTAATAAGAAGAAGTACCTCCCTGCCCACTTCCCTGCTGCTCTAGTCCAAGTCGGGTCTCCCTAGATCCTCCTTATCATGGATACTCAAGATTGGAACTGGAGTAAACAGACAAAAAAAGTACCAACTTGCAGACTAATTAATGAAGGGCCTAGATGAATCACAATATTATTTATTGCTCCATGATAGTCATTATTTCATCCCTGTTTCTCATACAATTATCTTCCCTTTCTCTGCATGGTTGCTGATTCCTCTAAGTGCCCTCTCTATTTGTGTTGCTGCTTTTCTTTGTAACTAAATATCCTTTGCAGGATATAGACAAGATATTAAATTATACATAAATAAATGCTGACCCACAGGACCTCAAGGCTGAAAGTGTCTGCCTCGGTGGCCCATTTCATTTTATATGTGAGTAAACTGAGTCCTGAGATGCAAAGTGACTTGCCCAAGGGACAGAGAGTATCACTGAGAGCCCAGGATTGGACCTGGACTGTCAGGACATGGCTCCCATTCAGACCCCACAGCAACTGACGTGTAGGAAGTGTGCATTTCTTTTGTCCACAGTGAGTGTCTAATAAACACATGTTTATGAAAGAATACCAAGAAATCTGTTCCTTTATTCATGTATAATGACTTTCAGCTCTGAATCCCTGATTGCTACTTTTCTGCTATGTGTTTGCCTGGCTCCTTTCAAGACACATGGAACATGGATGGAAGAGAACCACAGATGAGCAGAGCTTTCTTTCTGTTCTCCTAGTCAGAATCAAGGTCACATCTAAATTCGGGTGTCAGGTGGCATGTGGCAGTTCCATCCAGACTCCTTCTCCTAAAGAGGCAGAGTGGCACAACAGAAGCAAACGGAGCTTTGGGGACAGAAACCTGAGGCTGTATTGTGCCTCCAGCTGTGTCTGGCCTTGTGTGTGTAATCTTCACTCTTAGTGCCTCAGTTTCTTATCTAACAAGAAATGCCCTTGCTCAAAGCCACCCTGCAGTGGTTGTTGTCAGGGCCGCATGAGAATTCTCCTTACACAGAACATACCGTAGTATATACAAAGAGTAAATGCTCATTGCACAGTACTTATAAAGGCCTCTCAGGTGACCGTATGGGAATGTGACATGCAGGATTCTTTGTTTCTAGAGGAAAACAGTAAATGTGATTTCCAGCTACTCTGGCTGAGAAAACAGGGTGAAGACTGTGTTTCTTCAAAGAGTGTGTGAGGCCAGTATTGAAAAGCTATGTTGAAATGGTGAAATGATAATTCTAGTTGCTTATGCTGGTATGATGCTCATCCTGCAATGACTCATTTAATCCTCTCAACAAGTCCTCTGAAATGGCCACTAATATCCTTATTTTGTAAATGCAGAAACAAAGCTCAGAGAGTCGAAGTGTGTAGCTCGGGGTCACGCAGCACGGTACCGGGAGCCACAGAACTCAGCTCTTCTGACAAGTCTATTCTGAAGCATCATGCCAAGAAGATGCTCCACCCCGTCCCCCCAAATTTGGTGTCATCCACCCTGTCAGCTGGCTTTATAAGAATGGAAACTCCATACAAGAGGGATATTGTCTTTACTTCCCAAAAAGAAATAAGATTCTTCTGCGAATCCGACAAAGGAAAGTCAGGGCCTCACATTTGCACTGCAGGGTCAGCAAGGGGCTTTGAGGAAGAGGCAGAGTCATGTCTGGTGTCCTACCCCACAGACCAAGGACAGCTTAGCACTGCTTCCATGAGAAGTGTCTGTTTTTGTAAGTGAGGTGATGGTTTGAGATTTTCATTTTAAATGGAAATGAAGGAGGAAAGGGGCTCAGTGCCCAAGAGTAAATATCTAAATTTCCCTTTCCTACATTTCCTCATTATTAGTTGGGCTCTCTTGGATTGCTATGCATGTATTTTGTAGGAATAAACGAATGGATGGAGACACACACACACTGTCTGAGGATGTGTCACATGAACAATATTAACATTTTGGGAATTGTGGATATATAGGAAGAAGAAAGAAAAAATTGCCCATGAGCCCAACACTCTTTCACCAGGTTTATATTACAATAAAAAGGCAAGGGAACTAATATATATTGTCTTTAGTAGCTTTAATATCTGTGATATCTCACTTAATCCCTAGAGCAGCACAGGAAGCTACATAACATCTTCCTCCTTATAGGTGTGAAAATTAAAATGCAAAAAGATAGGGCAACTTCTCAAGGTGACACAATTAATCCATGGCATGGCTGGGACTCGACTCCAACGGCCACAATCTTAACCACATCACTCCACTGTTCCTCTTAGGGGTGGCTTTGAAGTCAGAGAAATGTGGGTTTAAATTCCTGTGTACTCTTACCAGCTGTGTGAATTGGGGAGAATTATTTTTTTTATTTTTTAATCCTTACCTGAATACATGCTTATTGGTTCTAGTGAGAGGGGAAGGAGGGAGAGAGAGAGGGAGAGAAACATCAAATTGAGAGAGAAGCATCCATCAGTTGCTTCTCCTACGTGCCCCGACGGGGG
Source organism: Desmodus rotundus (assembly GCF_022682495.2). Lineage (NCBI taxonomy): Eukaryota > Metazoa > Chordata > Mammalia > Chiroptera > Phyllostomidae > Desmodus > Desmodus rotundus. The sequence goes on from NC_071391.1 coordinate 52,236,527, forward strand.
ACCCAACCTGCAATTCAGGCACATGCCTTGACTGGGAATGGAACTCACAACCTTTCAGTCTACGGGACAGCTCTCCAACCAACTGATCCACACCAGCCAGGGCTGGTCAAATTATTTCATATCTCTTAGCCTCAGTTATATTATTAGTTAATTAAGGATAGAATCTGTTGCTTTCAAATAATTTCATAATAGATGCAGGTTTTTAAAAAAGGTGGGCAAAGTATGCAACATAAGGGACACTGTTTGGGAAAGGAGTGAGTACTGTTGGGTGGATTACAATGTTGCAGTTGTACTGAGGGAACCTGTCCATACCAGGCACGTGAGTAGACAGGGCAGGTGAAATGGCATGGGAACGACACACTCCAACTTGTCCCCATTGATTCAGACCCTCCTTGGTGCCAGGAAAGAAAGAGGAAGCCCATGAAAATACAAAACATGAGGCAGCAAATTATAACAGCCTGAAACCCAGGCACTGCAGTGCTGTATGCAGATCAAAGTGAATGCATCTGCAGATAAACATATGGGGAAAATTGGGCCCATAATCCTGGCCATTATGATTACAGTGCTGCGTGTGCGGTAACTGCTCTTAAATGTCATGTGCTGTTCTTTTCATACTCTGGAAATGGACTGAATGGACCACAAAATGTATTTCAAAAGGCAGGCAATCTGTGGCGAGAATAGAAACCTCCTTTATCTCTGTACAAAGGGACCTGCATTTCACAAGCGTGGTAAGAGCGTATGATGATTCTCCTAAGGTGGAATTCTGATTAGAAAATGAACATGATTTGTTTGTTGTGTGTGTGAGTGAGTAGGAAGGAGAAGGGAGGATAAGGGAGAAGGAATATCCAACTAAGCTAATTCTTTTGCTCCATCAAAGAATAGTGAGGGGTATCCCACACTGGAAGCTCCTCACTTGTGGAAGGTAACAGCTCTTTGTCTAGATTGCTTTCTGAAGGGAGATCAAGGGGGTTGAGCAGGTGATGTTTTATAAGGTGTTGGCAGTATGACAGGCATCGTCTGCCTAAGGGTGTGCTGTGCCCTATGAGACATCCTAGGAGAAGAGGACTTTATGGTTATAAAAATTTGGAAAAGAAATATATTGCACCACCTAAAGGTCTGTCACTTATTAGTAACTGGATGGTCCTGCAAAAAATTATTGCTTCCAATTTTTTACTTTCTAAATGTATTTGATCCAAATGCATTTTTTTGTTCAACTTCAGGCAGTTATTGGTGTCTAAGATTCATATCAAAGTGCCAAGGACCAGGGACCTGGAGTGTGGTCTTGACTTTGATATTCACTTACGGTGTGATTCTAAGCAGGGGATTCTTGCCTCAGTTTACTCATTTAGTAAATGGTGATAATCCTTTGACTCAACTTATCACCCAGTGTTTCTCTGCACATAAAATGCTATCACTGAACCATCATTACTTTCAGAAGTTAGAAATAGTATACTAGCTTATCATATGATCACATTTTTTGGTAATTAGGTGATCATAAGAAAGTCTTTACAACAACGACAAAAGAAACTAGTGGGACTACGTGAAACTGAAAAGCTTCTGCACAGCAAAGGAATCAATCAACAAAATAAGAAGGCAACCTACTGAATAGGATAAAATATTTGCAAATAATATATCTGGTAAGGGACAAATATACAAAATATATAAACAACTCATATAACTCAATCGCAAAAACAACCAAACAAAAGCAATCAAATTAAAAAATGGGCAGAGAATCTAAATAAACATTTTTTTTCTAAAGAAGACATGGAGATGGCCAAGAGGTATATGAAAAGATGCTCAAGATCACCGATCATCAGGGGGATGCAGATCAAGACTACAGTGAGATGTTACTTCCTACATGTTAGGATAGTGATTTTCAAAAAGACAAGAAAAAGCATTGGTGAGGATATGGGGAAAGGGAACCCTTATTCGTTTTTGGTGGGAATGTAAATTGGTACCGCCACTATGAAAGACAGTATGGAGGTTCCTCAAAAAATTAAAAATTGACATACCATATAACCCAGCAATTCCAGTTCTAGGTATTTATCCAAAGTAAACAAAAACACTAACTTAAAAATACATATGCACCCTCATGGTCACTGCAGCATCATTTGTAGTAGCCAAGATATGGAAACAACCTAAACAGCCAAAGAGGAATGAATGGATAAAGAAGATGTGATACACACACACACACACACACACACACAGGAATAAAATCTCGACATTTGAGAAAACATGAATGAATCTAGAGAGTATTATGCTGAGTGAAATAAGTCAGACAGGGAAGGGTAAATACCATATAATTTCATTTATATGTGGAATATAAAATAAAATAAAATAAAAATTAAGTTCATAGATACAGAGAACAGATCAGTGGTTGCCAAGAAGCAGGCAGTGGTAGGTGAGCTTGATTGGTAAAGAGAGGCGAAAGTTACAAATGTCCAGTTATAAAATAAACAAGTCCTGGGGGATGTTATGTACAACGTGGTGACCCAGAGACTAGATCTCAAAAGTTATCACAACACAAAACATTTTGCAACTATGTGTGGTGATGGATGTTAACTCGACTTTTTGTGATGATCATTTTGCAATAAATACAAATTTTGAATCATTATGCTGTATACCTAAAACTGATATTATGTTGTATCTCAATTATACCTCAAAAGTAAAAAACAACAGCTTTTATTTAATCTCATGTGAGAGGGTGGTACTTTATTATCACAGCAGAGCCCACCTGACCCAGACTAATATAGTGATGCTGCTATACTAGTCCTTAGAGCTTCATCGTCTTCGTCTATAAAATGCAGATGATTATTAATTCATTGTGTGGTGTTATAAGATAACACGCAAAAGGCCAAATTTAAACATAGTAGATTTACAAAATATAATTTATTTCACCCATTAGTATTTTCAAAGACTTAATATTAAACATTATCTATAATGAGCTAATCGGAAGTTACACCAAGATCTTAGTAACACAATAATAAAAACAATAGTAATAGGAAATACTGTGATGTTGGATTGTCTCTGTGATGGGCTCTCTGTGTGAGTATGGTTTTTCTCTGCTCAGAGGTTATGTAACTTGAACAAGGTATAGAATTAGGTGAAGGGAAAAGCTGGGCCTAGAATCTAGACCTATTAGATTTTAAACCCATGGTCCTAACCCACCACATTATTTCTACCCTGCTATATTTCAAAACAAATTGTGATTTATTTCCCAATGGGAACATTCCTTATTTTCTCCTTCTCTTGGTAGAATGGGGCCTTGCCGGGAATGTGGGAGTTGCCCAGGAGGCCGGAAGCCATACCGAGTGTCTGTTCTTTATGAATATTTATGACTCAGGGAGAAGTGACTCTGCTGGCAGTTCTATGCCCTGGTGATAAATCTTTATGCAGAGGCTGTTCTGGCCACAGACAGTTGCAGATTGGATCGGACAAGGAAAAACCGAGCTTCGGAAAGGTTCTTTGAAGCTGCATAATCAGATTATGATAATTTCATCAAAACCCATTTCAAAAAGCTAACATTTATCATTAGTTTGTGTATCTTCTAATTATTTCACGAGAATTATGCCATGCAGGAATGATAAAAGTATTCTAGCTTGAGAGAGCTTTTTAATGCAGTGTGTACACAGCAAGATATATGGCATTGGCATATGGGTCACATTTGCATTTGGGGATTATTTGAGACAGTTTTCTGAAAATGTCAAAGGAGGTGATATATTTTATAAGATTGATATTAGTAAAGAACATTAATTTCTCTTTGCCAATTTCTATAGTTAAAAAAATTGCCCCCAAACGGTAAGCAAGTATTTGCCAAAAACAACAACAAAATTATTCAAAGCACACATAGTTCAAAACACTTTTTGCAGGATGATATGGGAATCCCTAAATACTGGATCATCGAGAATGGAAGGCATTTGTCAGTCTCTGCATTCTCCAGTGTTCAAATCTTTTTCCCTTCTGCATTCTCGGTGAGGTTGGAGGCCACACCTTTCTTTCATTCAGGGTCTCAAGCTACAAGAGAGCACTATCCAGGACACCTCCAACTACAGAGGAGGTGTAGCCAGCAAGAACCAGTCAATCACGGAGTCCTATAGTGGATGCTTTACAAGTCCATCTGTTAGCCCCCTTCTTACACCCACTACACTAATTGAGGTTGCTATCTGTTTCCTCTGAACCAGTTGACTGTTTTCCACATTTTTTAATTTACTCTTTATTGTATTTTTCCATTACCATTTAGTTTTCCATTACCATTACTTTTCCACATTTTTAAATGATTGGAAAAAATGAAAAGAAATGTAATACTTCATGATGTGAAAATTATATGAAATTTAGATTTTACTGCCCATAAATGAACTGTTTTAGAGACAAAGCCATGTTGTCTACAGTCGAGTTTGTGCTGCAGTGGCAGAACTGACAGCTGGACGGAGATCTTGTGCCCTGCTAAGTCTAAGATACTTATTGTCTGGCCCTTTACAGAGAGTTTGTTGACTCCTTTTCAGAGCCATTGCCACAGCCTCCTCATTATTCTCCCTCCCTTTAGTCCTATACCTTCTGCTATATTCTCTGGCTGCACTCATAGTGAGCAACTAAGATTCAGCTGTTGATCACCTGTTTAAGATCCTTCAGTAACTGCCCAGGCCACAGTGCACAGAGACTAAGATTCAAGGCACTTTGTATTTTAGTGCCTGCTGGCTCCTCAGTCTCTTCTAACACCTTCACTGCCTCCCATTGTTATTCCAGGCTCTCCAAAAGTGCTCTCTTATTTTCCCTTCTCTCTGGTCTGCTTCCCACTGTGCTGAGCATTTCCAAATTTCCATCACTATTGCCTATTTATCATTAAGACTGAGCTTAAGTGAGACCGCTTCCAGGAAGCTTTCCCTGACTCTCTATCTTGTCTGGGTGCTCCAAACACAGTCTTTTCTCTCCCTTTCTCTTTCCTCTATTTCTTTCCTTTATTATAGCCCATACCTTAATATATTGTCATTATAGATGTGTCTATGTCCTTGAGGACTGACATCATACTCTCCCACCCCAAACCCTAAACTGAATTCATGAATTATTAGAGGTGAGATTTTACTTCATTGATGAATTTCTGCTCATATCTCAATTTTTTAAATTTTATCATTTTTTTATTGTTGTTCAAGTACAGTTTTGTGCCTTTCCCCCGACCCCTCCCCACCACCCCAGTCCTCCCCACCTCCCTCACCTGTTTCCACCCCCCTTGTTATTGTCCATGTGTCCTTTATAATTGTTCCTGCAAACCCTTCACCCTTTTCCCCTGTAATTCCCTCCCCTTTCCCCTCTGGTCACTGTCAGCCTGTTCTCTATTTCAGTGTCTTTGGTTATATTTTGCTTGCTTGTTCATTTTGTTGATTAGGTTCCTGTTAAAGGTGAGATTATATGGTATTTGTCTATTAAGGAAGACACAAATGGAAACATATACTATGTTCATGCATCAGAAGAATTAACATCATCAAAATATCCATACTACACAAAGTGATTTATAGATTCAATGCAATACCTCTTAAAGTACCAATGATATATTTCACAGATAGAGAACAAACACTTCAAAAATTTATAAGGAACCATAAATGACCCTGAACAGCTGCAGTAATTTTGAGAAAGAAGAACAAAGCAGGAGGGATCACAACACCTGACATCAAACTGTATTACAAGGCCACTGTAATCAAAACAGCCTGGTACTGGTGTAAAAACAGACACATAGACCAATGGAACAGAACAGAGAGCCCAGAAATAAACCCAAGTCTCTACGGTCAATTAATATTCAACCAAGGGGGCAGCAGCATAAAACGGAGTAAAAATAGCCTTTTCAACAAATGGCATTGGGAGAGCTGGGCAGCTACATGCAAAAAAAATGAAACTCTATCACCAACTTACACCATACACAAAAATAAATTCAGGGTGGATAAAAGATTTAAATATAAGTCGTGACACCATCAAATTTCATTCTCATGTTTCATTGTCACAGGGACCTTCTGCAATCATTCCCATTGCCCTGCCCAGAGGTAGTAATATGTGCCACTGGGAGTGAACTACTAGGGATAAGAGATGGTATATAAGATAAATAATACATTTTACCAATAAAATAGTCTGCACATAGAGATAGTTTCTCGAATTTTTAGTCAATATTGCATTTTCTCTAAATTTTAATTGTACCTGTTCTTTCCTCTAAATTAACCACTTCTATTAAATTAATTAGATAAAAATCGAGTGACAAAAATAAATTCCCAAGTTTATAATATTAATCAGCTAATGATATTTAATTTTTCTCTAGCTTAGTTTCAGTTTCTTCTAGCTTAGTTTTCTCTAGCTTAGCCTAAAAATTTAAAAACAGTTTTATATCTTAGGTAACAGACTAAAATTATCCCTGGGGCAATCAGTTTTACTGTTCAAATTTTTCAATTCCAAAAGAAATCTTGTCTCCTTCTTTTTTCCCATCTACCTCTCTGTCTTTATTGCTTTCTTTCTCCCCTCTATGCAGACTCATTTTTGACAAGTTAAATGGCTTCCTTTCAGACCTCTTGCTCTTTGCTAAAATCTCAAGAAGCAGCAATAATCACTGTAAATCAGCTGGACAGCTATTTTACAAACTGGGGTGGGGGCAGAGAAACTGCCAATTGAGCACACGGTTGCAGCGATAGCCCGGTTATACTGGAGTTTAGCCCTGAGCCACTTTCTAAGTTAAATGTCTGAGTGCCTAATTGATCTAGTCCAGGTAGAAACGGCTTCTTTGCTTTTCCATTTTTATGCCAGAAAAGTTCACAGAATCCAAATCTCTGCTTTGAGGGATCCATTGCTCCTTCACTTTAATTTTGCAGTAAGTGAAATGCAAAGCTGGAAGTGTTTTGGGTCTCCATTGAACATGAAATGCCTCCCCACCCTCACACATATGGGAATCTGTCCTAAGTAAAAACCCAGTTGAAGAATACAGACATATGCAATAAGATGTCTGACACAGCTTTATTTACAATAACAGAACATTAGCAGTCCCCTAAATTGCTCTTTAAACACATTGGAATATATCTACTTACTGAAATATGAAGCCACTAATCATTATATTGATTATAGTACAAAGGGGAAAATACCTATCAGAAGAAATTAAAGGAGTTGATGTCTAATACAAATAATTATATTTTGTGTGTGTAAAAACATTTTATAAAATTGATGTACTCCTTTGTTAGGATGGTTGGTTTATGAGTAAATGTTTAGTTTTATTGTCCAAATTTTCTGTGATATTGCTGCATTAGTCTTATGATTAAAAATTTAAAAGTGTATTGTCAATGTGCCATGGCTTTGAGTTCCTTTCACAGTTATTGCTAATAATTGAGTTAATTTGAGTAATATATTTGGAATGCAGAATGGAAAGAAAGGGTAGAGATTAAAAAGGAACAAATTGATACTTGGAAAGAAAAACTCAAAGGGCTATAACCAAAATGATGTGGATGTGAGCTGTAAGAGAACAATTTATCATAGAATCTCCAGATTGGCAAAGGGTGAAAGATCACCTAATCCTACACCACCCTCCCTCCGTTCAGTCTGTTTGGAACCCTTGTCAAATTTCGTTTTTGGTATTTAAGTACCAACACCATCATGGTGATAGACGTCAGAAAACTAGTGACCTTTGGCAGAGTCCAGTGACGGGTACAGGCACCAGGGAGTATTTGGCTGTCTGAATGTCCTATATCCTAGCCTGAGTGGTGTTCCCTTTGTAAATTTGTTGAGCTATATACTTATGATTGTGTATTTTTCTGCATATATGTAACACTTCAGAAAAATTTATTTCAATTAAATTTCAACATAACATAAAACTCCTTCAAAGAAAAGAGTGATTTAAAATTGGGTTTGTAAGCAAACTGGATGTTTAAACACCCTAAGAGAATCAACAAAGAACTATTTTTATATACACTTCTGAAATTATATATACACTTTATTTAATGTTTGGTATTATATATTACATATGTGATATATAATAATGATTTATGTAATTATATAAATAATTTAAAAATTAGTAACATCATTAGTTCTAACTCTAACATCTATCTATGACATCTATAATATGTATCTCTAATAGTACATGAAAAATCATAACTGCTGGTAAGGCTCATAATGGCCAACTATTTACTATGGAATTATGGGAAATCTGGTAAAACACATCCTTTCTATTTGTAAAGCATAAGATGCATCTGACCAAAATAGAAACTCTCAGTTAAAAGAAAGAGCCCACAGAAGTTTTGAGGTCAAACTGGATTGAAATCACAAAGCTATCCACACACAAAATTTATTAGTTTTAGATAGTTAGTATTCATTCATGGGAATATAAAGAAGAAAACCAGAATAAAATGTAGCATTTAGAAGAAAAGTATCTAAGAGATTGCACAGTTTTTCACTTGTATTCAAATGCTATTTGCATCTAATTTTGTTTAATACTGAAAAGTATTTCTATTTAAGTGTTTTTAATAAATTATAATAAATTCATGCCCAATTTGAGAGAAAATCATGTTAAAGTTATTTCAGAAAACTATACCTAATTTTTTGGCCATGGGACCAATACATAATGATATTGAAGAAAATAATTATTGAAGAAAATAAATAGCTTTTAAATACTGGGGTTATAAACTCAAGCCTATAAAATAAGCTCTGATCACAGTCGCATGTTATTTATCTATAGACACACACATACATGCAAGTATTTTATAGATAATATAGATTTAAAAATTATATTATTCACTCTTATTCAACAAACATCTATTAAATGGCTGCTATGGGCCAGGTTCTGTGTAAGATGTTGGTCCACAGAGGTGAAAAGAGAGAATCCCTATCCAGACAGAGCTCACAGTTTTCTGGAAAACCAAAGATATAAACAATTATTTCATTCTAGGCAGAATACCTAACTAAGTCTGCCTGTGAAAATCAAGAAAGTCTTCACTGAGAAGGTGATATTTTATAAAGAAACTTGAACAATGAATAAGAGTTTGCTGTGTGGACAAGAGGTGTTTGTCATATAGTAGGTGTTTGAGAATGCGAGCAGAGGAAATTACACCTGCAAAGGCAGGGAGAAGGGAGCACGGGCAATTTGGGGAACTACCAGTGGATTAGTTTTAAAAGAATATGGAGCATAAGTTGGAGGAGGAGAAAACAACAGAAGAAATGATCAAAATCAGGGGTCAGACTGCCAATGAATGGTCTTGGTGTTCTGAAAAATAGTTTAGAAATGAATAGGTGAGATCCAAGATGACAGAGGAGTAGGTGGAAGCTGCACAAATTGCCTCCCAGGACCAAACTGTAATTACAACTAAATTATTAAAAAATCATCCTAAATAACCAGCTGAACATTAGTTGGAGAGAAGCCTTATAATCATGGACAGATGGAAGAAGGCACATCACCAAAATAAGACTGGTACAGAGTGTGGAGGAAGCACGAGAAGGCTGGCTGGGCTCCCACTGACAGCAGCTGAAGTTCCATAGGGATATTTCAGCAGCCAGAGGGTTTTCACTGAGAAGTGTGGGGTCTAGGCCCCAATATGGGCTCCCCAGCCTATTGCATCACAACAGGAAAGGCACCCAAATAACATACAGCTATGAAAAGCAGTGGAGTTTCTGTACACCAGGGAGAGGCAGCTGGAGACACAGAGAGCCTCTTAAAGAGCCAATGCACAAAATTCCATTTGCAGTCATTTGCCCTGGGCTCTGGCAGAGGGAGGGCTGAGTGCAGTAGACATGCATGAGGAGAGTCTGGGGTTGGAAGCTCAGGATAGAGGACTGAAGGAATAGCCACCAGGATCCCTGTGCTGAGTCATTCCCCATATTGCAGAGGCCACCTTTCTCAGGCAGAGCACTCCCCTCCAGGTGACATCATCCTGAGAGGAAGTAATAGCTCTGCCTACAGGAATTACTCTGTACCATACTATGGAACTTAAGCAGGTTGCTGAGTACAGCTTGAGGTCATATCAGTGATTAGTTTAACAACTAAGGTGGATCTCTGGGAGCTCTCAGATTTTAGCTGTCCCTTGGTGTCAGCTGGCCTTGATGTGCAGCCGGTTCTTTTTATGCACACCAAGGACCAGCAGGGGTAGCCAGAGCTGTGGATTGCTGGTAGCTCCAAACAGGTTTCCCAGGACAAGTCACAGGCAGTATTTGACATAGGTCTGAACCTGAGTCTTTGCAGATCTACCTAATACATAGAAACAAATACAAAGAAGCAGCCAAAATGGGAAGACAAAGAAACAGACCTCAAATGAAAGAACAAGAGAATTCTCCAGAAGAACTAGATGAAATAGAGGCAAACAATTTATCATATAGAGAGTTTAGAATAATGACTATCAGGATACTCAACAGCATGAAAAAAGACATAGAAACCATCAAAAAGAACCAGCCAGAAATAAAGAATGCAACATATAAAATTAAAAATACACTGGGACGTGAAATATTCAAGGTAAGGAAAAGAAAATACTTACAACCAAGGCTAATTTACCCTGCAAGGTTATCATTTAAAATCAAAAGAGAAATAAGGAGCTTGCCAGACAAGAAAAAGCTAAAGGAGTTTGTTAACACCAAGCCAATACTCCAATAAATGTTAAAGGGCTCACTTTAAGAAAAAGAAGAAAAAAAAAGAATAATAAAAAAGAGGAAAATAGTCGAACAATAAAATGGCATTAAATACATATCTATCAATAATCATCTTAAATGTAAATGGCTTAAATGCTCCATCTAATAGACATAGAGTAGCTGAATAGATAAAACAAGACCCACATATATGCTGTCTCCAAGAGACCCACCTCAAATTGAAAGATACACACAGACTAAAAGTAAAGGGATAGATAAATATATTTCATGCAAATGGAAAGGGGAAAAAAGCTTAGGTAGCAATACTTATATTTGACAAAATAGATTTTAAAATCAAGGCTATAGAAAGGGACAAGGAAAGACACTACATAATGACAAAAGGAATGATCCAACAAGAGGATATGAACCTAGTAAACATTTATGCACCCAACATAGGAGCACCTAAATATATGAAGCAAATCTTGGTGGACATAAAAGGAAAGGCTGACAGAAATACAGTTATAGTTGGAGATTTTAATACTCCATTGACTTCAGTGGATAGATCCTTGCAACAGAAAGTCAACAAGGAAACAATGGCCTTAAATGACACAATAGAGCAAATGGATTTAATTGATATCTTCAGAGCATTTCACTGCAAAGCAGAATATACCATAGTTTGCTGTGTATAATGTGTGCTTTTTGGCCGAAATTTTTTAGGTTAAAATAAGGATGCACATTATATATGGACAGTACTAATTCTGTATCTATGTAAATGTTTTTAATTCTTTTATTTATAGGTTAAAAGTGTAACTCTAGAAAGCAATAACAATATCCATATGCAAAACTATACCCTGGAATATGATAATCAGTTTTGTTGAATTTACAATGAACTTGCAAGGAAAGTAGTTTTGGCAACCGATTCAATGAAATGAAACAAAGAGCAACATATTGTGATTCTCAGGGTAAGATAAAGGATGTTGATTGTTATCTACTTGACAAGATAGGTGATGCTGACTTTACCACAGGGTGAACTGCACGACATTTCTCACACTATAGGCAGGAGAAATTTTTGAAAAATCCTTTGGAAAATGTCAAAATGGTTTTCATACACTGCAAGCTTTAAGCTAAAAGTTATTAAATGTGCTAAAAAGCATGGCAACAGAGCTGCTGCAGAGACACTTTGGACCTCCTCCCACAAAGAGTGTCATCAGATTGTGGAGGCAACAGGAAGAAAAGCTTCTTCAGATGCCAAGACAGAAGAAGCCAATGTGAGGGAAACCTGATTTTTTTTCCCAAATTTGGGCCAAAAATGTGGGTGCACATTATGCATTGCAAACTACGGTGCATATTGTTCATGGAACGTTTTCTAGCATAAACACAAGTTAGGACACAAAACAAGTCTCAATAAATTTAAGAATTTAAAATCATATCAGGCATCTTCTCTGACCATATGCTATGAAACTAGAAATCAATCATAAGAAGAACACTGAAAAACACACAAAGACATGGAAGCTAAATAGCATGTTGTTAAATAATGAATAGGTCAACAATGAGATCAAGACAGAAATAAAAAAAAATACCTTGAAACAAATGAAAATGAGGACACAGTAATCCAAAATCTGTGGGACACAGGAAAAGCAATCCTAAGAGGGAAAGGCATAGTATTACAGGCCTATCTCAAGAAATAAGAAAAAGTTCAAAAACCAATTTAACTCTACACTTAAAGGAACTTGAAAAAAAACAACATACAAATCCAAAAGTGAATAGAAGGAAGAAAATAATAAAGATCAGAGAGGAAATAAATGAAATAGAATCTTAAAAAACATGATACAAAAGACCAATGAATCCAAGAGCTGGTTTTCTGAAAAGATAAACAAGATTGACAAACTTTTAACCAGACTCATCAAGAAAAAAAGAGAGGGGGCTCAAATAAACAAAACCAGAAATGAAAGAGGAGAAATAACTACTGATACCAAAGAAATACAAAGGATTGTAAGAAAATATTATGAACAATTTTATGCCAACAAACTGGACAACCTAGACAAAACAGATAAATTCCTAGAAACATATGATCTTCCACTGTTAAACCAGGAAGAATCCGAGAATCTGAATAGACAGATTACACCTAATGAAATTGAAGCAGTAATCAAAAAACTCCCAAGAAACAAAAGCCCTGGACCAGATGGCTTCACAGGTGAATTTTACCAAATATTCTAAGAAGAATTAATGCTTCTATTTCTCAAATGTTTTCAAGAAATTCAAGAGGAGGGAGGGCTCCCAATCTCATTTTATGAGGCCAGCATTATCCTAATTCCAAAACTAGTTAAAGATACTACAAAAATAGAAAATTATAGGCCAATATCCCTGATAAGCATAGATGCAACAAAATATTAGCAAATTGAATACAGTGATGCATGAAAAATATTACCACGAGCAAGTGGGATTTATTTTGGGAATTCAAGGTTGGTACAACATTCACAAATCAATAAATGTGATTCACCACATAAACAAAATGAAGAATAAAAAACACATGATTTTATCAATAGATGCAGAGAAAGCATCTGACAAAATCCAGCACCTACTTATGTTAAAAACTCTCAGCAAAGTGGGAATAGAGGGAACATACCTAAACATACTAAGGTCACATATGACAAACCCACTGTCAGCATCAACTCCATGGGCAAAAACTATAAGCATTCCCCTTAAGATAGGGAGCAAGACAGGGATGTCTGCTTTCACCTCTTTTATTCAATACAGTACTGGAAGCCCTAACCATAGCAATCAGACATAAGAAAGAAATAAAAGGCATCCAAATTGGAAAGGAAGAAGTAAAACTGTCTTCATTTGCAGATGACATGATACTGTACATAGAGAACCCCAAAGATTCCGCCAAGAAACTACTAAAACTGACAAATTAATTTGACGAAGAAGGAGGACACAAAATTAATATCCAAGAAACAATTGCATTTTTATATGCCAATAATGAAGTAACAGAAAGGAAATGAAGAAACCAATCCCATTCACATTTGCTTCAAAAAATAATGAAATACCTAGGAATAAACCTAACCAAAAATTTAAAATACCTGTACTTGGAAAACTATAAAATACTGAAAAAGAAATTGAAGAAGATCAAATAAATGGAAGTACATACCATGTTCATGGATAGGAAGAATTAACCTCATTAAAATGCACATACTATCCAAAGCAATCTATAGATTCAACGCAATTCCTATCAAGATTTAATGATGTATTTCACAGAACTAGAACAAATATTTCAAAAATTTATATGGAACCACAGAAGGCCCCACATAGCAACAGTGACCCTGAGAAAGAACAACACTGGAAGAATCATGCTATCTAATGAGAAATTATACTATAAGACCATAGTAATCAAACAGCATGGTACTGGCATAGAAACAAGTACATAGATCAATGGAACAGAATAGAGAACCCAGAAATAAACCTACACCTTTAAAGTCAATTAATATTCAGCAGAGGGATCAAGCACATATAATGGGCTAAAGATAGTTTATTCAATAAATAGTGTTGGGAAAATTGGACAGATATGTTTAGAAAATGAAACTAGACCACCTTGTTACACCACACATAAACATAAATGTAAAATTGATTAAAGATTTAAATGTTAGACTCAAAACCATAAAAATTCTAGAAGAAAATACAGGCAGTAAAATCTTGGACATTTTCCATGCAATATTTTTTCTGATATATCTCTTCAGGCAAGGGAAATAAAATTAAAAAATAAACAAATGAGACTATATCAAACTAAGATGCTTTGCACAGCAAAGGAAACCATCAACAAAATAAAAAGACAACCCACAGAATGGGAGAACATATTTGCCAATACATGTGATAAGAGCTTAATATTCAAAATTATAAAGAACTCTCAAAAGTCAACACCAAAAAAATAAACAAAAACCACAAACAACCCAATTAAAAAAATGGGCAAAGGACCTAAATAGACACTTCTCCAAAGAGAACATACAGATGGCCAATAGACATATGAAAAGATGCTCAACGTCACGAATTATCAGAGAAATGTAGATTAATACCACGATATGATACAATCTCATACCTGTCAGAATGGCTATCACTAATAAATCAAAAAACAAGTGTTGGCAAGGATGTAGAAAAGGGGAACCGTTTAATACTGTTGGTGGGAATGTAGATTGGTGCAGCCACTGTGGAAAGCAATATAGAGATACCTCAAAATATTAAAAATGGATCTGCCTTTTGACCCAGTGATCCCAATTCTGGAAACATATCTGCAGGAACCGAAAACACTGATTTGAAAGAACATAAACACCCCTATGTTCATTGCAGTGTTATTTACAGTTGCCAAGATATGGAAGCAGCCCGGGTGTCTATCAGTAGATGAGCGGCTAAAACAACTATGGGACATTTACACAATGAGATACTACTCAGCTATATAAAAGAAGAAAGTTTTACCCTTTGCAACAGCATGGTTGGACCTGGAGAACATTATGCTAAGTGAAATAAGGCAGTCAGCGGAAGACAAATACCGTATACTTTCACTCATATGTGGAATTTAATGAACAAACAGAACTAACAAGCAAAACAGAGACAAACTCATAGATAAAGAGTAGGATGTCAGCTATGGGGGAGGGAGGTTAGGGCTTGGAGGGACTGAGCAAAAAGGAAAAAGGACTCATGGACATGGACAACAGTGTGGTGATTGTGGAGGGAGGGGCATAAGGTGAGTAAATGGTAATGGAAGAAATATTAAAATACAGAACATTAAAAAAAAAGAAATGAATAGGCAATGGTCCACCATTGAAGCCTTCTGAATAAGGGGATGACATAATTAGATGTTGGTTTGTAAATATCATTCTACTAGCTCTATGGTAGAGATATTGGAGAATGAGAAATAAAAAGAAACTGAAATAATCCACATGAGAGAGAGCATCTCTCCCATAGAGCTAGCAGAATAATATTTATGACACCAACATCTAAGTATTTTAACATCAGAGCACAGTGGTTAAGGCTGTTACCCTTGGAGCTAGACTGCATGTGAGTGAGCTACAGCTGTGACACATACTAGCTGTATAACCTGGGATAAGTTATTTAACCTTCTTTGTGCTTTTTCTCATCTTTAAAATGGAAATATAGTTATTGGGATAAAAAAAATGTGTTGATGACTATTAAGTGCTTAAAATAGTGCCTAGCATATAAGTGCTAAAAACATGTTAAAATGTTGGACAGGAAAATGAAAGGAGCCCTTGGCAAGAGTTTTCATGAGGCAATTAACGATATACATGTATTTAAGTCCAGTTTAGAGAGGTGTGTTTTAGATAAGGTGGGAATTGAGGATAGGCAGGGAAAAGACTTGTTCACAGGACCCAGTGATTGGCCAGCTTTTCTGCAGACCCGGGCAGATAGCTCTTTCAGCTCTCTGTGCATTCTAGATTTCAGCTCACTTTTTAGTCTATCAAATACCTGCACAGTTCTTTGAATAATAAATATGGAAAATCCTGAATCAGTACTACTACTCCTAATGTGCATGCAATATTTTATGGTTTACAAAGTATTTTAGGATATATTGTCATGTTTAGGATATATTGTCATGTTTGGGCTGTTGTAAGCAGCCCAAATATTGGTAGCACTATTGATAGGAATGCAACCTAATACCTGTTCAGCTAGTGCATAGTAGCGTGGAGATTACAATCCAGTTCTTTACCCTTCAAACACTGAGGTAGTGCCTGGAAGCCTGAAATGTCTGAAGTGGTTTGGATTCTAGCCATTCCCGGCCTGGGAGGGCTGCAGTCTTGATTTACACAGCCCAGTTCACAGTGGTGTTTTCCTAACCCCTTATACATTTATGTCTAAGAGAATATAAGGCCCTCAAAGACATAGTTTGTACAAATTATCTTTTCCCTCAGAACCTGGATCTAAGTATGTATTCAATATATGCTTATTGACCTGGACTCAGGGGAATATCACCCGTGTCCAGGGCATTACCAGGTAATAGAATCAATGAGCTCACGGACAGCCACCTAGTCCTGTGATGGCGAGTAGTGCAAAAATAACACCATTGATGTTGCTTCTTCTTCCTCTTCTTCTTTTTTGTGGTTGCATCTTTTAAAAGAAGGAAAAGATCTTGGGGAAGATTACAAAATATAGACACTTTTTTCTCCCTTCAATTCAAAGACTTGCTCCATATTGAGCAAATGCTTATTTAGGCAGTTGCTTGGGGCGGGGAGGGGGTGGTGATAGCAAGTACATTAGAACTCATTTAGACTAATATCTGAAAAAGGGGCTGATCTGCTAAGTGAACAGATGTTTCATGAGCTGAACCAAATTAGAGTGATGACTGAATCATAATGAAGCTCTGGATGCAAGAATAAACCTGCTAGAAGAGTATTGTATCCTGTTAAAGAATATGTGTTTGCTGGCAATATAAAGAAGATTCTGCCGGGATCTAGAACACAAGGCTCACTTGACTTGTTCCAAAATGGATTCACCAACGTTAAGAATGAAGAGTTATAAATTTGGAGGCAATGTTACTCTGTCAAGAGAAAGCTTTAATAGGTGAATTTTGCTGGATACCACTGATTGATTGATTGATTGCTGAGCCTCTACCAGGTTTCATATAAGGTGCATCATAGGCATTGCCATCTTGAATCTATTCAGTGCTTGCATACACAGGTGTTCTTATTTTACAGATGAGAAAGCCGAAGG
Source organism: Desmodus rotundus (assembly GCF_022682495.2). Classification (NCBI taxonomy): domain Eukaryota; kingdom Metazoa; phylum Chordata; class Mammalia; order Chiroptera; family Phyllostomidae; genus Desmodus; species Desmodus rotundus. The sequence goes on from NC_071391.1 coordinate 52,253,810, forward strand.
TCAGGGAGGTTAAATTGCTCTGGACTATAGTGTTAGGAGGAAATGAACCTGGATGAGCAGTCAGTTCTTTGTGGCTACTAAGTCAAACTGTTGCACCACAATTATTGACATCTCACCCAAGTGAAAAGGCATTATTAGCTGGACATGAAAGCACAGTGTCAGGTAGGAAGATGAGGGAATGTGATGGGTTACCCTATATCTCCCAGGAGCCAACATCTGCCTCACTCCCATATCCCAACATAAGGCTTCAACCCAGGAGGAGATAACACTTCACTGTCAGAAATGGATAGGACTGATTCAGTACACAAGATAAACCTTGTCCATTATGAAACATTAGTCACAGTTCTATTGGCTTTTCACCAGTGTAAGCATTGCCATTTTTTTTCTTGTAGTCATAAATAAAATCAGGGATATCTGAGTCTAGTTTTGTGAAGAGATTTACTACTGTTACCATAGATGAGGAACTCATGCCCCTGTATCACTTTGACCTTGGGTCCCCCATTCTTAGGCAAGCACTGGGAGTGAGCAATGGCTTCAGACTATTCACACTGTAAACATCAATGTCTCATGCACATTAATGGAGTTGTCAGCGTGGGATGGGCAGGAATTTTCTAAGCATCTATATGGATCATGAACTTCAACTCTCACAACAACTCTATGAGGTAACTACTATTATTATTCCTATTTTACAGATGAGGAAAGAGATGCTCAATATGTTGAGTAAAACTTCCTTAGTTTTTTCTCTTTAAGGAACTTATAGTACAGAATAAGAAAAATTCTATAATTTAATGTATTGCATTGGTGAGACCAGCTGGGTGCCAACCCTACCTGAGGGAAGGTCAGCCTTTTCTCTTTATTCTTTAAAATATATTCACCCAAGGCATAGGCTAATTCAGGCTTCCAGACAAACCCTTGGAAAGCTAGCCTCCGGGCAATGTGTGTTGACACGGTGTTCTGTTTTGTTGACTGTATTCCCCTGCCATGTGGCCAAATTCTTAGAGCTAAGCATTTGTTTCTGTTTCTCTCTCATGTAATCCCTTCTTAAAGATGAAGAAACTGAAACTCAGATCAGCTAATTAACTTGCCCAAGATTGCTCAGCTACTTAAGACTCAGGATTTGAACCCATGACTGATTTTAAATTCTCTTCCTTTTTATCACATAGTGTGGTGCGCTGGGTAAGGACAGGAGGTGGGTTGGGACCAGGTTATGGGTACTGATGAGTGCCAGGTAAAGGGTTTGACCTATATCCTGGATACAGCAAAAGTCCCCTCTGGTTCTAAGGCAGGGAAAGAGTTAGATCCTTGTCTTGGTAAAGCAATTTTGGCTGCAGTAGAAAATGTGCTGGAAGCAGAGCTATCAGAAGTTACAAGGCTGAAACAGCTGTCTTGGTGAGTGTGGACGAAGATCAGAACTGGGGAAGCAGCCAAGAAAAAGGTGCAGAGTAAAAGACTCTGAATAGATGTACATTAGCTGCAATCAGATTAGTAAATTGAGACATAATGCCAGTGCAGTGAGAATGAAAAACAATGCATGTAAAACACTGAACACTGTGCCAGCCGTTACCCTCGGAAAATTCTGTTGTTATTGTGACTGTGATGGCTGCCGTTGAAACGTGGCACGCATTCTGCTAGCCCCAAACTTTCTCTGGCTTTCTTCCCTTAACTGGGCACTGCTTTCACCTCTTCTCAGTCTCATTCTAGATCGCCTCTTGTAATCACTAAATCTGAGTTCTCTGAGCTGGCAGGAAACCCTCAGTTTGCGGAGACCATCGTTCCTTTTTCCAACGTCCATTTTACTGACAAGGAAACTGTGGCAGAGTTGGGGTTGCGATGTGTGGAACTGTAAGGATGCCTCTTTTGAGGACCCCGAATAGTCTCCTGGGTTCCCTCCCACCACTCTAGATCAAATGGTCTTTCCTCTGGATCCCCCTACCTTGCTGCTTTTTTCCTAACTTGGAGCTTTGCTTATTTTAAAACCATTTGTGAGTCTGTCTCCCCACTTGGCTGTGATCTCTCCAGGGAAAGTCCACCAAAAAATGCGATTCTACAAGCCCCTGCATTTATCTTTCATATCATACTTCATACATTTTTTAACTTATTTTTAAAAATATCTATCTTTCCTGCTAGAGTGTAAAATTTTAGAGTGCAGGAGGAAATAGCTGCTTTTTCACTCTCTATCACTAATGGCTAACACAGCCCCTGGCCCATGCTGGCACTTAGAATATTTCTGATGAGTTTATGTATTAACATTTGTATTCTGTGTGTGACTGCAGTGTCTGGCACGTATACGCTCAATATATGCACTCAATGTATATTTGCTTCATGTTTGTATACCAATTATTTATGTACTCTTAAAATTTGGGCTTCAACATAAAAGGCTTGAACACAGCCCACAGCCTATGAACCCTAAATGGATGACACATTTCTCTGCCAGGAAAAGAAATGCAGTTATTTAAAAATGGCCTCAAGTCTAATAGTTAGTGTTCAAGCCTGACTTATTTACTATCGGAAATGTTTTTTCCTCTTTGAGAAATGTGTGATGTGGCACAAGTCACATTAGCTCAGTTAAATGTATGACAGAAATGACTTCGTAATTTGAAATAATTTATTTGATTTATGATTTACTAAGGCTCAGATATAACTACTTATTTTCTCCTGTATATTTATATAACTTATACATGTATACATGTGAAGAAAAAAGTTATATAAGATGCCGGCAGAAATATTTTTATTATTGTTATTATTATTTCTATTGTCACTATTTTATCATTTCCCACCTTACCCTGCTCTCTTGGGTAAGGTGGGATATTTTAAAGTACAGATTCCATAACTCTTTTGAGATAATGCCAAACATTTTGCAAAGTTTTACTTTTCAAGGGGAAAAATAAGAGGGAAAGCATACAATTTGGAGCCTGGAAGGCCCAAGTTTGAGATTCAGCAGACTTTCTTGTATTTTTTTCATCTGTTAACACATGTGCACAGACAAATAATAATGTATTTAGCCAGCTAGGACCAGCTCTAATTTGCACAGCACAGTACAAAGTACCACTGAAGGATACTTTGTTAGAAAAACACTAAAAATTTCTTGATGGCGACAGCAGCACACAGTCCCTCTGAGTGTGGGCCCTGCGTGCACTACACAGGTGGTGAGGCCCGCAGAGCCAGCACTGCAGCCCGGCATGAGAATTAACAGATTACGTAACCTGCCTCACACAGTGTCTGACTCATAACAGTGATTTAACAAATTGAGTTTCTCTCTGTCAGTTTGCAAGTTGTTCTCACAGAGCCCATCAAGTCTAATGCATTTGGTTGTTTCTGTCAGAAATGAGCTCTCTACACCATGGGGACAAAGATGTTTCAAATGTAACCCACTTAACTTTCTCTTTAGGGAAGAAAGGGAAAAACAAACACCATAGCATCCAAGGCTTATAAAACCAACATGTGTCCCAAATGTCAGGTTATTCCATGAGGTCCTGCTCCCATCGGAAAGCGCACACTTTGAGACCACGTGCTACCTGCAAGTCCAGATGGCCAAGTTGAGCAACCAAACCATCAAACAGAAGGTTCTGGTTCTCAACTATGATAATCTTAGGCATGACAGGGAGGGGATGTGGAGTAGCATGTTTCCTAATGAAGAGGGAAAAAGAAAGCCAGAACGAATTTGTCCCAGATGGAGCAATGGGCTCCTCTCCTCACCTCCAAATTTGGCTGTGGCATTAACGGAGATGCTTGGTTTGACTAAGGCTATAATAACAGTTTTACAAAACCTCCTCCTTGTGGGATGCATATGACATCTGGAATTAAAGAGGTATTCTCCTTTAATCACTGTTCAGTCTTCCACAGGGATAAGTGAGTACACGGGTATCTTCCAGCTGCCCAAACTGATTTAATTAAATAATGTAATCTATTTATACACAAATGCGGAATTAATGTCACTGAAGTTCCTTAGCGTGCAGTTATAATGAGTTATCCCTTTCTCGAGGTGATTAGGAGTGTTTAGTGTGTTTCAAATGTATATCAAGCCTCATGATTGCCAATGAGCCAGGGACAACCTAAATTAGCCTCCCACAGCTGTTGACCTCTGTAGCTGCAGCAAAACCATTCCTTTGAGGGATAAGAGTCTCCTCTGAAGGTAAGTTTGGAGCTGATTTTTTCCAGCTCCAAATGTAATGCGGCTATCCGGCCTCCACAGACCCATGTCTCCTCAGCGCTAGTCAGGAAATGCAATCAGAACTGTAAGATGAACAGGACCATAGCACTCATTTAGTTTAAATGTTATTTTAGAAATGCAGACTCCAAGGTCCAGAGAAGCTAAATGCTTTGTCCGAGCCCAGAGAGTGATTCAGCGTCAGACTTTCAACTAAAACCCTAGACTCTGACAGCCAGATCCTTGCTTTATATCACACACACTCTTAACATTTCATCCTCTTAAAATGGCAAATAAGCAATGTGCTGTGCAGGGGAACTTGGCCTGTAAAGGCAGGGTGACCACATGCCTGCAGGTGCCAAACCAAATGGTCTAACGTACAACAGTAAGTAAATTACTTCAGAAGTAGAAACCTCAGTTTCCCTCCCAGAAGAATGGAATCGGACCAGCTCTCCAGGGACTGTCTGTCCTATCATAGACATTTTAATAGCCTTTCCTTTTCTGAATATTTCTGACTTTCTTAGCTAATGGCTTTGCTCCCTGTTCTTAAATACATCTTTGTTAGGATCCTTTCTGGTTTGCTTTATTGGCAAATTAAAAAACAACAACAACACATAATAACAACACAAAAAAGGTGAAAGCCAAATGAAGAATGACCTCACGTTATTATCTTCTCTAAAGAGATGAAACATTCAAGAAGGGAGACAGCAGAAACTGTCAGGTCAACAAAATGAAATTGTGCCTTCTGTCAATGAATATCCCTCTTCCTGTCTCGGTCAAATAGCTGGGGAAGAAGTAGTTCTATTGCCTTGTGCAAAACTGATGTCTTTGCAGCTACTCCTGGCTTTCAAGAGAAAAAGTAATCATTGTGTGCTATTTGAATGTCTTCATAAATGTAATTTATGGTTTTGATACTGATCAGTCCTGCATGGTCTTAGAAGATCAATAGTGCCATGTTCATTAGCCCTGAATCGAATAGCTCTCACATGTTGGCCAGAAAATTGTAACTGTTTTTAATGATTTTTAGCCAGTTGGCATCAAAAGTGGGTTCTATGTCACTGGCAATTTCCTTAATTATCCAGAGGCTTTTCATTCCCTCCTCCAACCATGAAGGTCAGGGTGTTGCTTTCTGTAAAGACAACTGTAGCTGCATTCTTGGACTCGTAGGACAAAAAGTATAACTATCCAGCAGCGGCTGGGTACTAGCTATTTTTACTCAAGCCCTATGGTGATAGGGTGGTGGGGCATTTTCCCCATCATGTTATTTTTAGAAGAAAATGGATAGACTTGGGTTCTAATTCCAGAAGTGCTACATGCTTACTGGTTTTAAGTTTGGGGAAGTTATTTGATGTAGAAAATCATTATTTTGGTGGCCCTTCATAAACCATGTCTCTCTCACTACATATACTCTTGTGTAGTCTATTTAAACCTGGGAGGATTTAAACATAAGATATTTGAGCCAATGATTGCTTCAACCATGATTTTCTTTAACCAGGAGAGTAGGGAGGAACTGCTATTCTGCCACTTGCAATAAATTATAAGAAGGCTTGACAGCTTCCACTTTTGCACTCTGTGATGTATGGCTGTCAAGTACGAAGTCTGGTTTACCCTGAGACCGCCATACTAGGCTACTGTGAGGAAGCCCAAGCAGCCATGTGGTCACTCCCCATTTCTCCATGTTTCATTGCTCTATAGTTCATTGCTCATGGTTCTTCAGTAGGAGGAAGATGAGGCTGTTGTTGATATTCCAAATGGGCTCTCAGCTGGTGGTCAGTACCAGGTCCCAGCCAAGTGACTGAAGCCACTTTGCACCTTCCATTCATCTAGGACCCTATCTGATGCAACATGAAGCAGAAGCACAACATGAAGCTGGCTTAACCAACTGAATTGTAAAAAGTAATAAATTATGTTACTTTAAGGCACTATGGTGTGTGTGTGTGTGTTTAAGCACCACATAACAGAAAGGCCAGCTTCTCAAGCTTCTCTTTCTAAACCACAGTTTTCCCATATGGAAGATGAGAGATGTGGGATTAGAGAGCCTAGAAACCAGACCAAATACGTAGGGCATTCAAGACCTGCTCAGTATTACTTCAATCAATGTTTCTAGCTTCCTCTTTTCTAACTGACCCCAGAAATGACACTCCAGCTACTTTTGTCCATTTGGAATTCTGTGAACATTTGAACTGCTTGAAATAGCTCTGATACCTCATGACACTTACAACTTAGTTCTTCCTTTTCTCTTCCTGTTTCTGTGCCATGCATATCTTTCCTATCAGGTAAAATGCCACCTGTGAACCTATTTCTACTTACCACTGCCCACCTGCCCCCACACCTACTACAGAGGTATTGCCTCTGCAATCTTAAAAATATTACATTAAGGCAGACTTCTTACTACAATGATAGCTGAGAGCAATCTGCATATTCCTTCAAGGGCCTAATCAAAAGACAGTCTTACATCTCCTTGAAAATCACTGATCTTTTTGACTGAATCTAGTGTTTTTCTCTTTAAAAATGTATGATTATTAGCTTTAAAAATCAGATGATGTAATATATTATATATACATACAGTTAAGCATTATTAAATGGTCAGTATGCACCAAGTATAGAATAGCTGCACAGAGCCTTTCCCCAACATCTATAGTCAGAGGGCTGCTAGCTGTCAGAGGCACTTTGGTTAGAGTACAGCACCTTGCCTGTTTTTTAAATTTCTGAGAATTGGATCCTGAGACACACATCCCATTCCCCTTTGTCTTGAATATGTGCTCAGGGGTTTCTGATGGGTCTAAATGGGTTTGGAGTTTTCCCAAAGTGCCATAACACTTCCTTAGAGTATATCTATCAAGGGCCTCATTTGCAAATATTTGAGTGAAGTAAAAAGCACTAGAGAGAATAATTCTTATTAATTGAGGGGCTGTGTGCTAGGCATGGCAACTTGATGGTACCAGGTATGTTTTATTATTTAATTGTTAGGATTAGATATTTTATGGAACCACAAAATACCCCAAAATAGCCAAAGAAATCTTGAGAAAGAGGAACAAAGCTGGAAGCATCTCACTTCCTGATTTCAAACTACATTACAAAACTATAGTAATTAAAATAGTATGTTATTGACATAAACACACACAGACACACAGATCAATGGAACAAAACAGATAGCCCAGAAATAAACCCATGCATATATGCTCACTTAATTTATGACAAAAAAGCCAAGAATATAAAATGGGAAAAGAACAGACTCTTCAATCACCAATGTTGGGAAAACTGGACAGCCACATGCAAAAGGATGAAAATGAACCAGCATGTAATGCCATATACAACAATTAACTCAAAATGGATTAAAGGCCTTAACATAAAACCTGAAACCATAAAACTTATAGAAGAAAACATAGGAAGTGAACTCTTTGATATAGGTCTTGGAAATGATTTTTTGGATTTGACACCAAAAGTAATGGCAAAAAAAATTAAAAAGGAAAAATAAATGAGACTACATCAAAATTAAAATATTCTTTACAGCAAAGGAATCAATCAACAAAATAAAAATGCAGCCTACTGAATGAAAGCAATATTTGCAAATCTTATATCAGATAAAGGAGTTAATATCCAAAATACCTGAAGAACTCATACAACTGAATCACAAACTATTCTGTTTTAAAAAATGGTTATAATTGGTACATGAAATGATGCTAAACATTACCAATCATTAGGGAAATGCAAATCAAAACCACAATGAGATATCACATCACACCTGTTTGAATAACTACTATCAAAAAGACAAGAGATAACAGGTGTTGGTGAGGATGTGGAGGAAAGGGAATCCATGTAGAGCACTGGTGGGAATGTAGAGTCACTGTGGAAAACATTATGGAGGTCCCTCAAAAAATTAAAAATGGAACTACTATATGATGCAGCAGCTACATTCCACAGTATTTGTCCAAAGGAAATGAAAACACTAACTTGAAAAGACATCTGTACCCCATGTTCACTGCAGCATTAGTTACAATAGCCAAAATATGAAAGCAACTTAACTGTCCCTTGATAGAAAAATGGATGAAGAAGTGGTGTGTACATAATACATGTGCACACACACAGTGGAATATAACCCAGCCATAAAAACAAGGGAAAGCTTGCCATTTGTAAAAGCATGGGTGGGTCTTGAGGGCATTATGCCATGTGAAATAAGTCAGTGAAAAACAAGTACTGTATGATTTCATTTGTATGTGGAACCTTAAAATCTTTCCCCCAAACCTCTGTCTCCTAGATACAAGAGTAGATCGGTGGTTGCAAGTGGCACAGGGTGGGGAGTAGATGAATTGGATGGAGGTGGTCAAAAGGTAAAACTTCCAGTTATAAAGTAAGTCATGGGTATACAAAGTACAGCATGGTGACTACAGTTAATAACACTATGCGATATATTTGAAAGCAGCTAAGAGAGATCTTAAAAGATCTCATCACAAGAAAAAATAATTTGTATATAGGATGATGGATGTTAACTAGATTTATTGTGATAATCATTTCATAATATATGTCAATATCAAATCATTGCTATACATTGTTATAACAATGTACATTGTTATATACAGAAACTATGTTATATGTCAATTATATCTCAATAACAATTAAAAACATATATACACATACACACACACACAAAGATTAGATACAATGTGCAGAGAATGTAAACTATTGCCCCCAGGTCATACAGATGGTCAACAGAAGACAAAGAGAATAATTTAAATGCTAATCTGTCTGATCCTAACTGGTTCCTCTTCCACTCCATCAACACCGCTTCTCATGGACCCAATTCTTTGAGAGTCCATATGGCATACGTACTTAAAAATGATCAATGTATACAAGATGCCTTATAATTAAGTGCTACCTGAAAATTACAGATATTATTATTGGGGAAGAGGAAGTCACTGTGTGCAAGTGTAGTCTGAGAAAGCCTGCTGGTTGAGGTAAAACCTCATCTAAAATATGAGAGAAATTGGATGGGGATATAGATTGGTGGGTGGGAGGTAGGAAAGCATGCACAACTTTAATCATTCTTTTCTTCATTCAACAGTTACTGAAAGTCCACTGTGTGTAACACACTGTGTAGCTGTTACGTGAGACACATAATGAATAAGTCTAGGCTCCTTCATGCTGCTCCTGTGTCAGCCATGTTCGCCCTGAGATTGTCCAACTGCTGAAGCCCCTGCTACTCAGAGTGCAGCCTGGGCATCTTCTTCTCTGGGAAGCCACTTAATCTTAGTAGTTATATCTGTGAGTCATTGAGGTAGATTATCTGGATTTGAAACCTGTGCTACCAGTGAGTGATTGGGCCTTAGACAACTAACTTCTCTGTGATCCAGATTCCTTGTTTGTAAAATGAAAATACATAACCCATAATATTATGACAAGGATTAATTTCGTTAATATGCATAAAGAAATTGGCGCAGCACCTGACAGCTTTCTGAAGCAACAAACATTATCTGTAATAATGATGAAGAAGGGTGATGATGATGAAGGAGCAGGAGAAGGAGGATGGAAAGAAAACAAAGCTTTTCTTGACAAGTCCACGTCCCCCCTCACAGTGTTTTACACTGTCCTTGGGTCACCACTGTCCAAAGCCCAGACAACTTACAGGACCCTTCTCCTAACTCCTCCCTACTCTCATTACACAGTGAGCTACTCAAGGGCAAAAATTATTATATGCACATCAGAATTTCTGCTGTTTGGCACAAACTCACCTTCCAACAAATCCTGAGTAAACTGTTGAATGAAATCATGGAATCCCCATCAATATGTTATTGCCTTTGGCTGCCCAAAAGGAAACAAAGGGAAAAAATGACCACCAGGAAGATACATGCCTATTGATTTTAGAGAGAAGGGAAGGGAGGAAGAGAGGGAGATAAACATTGATTTAAGAGAGAAAAATCAATCAGTTGCCTCATATATGCCTGGACTGGGCACCAACCCTGCAACCAAGGCATGTGCCCTGACCGGGAATTGAACCTGTGACCTTTTGGTTTACTGGGCAATACTCCAACCAACTAAGCCATGCCAGCCATGGCATGAAAGATAGGCTTTTTAAATATACACCAATAAAAAAAATTGTTCTGGTAGAGGAAAGTGAAAATTGGCAGAGAAATTGAGAGGAGGGAAGAAAGGAAGCTAGTATCTGTTGAGCACCTGGCATGTACTAACCACTATGCTGAGAGAGATACACACATCAACTTTATTAATACTACATAGAGATTCCATTAACTTAGTCTCATTATGTGGCTGATGATCGCAAAAGATAGTGATAATAAAAAACACTAAAAATAAAAGTGAAAGTGATTTATTAAATGTATTAAATTGTCTGAACTATGCCAGGTAACTTACTAGTTATCTACCAAATTTTATCATATTTGATTCTCAAAAGTATTACTTTTTTGTGCTAGGTATTATTACATTCATTTTTATATAAGAGGAAAGCAAGTCAGTGAAGTTGATTAACTTGACCAAAGTCATATAGCCAGACAGGGGCTAAGAGCCAGTTCTAACCATGTCCAAAGTGAGCGGTCATCTTTATGAAGTAGTCACTGTACTACTATCATGTGTCAGGGCCTTTTGGATTACATCACTAAATATCTGGTAAATCCATTACCAAAAAGTCAGCATTGACCAACTGTGTTGCTGAACTGAGTTCTTGTTTTGTCAAACTTTGGGTTATTGAAATGTCTTCTAAGAAAAAAAATGATCTATGAGTATTGAAACAGATCTGTAACAATAAATATTGCTAATGAGACAGCGCGGCAATAACTGGGTTTTGCTGTAAACGTTAGAAGGCAGTGTATGATGCAGCCATGACGATGCACCTTGGAATCTCCAGCTGCAGGGAACGATTGACCGAGGCCCTGGCTGCAGTTGTTTGATGTCCTCTGTTGAATTTGCAGCAAGGCCATGCCTCTCCTGGACTTCTCCAGGCCGGGACTGAACACAGTAGCGATACTCAGGAAGACTAGTTCCTGGGTGTTGTGGTCTTTTCTGAACTGACTTTGGCTTTAGGTCGCCCCAGTGGTTTTGCTTGACTTGCCTTAGGTTGCATGGTAGTCCCAGGTGTTTCCACCCAATTTTCCCTCCCTCTCTCCTTCACTGGAGTCAGAAACTGGCCTCGCTGTGACTTCCCTGTTTTCTCTCATGCAGGCATAACCCCTAGTAGAATCCTTGTATGTTTCATCTGGCCTTGGAGTCTACTTTTTGGAGGATCTAGATGATTACAATGCAGAACAAACATTTCTTGGCAAATTGCCTCACAGACCAATTCAGTTCTGACAATAGTTTTTATGCAAAATGAGGAAATAATCAGAAAGCTTTAAAAAAGATCTCTTGTATTGGATATGATCACTCTTAAATATTAAAAGATTTTAAAATTTACTAGGTGTTTTGCATTTGGGATTTTGTTTATTCCTGAACACAATCCTACAGTGTAACATTATCACCTCCAATTTTCATTGCCCAGGTGAGGAATCTGAAAGTCCAAAAATTTACAGATCATTCCCACATTTACACAGTGACTTGGCAGTGGGCTAAGGCTCCAGCCTAGGTCTTATGACTCAGAACTTTCACAGTTTTCAAACACTATAGCCTGAGTATATTCAGCATCAGTTGTCACTTGTATCATTTAATCATTCATCTTAGACTTGCTATTTACAGCAAAATACAATGTGGCCTAGTTATAGTTAAATAATTTCTGAGAAAGGAGATATGCATATGCCCAGTGCAGGTCTGGTATTAAGTGTTCAAGGCTGGTTAGTTGAATTAAACTGAAAATTGATAAACATGGAAAAGATGACATTTACCAAGAATCTAATAACCCAAGAGATATGCAAATTTGAATAGATTTGTTTAGGTTTTCTACTTTAAAATATGTTTGTTTTTTAAAAGAAAAAATAGATACACACAAAATAATGACTAAACATGAGAGGCTGGTAAGCAGTGGAAGCTGAGAACAGAAGGCTTTATAAACTACTGACTACAGACTGCACAGGCATACTGCATGAGGCTGCTTGTCAGGAACCTGAACAAATCGTGTCTCATTCAATTTCTGCAGCAGCCCAGGGAGGATGGCATGATCCACCTGTTTCTATAGGTAGAGAATGTGAAGTTTTGGGGCTAGAGGCCTATGTGCAACTATTTGCCCAAGCAGACTGCATGGTGGAAAATAGCCCTATGGAGTGCATTTCTATAATGGACATAAGAAGGCCAGATTTGAGGATGCACAGCTTTGGCAACACTGGTTGACAACACCCTTCTCTAAAAAATGGGTGTAGAGACAATTGTGGGTCATTCTGAAATGGCACCATGGCCAGAAAGGGTAAGTGATGGAGGGATGTACAGATTGGATGAGGAAGAATGCGCCACATGCCATATGATGACTAGCCAATGAGCTTATTTTTGAGCAGATGTGAGACCCCTCCATGGAGGACTTTAAGACTGTAGCTGGGTCAGCTTTTACAATGGGATGGATTTCTTCTGTGTGCTGGTTAGAACAGGAGCCAGTAAAATCTGGATTTCACTTTTAATGTGACTCTCCTTCCCCTTTCTACAGATGAAGAAAAATCAAATTCTACTTACACTGTTATATTAGGTATTTTGAGAGCCACCTTGGTCATAGCAGAAGAGCCCAGGACTAAAAGTTAGACATGCTGCATTCTAGTACTAGCATTGCAGCTAACTAGTTATGCAACCTCATTGCTCTCTGATCCTCAAAAGAGATGGTTAGACAGGAGCTAACATGCCTTCAGGAGCCCGTGTGGGTGATGTACCTGTTTTATGTGACAATGGGGAGTGGTGAGGTCCTTCGTGAATGGAGGAATACAAATATTAGAACTCAAAAATTTTAAAGCTTGGTGTTGAAAAAAATCTACAGTTCAGTTTTGGTTTGTGGATCACCAAATTTCTAACTTCAGCACTAAATATTTGCTACCCTAAAATTTGGTGACTTCAAAGAGGTAAATTGACAATATTGATTTATTTGGGAAAAAACTAATAATTGTTAAACATTTATTATTGTATGATGAATATTGTCTTCTTGTTAAATGATGTGTTATTTCTTTTTATTTTTTATTTTTTTACTCCTACTCACTATAAAGCAACTGGCAAAAGAGGCCCATGTACTGTAAGCTCAGGGAGATAGAGAATATTCAGAAACAATAGTGAATCAGAGCCTAGAGTTGAGATAGGTAGACTTTTGGTAAAAGTAGGAAAACCAAGGCAGTGGAGGAGGGAGGGAGGGAGGGAGAATGTGTGTGTGTGGGTTGGGGGAGGAGAGATAGAGAAAGATTGAAAGAAAAAGAAGAAAAATATGAGATTAGTGGGCTTACAGCATAACTTTACCCTATGAAGCATAGAGGAGGGGACTCGTAGGTGGTAAAGGAACCCTGGAAGCCCGATGATTGGAACTTAGATGCTTGCAACAGATTGAAAGGGGGCCCAGCCATAGAAATCAAAGATAGTTTCCAGAATATTTCAGAATGGATTCATTGTCTTCCCACAGTGTGCCCAGGAACTGGAAGGCAAGTCCTGTGCTCCACATTATACATGAGCAGTAGACTAGCAAAGGGTGAGTTGGAATTTAGTTAGATGGTAGCAGACTTACAGAGTCCTGTGACCTAGAATGGCATGGGGCAAGCCAGCCCTAATTCCCTAAACCTCCCCATAGGGGTGCAGAAATGGCAGCAGGAGGTGAGGGGCGAAAAGGGCTGGCTGACTGGAAGAGGATGAGGATCAGAAAGAGGATACAAAGTTGGAAGACCTGCCACTAGAAGCCATGGCAAAGGTCAGGCTGAAGCAGGGGCTGCCAGTCCACACGGCCCTGGAATTATGTGGGCATGTGCTCAATAATAGTTCCTTTAATGTATCTCAGGGGGCCTTCCCTCAATCTGAGAAAAGACCAATGAAGTTGACCAACACTGACTGAGCTCTGATATGTCAGTCACTGGGCTAGTTGTTAATAGTAATAGGTGACCATGTCATGGTCCTGTGTGTAAGGAAAAGTACACCAAGGAACATATTAGAGCAGAGAAGAGGGAAGGAAGGTGGTTTTTCAGCGAATAAAAGAGGTGAAGGCCTTCTAGACAAAGGACACCAAACAGTAGCATGAGATGAGGTCATGCCGTTCCTTAGGGCAGGGGACTGTGAGGGTGGCTGCAGTGGAGGGGGAGCTGACGATGGACCATGTGCTTGCTAAAAGCAGAGAAGTAAAGGGGAGGGAATCAGAGAGTAAATAAAACCACTCCAGGCCTATGACACAGGGAATCCCTACAGGAACACAAGTAAAAATGGCAAAAGATACAATGAATACAGAGACCCAAAAGGCACTAATCACCATATTAGAGAGGAGGAATGAAGATACTGGGACTCTTTTCCTCTTGGAATAAATAATTCCACGAGAGACTCTGTATTCCCTTAGAGCAGAATTATGTGTGGAACACAGTAGGTGCTGAACAAATACTGAAAGAGGGAATGAATTTCTGCTCAAAATAAGGACATACTTCCTAATAAAAAAAAAGCTCAAAGATAGGCTCAGATACCAAGAAAGGTATTGAATACTCCAAACTCTAATTGCTTAAGGGGAAAGTGGGGGTTGGTCCACACAACCTCTTATTTCTTTTGTGTGCTAACTCCTTGAGCCTGGGGTTGGAGGTGGCAGGAAGAAGTGGATAAGGGACATCGGCTGGTCAGGGGAAACTGCAGGGATCACAGACGTCATTGCTTCTGCTAGTTGGCCTGGGGCCAGCTTTTCTAATTAACCATGTGGAGATGGAGATGATGGAAGTAAGCAAGCCCTCTATAACCAGCTGCTCCCAAACAGCCTGCAGGTATAGCCCAAGTGACAGTAAATAGTCTGTCAAAACATTCCTCTCTGTGGACACCAACCTCCCACATATGCTAAGGTATTGATTGGCCTGCAACAAACTGAACATACCTGCCTCCAAAAATGCTTCCTGAGCAGAGGTAAAAGCCTAGAAGAATTTCCAGGAGGATGAGTGCATATGTCTTGCTTTTTCTTCCGTCAACTAAGAACATGGTTTAGAAAAAAAAAAGCCCACAAATGTCTCATTAATTTTCAGGTCTCCTGAGCGTACATCTTCCTGAGGAGCAGCAGGGAATCAAGAGAAAGGCAGGACTGATTCACAAATAAGAAATAACAAGTCTAAGAAGACTGATTAGGTAAAGAATTAAAAGTTTATTATAATTGGTGTTTCTAAGCAGGTTGCCCAGTAATTGTTTAACAAAAAACATACACAAGATGAAGTTTCAAATCCCTTTTAGGCAGAACAATGAGATATTAATTTGTGTGGTCACTGTAATAGAGTTTAATGAATTTTCTGGTTGAAAATCTCTGGGAAACTATATTACCAATTAAATAAATACCAGCTAATTAAGCACAAACAAGCAAAAAGTAAGAAGGCCAGAAAAACAACCTCCCACAAGACTTTCATGCTTTTCTCCCACACACACCTCGATTTTGGAATCTGCATCCTGCCACGTTAGCTGTACCTAGAATGCCTTTGCCCTGGGAATCCTGTCATGTCCGTTTCCAACCCTTGGCTTTTCCCCACTTGGCGGGTGATGTATGCCCTGCTTCACCCCAGTTACTGGCTTTCTTCTCTTGGTTTCCCCAGCATTCTGTTTTGGCATTTATCGTATCATGCAATTATTAGTTATTTATTTACATGTCTCTCTTGCTTGCTTGTGGATTTTTCATGGGTAATAATAATTTTTTTATTTCCAGATTTCCAGTGTCTATCTGGCATAATGCCTGGCACACAGTAGGTTCCTAATAAACATTTGGAGGAACTCCCCTTTTTTTCTTTCTTATTTCAACTATTAGACACTCAATGCCTACTATCACTAAGTGTTAAAAGACAAAGATACATGTTCTTTCCCCTACTCAGTATGGCCTGCTGCCCTTTTCTGCAAATTTCATTTATCATCAAGATCCAGCTAAAGTGTGAGCTCCAGAATCTCTTCCCTAGTCAGCCAGTTCTTATTATTCATGGTCAATGAACCTCCAGGGGTGTTGCTTTATACTCTGTGCCACCCAGTGTATGCTGACCACCCTTTTGCTTTCATGTGGAGGCTCTATAGACGTGTCTAGAGGGACTAGAGAAAAATTACACATCTTAGGGCTTTACAATTAGATTTACTTGGATGATTGAACATTACATTTGAGCTATATGTAGTAGTTTGCTAAGGCTGCCCTAACAAATATTATACAGTGGGTGGCTAAAAACCAGAAAATTTTCTTCTCACAGTTCTAGAAGGTAGAAATTCAAGATCGAGATACCAACGTGTTTGGTTGCTCCTGAGGACTCTCTGCTTGCTTGTAGCTGGGCGCTTTCTCACTGTGCACACACGTGGCCATTCCTCTGTGTGTGCATTCGGGATGTCTCTCTCTTTGTCCTGATCACCTCTTGTATAAGGACATCAGTCAAATTGGATAGGGCCCATTCTGATGGCCTCATTTTAACTTAATTACTCATTTAAAGACCCTATCTTCAAATATAGTCACATTCTATCCTAAGGGACTTGGGATTAGGGCTTAACATATGGATTCTGGGGGGATACAACTCAAATCAGAACACTGTTAACTTCCAGCTCAATGTTTAGGCCTAGAGTCACAATTAGATGTGAAGCCCAAGTTCCTTACCACAAGGAACCTTACATGCGCCTGCAGCCAGGGCCACCAGGGCTAGACACAGGCTGTCCATGGAAAGCCTTACACCTTTCATAGTCTTGTCATGCCTCAGGGCTCTGAAGAGCCTGGGAGACACAGACTTGTGGGAAACAAAAAGGAGTTAGGATAGAACCCCCTAGGCAACACTATGGCAGAATACTGGATAAGATGAAAATTCACTGTCCACTGCTCAAATAGTGAAGTTGACTTATGTGGGACTTGGGTCATTGCTTATTCCCAAAGAGGTTGAACTGGTTACTAGGATACTCTTTGTGGTGAGACTTATATTCAGATGGGGAATAGCATTGTGTCCAAAGCAATCACTGCATTGCGAGAAGGCAATTATAAAATGCCATGGATATGTATTTACTTGCTGCTTCCTGAGCATAAGAAAACTGCAATCACACCTGTTCCAGACTTCAAAACACCTATTATTTGCAGTTTTGTTGGCTCAGTCAGGACTGGGGATAGAAAGGGTCAACATGGGCAGGTACAAAGTCGGATCAGATACAGTTCACATGAGATAACTGTGTAGTAGAACAGACAAAGCGTATTCATAAATTAGATCAAATGACATAATCCCTGAAAGTCCTCTGTGATGTGTAGAGTGCTGCATAAAGGTAAGCTTCTGCCATAAATCACAGTACTAAGTACCACAGCACTCAGTGAAACTGGTGAGGCAGAGACAAAGTACAATGGGCGATCAGAAGATGACTTTATCCATGTTAGCATCGTGTACTGTGTTGGGCCAGCACAGACACAATAAATATACATTGACAGGCACTATTATACCCAAGAAGGTCCTTTCTTCTCCCCTTCTGGACTCCAAGGAGAAGATCAAGATTCTTCCTTTATGTTTTTCCCCTTTTTTCTTTTACTCCAAACATAATGTTAGCATACCATGAAGTGCCATCAGTCAAATCCCAGTGCACCCTTGCCAATTATACCACAGGAGCATTGCTAGCTGTGGTGCTGGGTTTCCATTTCCTCTGCTGTGAATGGAGTGGGAATTTTCTGCCCTATATGCTGTTATGTGAATTTTAAGTGCATTTTATGTACAGTATAGGGCTCAGTTCTCAGTATATTATCAGTATTTCCTGTGGTTTTCCCTCCCAGTTTTCAGAGCAATTCCTGGACTGGAGGTGTGATATAGGACCCTTAGTAAATTGCACATTCATCTCCTTTACTTCCCACCCTCACAATTGGGTAAAAATCAGGTAAAAGACAGTAGTGAGGGGTTGCAAAGGCAGAAAAAGATGCAGTGTTCTTTCACTTTCCTTGAGTTTATGAAATTTTGTGTGCATAAGAGGGCCAGGAGTTCTTGAACAACTCTTGTTCCCCCACAAGTCATCTTTGCTGCAGAGCACAACAGCATTCAGGGTCCGGGACCACGTGCTTCAATTTACTTTCCCGCTTCCAGGTGCTAGAGTGTGTGTTTGTTCAGAAGGGAGAGGATTTTGATCTAATTTTACCTTAGCCACCTACTACGATCTTGAACAACTAATTAAATTTCCTTGAGTCTCAGTTTCCTCATCTATAATGTGTACATGCTAGCAAAATAAACCACACAATCTACCCATAAGGATAGAATTGAATAACATTCAATTGTTATTTTCCTTGCCATTACTAGTCATCCATTATATAGTGAGAGCACAAAAAAATTAATTTTGAGGGTACTGCCTAAATATATCTGCCTATATCTTTAACATAACAACAATAACAATTTTATCCAAAAATATTCATTTTGGTTCCCATGACAAATTTACTAATTTTAATTATTTAGAAAAAATATTGTCTTGAATTATACCTTGTAGTTTCAGGTTAATATTTTGATTACCTGGCACAACATTTTAAAAATATATGTCTCAGAGGATAAAACTTCAGATTATTGTTGTTTATCTTAGAATATATCATTTGGAAATGGCAACTAAGATTAAGGGTAGGGACTTATTATTTAATGATTTTTGAGCCACGCTTTCCTCTTTCCTTTATTTTTATTTATTTATTCATTCAGTTAACTAGCAATTTAGCTCTTTCTATGGATCATATCTTCTTTAAAGTACTAGTGAAACAGTGGTAAAGAAAGCAGTTAGAATTCCTGCTTTTATGCAACTTATGGTCTATTGCCTTCTAGAGGGGATAACAGACATTACATAAATGCAAAGAAATAATTAATTTCATCATATTAAAATATAAAGAAAACAAGAAGTGTGATAGATAATAATAATATGTATGCATGGGGGGTCTACTTAAATGATCAGAGAAACCTCATTGAAGAAGTTATGTTCAAGCAAAATTCTAAATAATGCTTATTAATATTATAATGAGATATTCTTCACTTTCTAGGTAAAACTGGGAAGCCAATAGTTTTAGATGACAGAATGTAAGCCATGAAGAAATTTCCAGATAGTCTTCCTTGATTTTTACAAACATTTTGCACTATAAACATAATTGAAATCAAAAGTGAATCAATCACCTCAGCTAATAAAACAAACTTATGCTTCCAGTAAAATAGCAGGTGAAATTTTCTGAAGTGTCTAAAAATACTGAATAATGACAAACATTTTTAAATTCATAGCCTATCTCATTGGTACTCACTTGCACTCTCCCTCAGATAAGCACTCAAGGAAATCACCAGAGATCCTAAATAAAGAGGAAGAAAACTATAGTGATAAATATGTGCTGAGTGGTTTGTTTGGGGTTGTTTTCCAAGACCAGCTCTCTAGAGTCTTAAGTTTTAATGGCTTTAGACTCACAGAAGATTGAGAATTAGAACTTAGGACTCTTATATAGAAGTGAGAACCTCGAAGGCTGTATTTATGTTAGAGGATAGTTTAGAGAGAATAAAAAGCCTGCTAGAAAGCAAAGTCACAAAGATAATTGTTTGTTCATTGGAGTTATCTCTAAAGGTGGATGATAAATATCTCAGTGAGAATTTGTAACTACAGGCCATATCTCAAGCAGGTTTGGAGTGTGAAACTACACTGTGTGGTTTGCAAAATTTCCAGTATAACATGTATTACAAATAATTTTGGCTTTATGATGCTTCAGAAATCCTGGTAGTAGTGTAAATGTAAATTTCCCTCAGGGATGTGGACACCCGAGGTCGAGAGAAACACAGACACCAGAAGTAGATACCAGAGACTTCGTTTTGGGAGTTGCTATACAGAACACAGAGTATTTAAGAAGTTTAAGGAAAGATAACATGGAGCCAAAAACATAAGACTGGAATATGATGATTAAAAATGACTCCATGTATTTGAAAAGAACCATATACAACTTCCAGAAGTGAAACAATAAACATTTAAAAATATAACATCCCCTCCCAAAATGCTTTCTACATTTGGGTTAAAAAGAATAGAAATAGGTGAAGAGAGAATTAGTAAATTGTACAAGATGTCTGAAGAACTTATACAGAATGCAACACAACAAAAAACAAAAAAAATGAAGACATTAAAGAGACATGGACAATAGACTAATAAGAACTAACATTTGAAGTGAGACTCATGGAGGAGAATAAGAATAATTTTAGAGGGGCAATGTGGTATTATTTTGCAGGTCATACTGTTCAGAACTAGTTAAAAACACATCTTCAGAGTTAGAAAACCAAAAGATCCCAAGTCAGTGCATGAAACATATATCCAGATGTATCATGGAGAAAATGTATGGCATTAAAGACTAAGAGATCTTAAAAACAGGGAGGGAGAAAATAAAAGAGCATAGGAATAACAGTTAGGAATAACACTTAGACTTAATGGTGATAGGAGTCAGAAGACATGAGGGTATCTTAGAATTGAAAGAAAGTAGCTTTTGACCCATAAGAAAACACAGAAAGACAATTCAACAAAATAAGGTAATTAATTCATGAACAAAATAAGAAATTTAACAAAGAGATAGAAACATCAAAACAAACCAAACAGAAATTCTGGAGCTGGATAATTCAATGAACAAAAAGAAAAATGCAGTTGAGAACATCTAAGCAGAGTAGATGAAATAGATAAATAGAGAATACTAACTTTCAAATAACATAATCAGAAGAAATAAAAAGAAAAAATAGAATTAAAAAAGAGTGAGAAAAGCCTACGTGATATATTGGACAGACACTGTATATCACTTACAACGTGTGTGTGGGCTGAGGAAGCTGAACTCTTCAAAACAGGAAGTAGAATGGTGGTTACCAGGGACAGGGGCTTTGGGGAATTAAATTAAGAAGATGCTGTTAAAGGGTACAAACTTGTGATTTCTAGATAAGTTCTGGAGATCAAATAATGATTATAATGAACAATACTGTATTATAAACTTCAAAGTTACTAAGAGACTAGATCTTAATTGTTGTCACCACAAAAATAAAATGATCATGTGACATGACAGAAATGTGAGCAACGCCACAGGAGTAATGCTATTGCATTATATAAATGTATCAAATCAAGACATTGTACAGCTTTTAGTTACACAGTGTCATATGTCAGTTACATCTCAAAAATAAACACTGTATTTTTCGGACTGTAAGATGCACCCCCCAAATGTGGGAGGAAAAGGGGGGTGCGTCTTATAGTTTGAATGTAGCCTGGCTCACTGGGGGGGGGGCTGCATATTATGTTATTTATGTTATTAAATATTTTACGATATTTTTTGCTTCAAAACTTTTTTTCTTATTTTCCTCCTTTAAAACCTGGTGTGTCTTATGGTCCGAAAAATATGGTCAATGCATAAATAACAATTTTCTAAATGAAAAAATAAAACATGATAAAGGTTCAGTATAGAAGACTATGGTATTAGTGCATAAAAACCCAAATAGATCAATGGAATAAAATAGTCTCCAGAGTCACATAAACTTGAAAACTTCTATGTGTCGGAGTTTGCACAGTACTGTACGTGAGTGAAGGATAAACAAGTCAGTGAATGTTGCTGGGCTAATCAGCCACACATTTGGAAAGCAAGAAAATTTGAACCCCACTTTATCTGTAGTATTAAAATCAATTGCAAACAGACTAAAAATCCAAATGCAAAAAGAAAGAGGAAAATAAAATTTATACCTTTCAGAAAAAAAATGTAGCAGACTCTACTTTTTGACCTCACGGTTTAAAAGATTTCTTAAATCAGGCACAAAGTGCGTACACCAGAAAGCATGATTTAGTAAAATTTGACTGCTTTTAATAAAAATAAACCTTTATTTAAAGAGAACACTAAAATATATAAGACAATGATCTAGAATGTAAAAAAAGATTTAAAAAATCAAATAGTCAAACAATTCAAGAAAGCATAGCAAAAACAGTAAATGATCAGTTCTCAGGAGAAACATGAAAGAAAATGAAAGCTCTTAAACCTCAATGTTAAACTGAAAGAGGCAAATTAAAACTACTTTGAGAAATCTTCCATGACCCATGTTGTACAACATGGGTCAAAATTTAAGTCTGACGATCTGAGTGCTGGTTGGTGAAAATACGCTTAACAAGAATTCATACACAGCAATTACACTCCGAGGTATATATATATACCTTAAGATGAGAAACTCTCACTGGTGTATACTAAGTCACATACAAGAGTGTTCAGCACTTAAAAGAAACAAAGAACAGAACACAGAAAAAACATCAGCAAAATGAAAAGGGAACCAACTGTATGGGAAAACATATTTGCCAATGATAACTTGGACAGGGGTTTGATCTCCAAAATATATAAAGAACTCATATGACTCAACACCAGGAAGACAAACAATGCAATTAAAAAATGGACAAAGGACCTGAACAGACACTTCTCCAAAGGGGACATACAGAGGGCCCACAGGCATATGAAAGGCTGGTCAACATCACTAGCCGTCACAGAGATGCAATTTAAAACCACAATGAGATACCACCTCACACTGGTCAGAATGGCCATCATTAACAAATCAACAAACAAGTGGGGCTGAAGCTGTAGAGAAAAGGGAACCCTAGGGCACTGTTGGTGGGAATGTAGATGGGTGTATCCACTGTGGAAACCAGTATGGAATTTCTTCAAAAAACTAAAAATGGAACTGTCTTTTGACCCTAAGAATCCTGAAAGACCAATTCAAAAGAACTTATGGGTGTTATTTACAATACCCAAGTGCTGGAAACAACCTAAGTGCCCATCAGTAAATAAGTGGATCAAAAAACTGTGGTACATTTACACAATGGAATATTACACAGCAGAAAGAAAGAAGGAGCTCCTACCCTTCATGACAGCATGGATGGAACTGAAGAGCATTATGCTAAGTGAAATAAGCCAGGCGGCAAAATGAAATGCCACATGATCTCACCTATAAGTGGAATCTAATGAACAAAACAAACAAATGAGCATAGTAGAACCAGACACATGGAAATAAAGAACAAATCCACAGTGACCAGAGGTGAGGGGGGAGAGGGATAATGGGGGAAGGGAGAGGAAGGGTCTAGTTAAGGAACATGGATCAAGGACCCATGGTAATGGACAATGGGCTGGGGACTGACTGAGGGAGCAGGGGAGCAGGGAACAACAATAAAAAAAAAAGAAAAAAGAAACAAAAAAGCTACAAAAAGCCAATAACAAGTTAAATGATCATTAAAAGAACAAACAAGTGAATTATAGTATATTCATTCAATAATATATTACATACCAATAAAGTGACAAGAATGCACTACAGTTGAAATCATCAATATCAAACATTCTTACAAATCTTGTTTGAAAAACAAGCAACAGTGGAGTATTACATAGTGACAGTGCATGTATAAACACACACACAATTTTTTTAGGGAAAACAAGAATATATATAGACAAATTATTAGAATAAGAAAGTTAGTAAAGTTTTTTGGATGTAAGATGAATGTGTACAAACCAATTTCATTTCTCTATACCAACAACAGAGAATTATAACACAATAAGCTACCCTTTCTCCCTAACAACAAATACTAAGCATTTCCACGCACATATGCAGTAGCCATATTGAGATATGGATAGGCACTGTCAACACCAAACACAGGCTAGTGCTGTCCTCTGAAGGGGAGGGTGGAGAACGCATTCAGAGAGGAAGCAGATCAAAGGCTTCGGCTACGCTGGTGACATTTGATTTCTTAAAGGGAGAGATGTTTGTTTCATAAGTTTTTATATCTTTAATACTGCATAATATATTTTTTAAAGATATAAAAATCTGAAAAGATCTGACCTCAGGTCTATATCCAAGGCAGGAGACAAGGAAAGTCAATTTTTTTTCACTTTTTCAATTATTTTATTGTTGTTCAATTACAGTTGTCTGCATTTTCACCCCACTCCTCTACCCTACCCCAGCCAAACCCACCTCCCTCCCCTGTTTCCACCCTCCCCCTTGGTTTAGTCCATCTGTCCTTTATAGTAGTTCCTGAAACCCCTTTTAATTCCAGTTTCAGATTCCTATTCTGAGCCCTAGTCCCTAAGGAGGCTGCAGAGGAGGTAAAATTAAGAAATTAATGTACACTATGGAATGGGAAGCAAAAATCAGAGGCTCCAACTGATACTGTTTTGCATTCCTGTGGTTTCTTCTCACAAGTCACACTTTTGTTCAAAGACCTGTAGGCTAGAATTTTCTTTAGAAAATCTTCCCAGAATGGAAGCAAACTTTTCTTTCCTTGAATTACCTTATGGCTTCCTGTTGTGCCTTACATCCCATAACTTCGTATCTTGGATTACAGTTTCTGTGCACATGCCTTTTCTCTACTTCTCTCCATCAGCGGGTAGTCTGTACTCCTTAAAGCACAGTGTAGTGTGTGTTCAGTGAGCATCAGCTGAAAGAAGGGGACAGTGTGGTCTAGTGAGTGGGAAGGATGCAGGCTATGGCAGTCGGGTAGACCTAGACACAAATCATAGCACTAGCGCCTAGCACCTCTGTTGTCCTAGGGGTGTGACTTCATTTCTGTGAGCATCATTTCCTCTGCTGAAGAGGGGAGACAGTTACAGCTAAACTTTCAGAAGTTGTGTTGTGAGGAATAAAAGTGCCAATTAAAGTGCCTGATCCAGAGCAGGCACCCAGTGAACATCAGTTCCCTCCCTCACCTCTTCACTTTTTCAGTTCGAAAGATACTCAAGTGGCATCTCTAGTAATGAGAGTTGTACCAATGCCAACATGACAGAAAATGCAGATTTAATGGTAATCTCTCTACATAGTGAGCATAATTGCTTTTGAATAAGCATCCATTTTACTTGGAGTGTAATGAGCGATTATAGATGATGATTTCATGCACCAAGCATTCCCACTTAGAATCCAGGTATAACCCTGCCAAGGGCAGACACTCAGGAACGATGAGATGCAGTCCACGAGAGTTCCCAAGGACCCCAGCACATATTTCTTGTCTCTGCTCCCCCAGCGTGGAAATCAAACACACCCCCGGATCATAGGGCCAATCTTCTGCCTCTGTAGTATCATTTATTCTTAAAATAAGCTTTGGTTAATATGAAAAATAAATGCAACTCTCTACCTTCCTAATAGAACAGCTTTTTTAAAATCTGAAGGTTCTCCTATATTTCAGAGAAGATGTGGAACTATTCATCTTTTAAATCACACATTCCTGATTGAGGCAAACACAGCTCTCTTGCTAGAGGCATATCACCTGACAAGGACATCACATATAAATCAAAACACGCAAGCTTGCCCCTTCCTTCCAGGACAACTAGCCAGTGGTTTTGAAGAAGCAGTTGGGTCTCCCTTGAGTTTTTTCTTCTTTAGGCAAAATACACCTTTTTTTAAAAAAAATCGTTGTTCAAAATACAGTTTTTTCTCCTAGGAATGAATAATAGAACATATCTAATGGTAGTATGGAAAATTAACAGTATTTTTATGTATTTAGAATAAAAGCTCATAAAACAGGATTATCACCTCCTTTATTACTTATACTAAACTTCTGTTAATGTAACCTGAGTGTCATAGAGTCGTTGGTGACATTCTTCCACTTCTGACTAAATACTAAGCTTAGCAGGAACTAAAACCCACAGTTCTTCACATGGCCTCCTGCTGAGCCATGCCTATCCCTCCTGTACTCACAGGATGCAGTACCTGGACAGGTATTTATTAAGCGCTCATCCTGTGCAAGGGACTGTGCTAGCTGTGGGAGAAATAATCAGGATACAGCTCCAACTTCCAGTGTGTTCTCAGTCTAGTTGGGGCAATACACAATTAAACACAGGAGGATACATTCCATGATAAGTAAGCTAAGAGATTCCCAGAGGAGAAGACTGACCCCCAACTTGGAAAATCAGGTAAGGCTTCCAAGATGAAGTGATATCTATGGATGAATGGAATTATCTGGGCCAGGATTGTTGAGGAGCAAAAGCGGAGAGACCCTGAGTTTTCTCATAGATAGTAGCCAGGTTACAGAGTAAGTATCCCAAGAGAAACTCAATCTCAGAAATCACATGGCATTATTAATTATATGGGAGTCACAAAGACACACCCAAGTGTAAGGAGAAGGACCCTGGACCACTTCTTCATGGAAAATTGGCAAACTTTTGGAAGAGCAATTATTTGAAAAATATAATTAGGCACATAAGCAATTCACTATGATTAATGCATAAAATATGAGGGGCTGGTAGAAAGCCAGAGATGGGACTTTAATTTTAGCTTGTTAGATTTTTGTTTTTGCACCAATTCCTATTTCCCATCATTCATATCTGTCTCCATTCCCTTTCCCTTGTTTTCTGCCAAGGTAGAGGCAACCTGAAGAAACAAGTCTTCAACGTGTAGGGAAATGTGCCACAATATACAAATAATATACCACTTTCATCTGTTAAAAGTTACCAGTAGGGAGCCAGGAATACTTATTGATAAGGAGAATAGATAGGCCTAGTATATGTGATGTGAGGTGGAATCAGGGAAGAAAGTTTAAAGTCCTGACTCTGGGATCTTGAAGAAGCTCCAAAATCTCATTAAGATTTTATTCCCTCACCTATAAAATTTACATAGTTGTAGGGCTGAATAACTATAAAAATATCAAATGTAAAAAAAGTAAGCTATTATTAGTGATTTGCCTCTCAGATCAACCACACGATTTTAAACTCCAATAGGTCAGGAATCTCATCTTTCTTTTTTTCCTGAGGACCCGAGTGCCTAGAACAATGCTCAGCTCATTGAAGAGGCTCAAATACTTGTCTAATGAGTATCGTAAAATGGTGGATTAATTGCAATACTTATTCACCTGCGCATAAGCCAAAAGACCCAGTGTTGATGTGTATTGGGTGTGTTTGTGGGTCAGAAGGCATTTCTCCAGGGAATGATGAAAGGATGTGTTACTGGAAGTGCATTAAGGTCACGGACTCATCAAACTGGGCTCCCAGAAAGTGCATGATTCAATTTTATATAATCACACTTAAAAAGAAAAATATGAGAACCTGAAGTTCAGAGACACGAGCTGATGACCTCAGGGTCACTGTAGATGAAAAATGGCACAAATAAGACTGGAGTTCTTCTCATTCTTGCCTCGCTTTCTGCACGCTTGCACATAGGTGTGTAGGATGGTACATTTTTTTCTCTTAAGTACCCCACTATAGTTATGGTTTTGGGTGGTGTTCATCTGTATGTCATTTTGGAGACCCACTGACTTAGCTGGCCACTCATCTAAAGATATGTGTGTGTGTGTGCGTGTGTGTAGTTTATAAGGAAAACGTTTGTAAGGTAAGGGTCACATTTCTTATTATATAAGCATCTTCTGATTTACATACACAATTGTCTTTTTGAATATTCATCTCCTTTATGGAGGCTGCCTACAGAAAACTCTGAGCAGAGCCTCGAGAAAGCCTTCATTTAAGAGAATGATCTTATAGCAGCTGTTAAAGAACAGTGTTAAAAACTATCGGTGATTATTTTTGGGAGCTTTATTCTCCATTACAAAGGGAATTTTAAAAATCATTAGAAAAAGACCTATTAGAAGGGAAGTAGTAGCTATTTGGACTTTTTTCTAAGCAATGGATGATGACAGAGGTTGAGCACCTACAGCAACCGTATGAGGTAGGTATTCTGCATCCCACTTGACAGCTATTAAACTAAATCAGAGAGTATTTCTACTGGACCAGTACTCCAGGCTCTGGCAATATAAGGGGCTCTCTAGAGCAGTGACTCTCAGCCTTGGTGGCACATCAGAATGACCCAAGGGACTTAAAAAATACTAAAGTCCCACCCCCAGAGATATTGATTTCATTGACTCAAGGAAAAACCTGTGTACTGAAATTCTGAAAAGCTCTGCATGCGATTCTAATACGCAGTCAGTGTTGAGACCTGCTGCTATGGACAAGAGATTGATGAATGTTTTCTGTGAAAGGTCAAAGGTTAGTAATTTTAGGCTTTGCACACCAGAGTCTCTGTCTCAGTTACTCGTCATTGCCATTGTAGCACAAGAGCAGCCACTGATGAGATGTAAACAAGTGACATGGCTGTGTTCCAATAAACCTTTATTTACAAAAAGCAGCCGTTAGTTTGCTGACCCTTGTTTAGACCCTAAAGCCATCATTGTGAATTGAAAGGGTGTACATTTAAAGCCATGTGATCTTGTTTTGTGGAAGGAGGGTTGGGTTGGTTGGGCAGAACAATTAAAGTTGAAGTAATAATTCTTATAAAAGTCAATTTCTAATTTACATGCATAATGTAAAATTCGGTTGTTTTCATTGGGAAGTTCATTTTATCTTTTAAGAAAAGTCCACTGTGGCTAATATTATGATTCTTAGACACTGGTGCTACCTTCTGTTCAAATATTTTGCATAGATATGTAAACCCACACTTAATTTTATGGCTGATACCTTGAGAGCATTTTATACCAAAGTTTAACGGTCCACATCATATTTCTGCTCATGTATTTGGAGTAAACACCAGGGCGTGCATGCTCATAATTTGTTACCATCATTTTTCAGACTGTTACCTTTGACAAAAAGTAATATTTCGGGAGCAGCTGGGAGTTTTGCCTCCCTTGCTAAAAAAGGAAATGCTTAGATTTAGAAGTATAATTTTGGGTTTACCAAATTAACTGTTGGCATATTTCCGGGTTTGCCAGAATCAGGCCTTGTCCTCAGTTGTTGTTTTTTTCCCCCCCCTGTGGCAAAATTATGACGTTGCCCATTGTTTCCCAGCCCTGTTGAACTTTAGACCCCAAGGTCCAGCCAGGCTGGGACAGGGCAGGGAAAACATTAGGAGGGTTAGCACCAACGGGGCAAGGGAGGGCTGGACTTTCTCGAGTTGCCATGTAGCACTATGCAGCGTGCTAGGAGAAAGCTAGGCATTGCATGCATTCAGAGCTTCTCAGTTTTTCCATCATGCTGTTCCTTGAATGTTTGGTTTGTACATGGAGTTTCTGCCTCAATATCCTGTTTGCTGCTATTGCTGCCTCTACTTCTGAACTCTTCACCCCTGGTTTACATTCTACCCCTAGGTTCTCGAAATTGGAATTGGGGTCTGGTTCTAAAATCCAGCCTTGTTGTCTGGGTCTGATAAGGATGATAATGATATTAATGGTTATTAGTAATAATGTATCAGCTAATGCTTTGAGAGCTTCCTAGGTGCAAATCTTGATCAAAGCATTTTATGTGTATTATTTTAGGGATTAATAGGATATAGCCCTTTAGAGAGACGATATTGCAATAGCTCCTTAAAGCAACTATATGCTGTTAATATATATGATAACTGTCCCCTGCACTCCTTATTACTGCCCGGAAACTTGTCTTGATAGGACTTCTGTTACTACCTATATACTTCACCATGGACCAATCAATCGGATTAAACCCCCTTGACCTTTGGTGAAGATGGGCATTCAATCCAGTTTCAAAACTTTTCTTTGGATACTATAGAGCAGGGGTGTCAAACTCATTTTCACCGGGGGCCACATCAGCCTCATGGTTGCCTTCAAAGGACCAAAAGTAATTTCAACTCCTTAATAGTCAAGGAGTAATTACATTTATACAGTCCTAAAATTTGGGGCCTTTGAAGGTAACCGTGAGGCTGACGTGGCCCCGGGTGAAAATGAGTTTGACCTCCCTGCTGTAGAGTGTAAATGCCGCTCCATCAGGGCATCCAGAGGTAAGTCGGGCCTGCTGATTATCTATTCTAGGAGCCTAGGCCTGGTTTCTTCTCATTTCCTATGACATGTGGCATGATGTTCTTAACATGAGTTGTACCTGTGTCTATTTATCATAAGCACAGGGAACACCAAGTGAAAATCACTTAACACTCAGGATGAGTTTAGAGTCTAACATGGCAGAAACGTGTCTAAATATAACATTCTCACCAACAGCACCACTGCCATTCCCAAGGGCAAGACCAATGTCACCATCACCACTCCCCCCTTACTGTCACTGCCACCCCCCTCACCAACAACACTGCCACCTCCCTACCCACACCACAGCCACTGCTGCCACCACCACCACCATTGAGCCGCTACTCTTTCTCAGGCATTAGGGAGTTTATCAACACTACACGTGAATCCCATGAGAATACTGAAGAAAAATAATATATCGTATTTTTCGGACTACAAGACACACTCCCCCCCCCCAAATTTGGGAGGAAAATAGGGGTGCGTCTTATAGTCCGAATGTAGCTTACCTGGCTCACTACAGGATTTCTGCTTTAAAGGATGTTATTAAATATTTTACCACATTTTTTGCTTTAAAATTATTTTTCCTATTTTCCTCTTCTAAAACCTAGGTGTGTCTTATGGTCTGAAAAATATGGTAGTCTACAATTTAAATATGATGAAATTAAAACAGAAAAGTCATTTATTTAGGGCTACACAGCTAATAAAGGTAGAGCTGGGATTTAAATCCAGTTCTGTTGCACTCCAATGGCCATGGTCTTTCCATAATAATAATTAACATCTAAGTTCTTACTCTGTAGCATACCCTAGTATAAGTACACGGAATAACTCATTTAATCCTAACAGAAACCACAAAATGTCAGTACTATTTTTCTCCCAGATAGCAAGGCAAATAAAGGAAAAGAAGCACAGGACGTTCAAGTCATGTGTCAAAGGTCAGGAGGCTAGCATTTGGTTGGCTTCCAGAGCAGGCCATCAGACTCCAGTGCCAGTGCTCCTAACCTGGCTCTGCATGGCCTTTCCCAGACACCACCAGAGAGCATGCCAACGATACCATGCGACCTGTGCTAGATAGGAAGGGCCTGATGAAAGAAGAAATAGGGTAAACCATAGAGGCAGGAAGGCTGCACAGAGCAGATGTGTTTGAGTTAAGTATTCCAGGATTCGTGCATACATAGATACTTATCAAAGAGAGCAGCCTCTGTGATAGCATTGTGGTTTTCTGAGCTGAAGAGAGACTGCAGTTTCTGCAAAAGGTGTTTATTTCTCCTGGTGGTTATCAATTTGTCCAGCCTTAGATTTTTCTTCTTACATTCTAAGCAAACTAATACTCTAAAAAAGCAATATCTTTGTGATGCTCTTAAAACAGATAAAATACAGTTTCATTTTATCATATTATGAAATGGATGCTTTATATTACCACTAAAAGTATCACTGGGCCAGTCAGACATATTGTTCTAGAATAACTTGAATTTTAAAAATGAGTGCTAAGATTGTATTCCTATTTGAGTCAAACATAATATAACACTTAAGAAATCACTCTACATTTATTATTGAAATTAGTAAAGTCAAAAAAGCCATTCCTAAGACTTTTTCCAGCTGAAGATGCTGATTCCGCCTTCATTTGTGACTTGGTGGCTCACAGAGTCACCGAACATGAAGAATCAAGGGCATCTTAGAGCCCCCTCAGTAGGCAGCACAATGGAACAGGTGAGTACAAAGATACTGGCTCCAGGTTATGTAACCTTGGCTAAGCAATGTGACTTTGACTCTGTCAAATAGGAAAATAGAGTCATTTAACCGTTGAACTCTTAGGGTTCAAATAAGTGGATCACCAGTATTTAATTTTAACTTCTAGCTCATTGACCTTGTACCGAGTAATTCCATCTGTTTATGTGGGAATAATAGGGGACACAAGCCTGATTCCAAAGCACCAGGCCAGAGCCTCCATTCCACCAAGTACAAGGTGACTAAGGTGAGTGGGTGGGATTGAAGTGTGTCTCTTCAGTCCACTCAAGCCTTTCAAATGCCCAGCACTCTCCCAAGTGTATTTTACTATCTCTTATCCCATGACAGTTCCACACTATAAGAGGTGTTGTCAAAGCTACAGTTATTATAGTTATTAACAATTTATGAGCTTGTTATTCACCCCTTAAACTCCTTAATACGAAGCGGTGCATTTTAAAAGCACAGCACATACCTAATTGATTCTTCTATAAAAAGGTTGTTGGACTCCTAAGGTTTCTGTCTTTGTTTCTCAGTCTACAATGCATTAATGGAGGCAATATAGATTTGTGGACTTAGGAGTGGTTCAAGACAGCTCAATTTTTTTTTTTTTTTACTGGAGATTGCACAATTGTGTTAATTCCATTGGACCTTTCTCCTCCTGTCATGAATGATGAGCTTTGTTTAACCTGGGGATTTTTTTCCTCTGCAGATGCATAATTTAATGTCAAGTTCTAAGGGACCCAACACTTTTACTTCATGCAACAATAATACACATTTGGACTCTGGCTCTTTAAACTGTCAACTTTTACCTGTGGAAGTTTTGCCAATGGCTTTTCTCAGATTTTATGAAATAAGTCTCATTATTTTGAAAACAGCTCCAGCCCCCAAATTGGAAGGCTTATGCCCTAGTTTGTATGAGATACCCTTAGCCTCTATCCTCTAAACTTTAAAATGGAAGCAATAGCATTTGCCCTGTATAACTTACAGGGCTGTTGTTAGGGGCCACATGAAGATAGGAACTAAGATTCCTTACTCTCATCCCCATGTATTTATTGAAATATTACTTAGAAATAAGTACATGAACATGCTTTAAGAATGGCAAAGAAATATATAATTAAGAAAGATTATGATTATGAACATTCACTGGGCAATATAGCAAATTTCCTGTTATATTACAAAATGATTGAACTGCATCTGAATCTAAAATTATTTTATGGTTTCAGGTTTTAAAAAATGGTGATGATTACCCTTGTGAACTGAGTATGCTTTTAGCTGTGTGGCAGGCCAGAGGATGGGGGTGGGCGACCGGTGTTCTAGAGAAGATGTGAATATCCACACAATTTGTACCTGGGCTGAGAGAATGAATGAACCCATTTTTTTCCAAAGGAGGTTCCTATTTTTCTTTTGTCCAGTATCTTTCCCTGCAAGAGGGTAAGCCTTGGATACCCAAAGAGGAAAGAATAAAAAAGTAGGATCCTCACTTCCCTATGGCGATAATGGGATGTAAATATGTAATACATTGCTTTTTCAAATGCTTAACATAACTATGTCAATCACGATGCTAAGTATGGATCTTCTTTCCTTCTCTCCTCCCACAAATACTTCCAAAGTACCCCACTGTATGTCGAGTCCTGTGTTGGGCACAAGTTTCCTGACTCAAAGGTCTCCCAGTTTAGTTGAGGACACAGCCATATAAACCTCTAATTATAAAACTGTGTGACATGTTTATGTTATAAAAGGAAAAGACAAGGGCCGAAGGGGTAAAGACAAAGACAGTGATGCCTGAGTGGAAGAGGGGATGCTTGAATTGTCTTGAGAGACATGTAGGACCTTACCAGATGGAGGAGGGGTGGCAATGCGTCTGTTTCAGAGGGAAGTGGGTGTCCAGAGGCAGCATGTTGCATAAAAATACATGATGTAGTATATAAATGTCAAGTCGTTTGGTGTTCTTGGAATTTCAGGGCTGGCCTAGGAAGGAGGTGAGCGATTATACTGCAAGACTAAGCAGAGGTCTCTGAAGGTCATGTGATGTTGAACATTCCCACATAATGTAGAAATTCAATGTTCCATCTGAGGTCAGCAGGGGGAATCCATAGATGGGAGAACTATGATTATTGTAGGATGTTAACGGTCAAAGCATTTAGTTTCTTTACTTATAAAATGGTGGTAACACTATCTCCCACATAGGGTGGTTTTGAAGTGTTAGTCTTCGTGAAGTGCTGAACACGGAAAAGGCACAGTCGAAGGTCAGCCCTTCCATGATGCTCTGCATGGTATCACTTCTCACG
Source organism: Desmodus rotundus (assembly GCF_022682495.2). Lineage (NCBI taxonomy): Eukaryota > Metazoa > Chordata > Mammalia > Chiroptera > Phyllostomidae > Desmodus > Desmodus rotundus. The sequence continues at coordinate 52,287,716 of NC_071391.1, forward strand.
ATCTCAGTCTTTGCTCCTAAAATGATCACCCTTTTTCTGAATCCTTCCAGATAACTTCTATCATCCCACCAGAAAAAAAAAAGTTCTACAATTTCTCTGTTTAGAAAAAATTACCCCTTTCACCACATTCTCTTCCATCTATGGCCTGACTTTTTCCTTTACTTTCGTAAGATTATTTTTTTGAAGAGATGCCTATAGTTTCTGTCTACTTTTTTATCACCCGACACTTTCCATTCCAATCAGGCTTTCACCCCCACCGTCCCCAGAGACTGTTCATGTCAAGGTTATCAATCATTCCCAATGGTTACTCCCCAGTTCTTCTGTCCCTTTTCCTCTCAGTGGTGATCAACATGGCTGATTTCTCTCTGTAGAGTGATAGATTTCCTTCTCTTGGCCTCACTATGTCACTATGTGATGACATTTCTCCTCTCTACAGCCCCTGCTCAGTTTCCTTTTCTGTCCCTGATTGGTGGACTCCCCCAGCCTTTCTTCTTGGTTCTTTTCTCCATACCTATCCTTTCATTCAGTCTGGTGGCTTTCAATATCATTGACCAACACATCCACTTTACCACCCCAATCCTCTCCAAGGCCTCAATCAACACTTAACATGACACGAACTCCTTACCATGGCTTATGACAAAGTAGAGTTTCTATTTCACAGCCCTTCCTGTGTGTTTTACCTCATCATGTGACACTCTGCTCTTTGCTCAGTCTTTTCTATTTTTTTTTAATTCCTTGAACACACAAGCTTGCTCCCTCCTGCCATGTGGACATTGTGTTAGATGTTCCCTCCGATTGGGAGGCTCTTCTTCCAATACCGACATGACTGACTCTCCAGCCATTCCCATTCCCAGTCTTCCACGAGCATCTTATCTAAAGCAGTCTCAACATACTCATTTTGACATGACTTCCTATGAATCCTCACATAGCAGTTATTACTACCTGAGAATTTTTCCTATATTATCTTGATTTATTGACTGACAGTCTTCTCCTCATTAAAGGTAGCCCCATGAGAGCAGAGAACTTATCTTAGTAATTGCTTTAGCCCAAGTTCAAGGACATTGCTTGGTACTGGTAAATGCTCAAAAATTATTTGTAAAAGGAATGAATGAACAAATAAATGTTAATTTTCTTTTCCCAAACCCTGTAAGAAAATTCTGTTTGAATGAATAAATAAGACTCCACTCATCTTTTGTCAGTAGAGAGTGTTCTCAAATATCCATCACCTGTACTGTATTGGAATTGTTCCATATGGTCTTTACTTGGGTCAGTGGGTTTACTTTGTCCTGAGTCTGTCTCATGGCAAATCATTCTTAATTTCTTTGAAATCTTTGACCTGTTCTTCTCATCAGAAGGAAACAGATGCCGTAATTAGCAGCTGTCATTAACTATGGCTGCCCTTGAAGTGTTGGCTGCCCCTTTCTAAACTCTGAGTATCTGGAGCGTTCTTCCTGGAGTGGTGATTCGAAAACTTTCTGAAGAGGCTACCCTGGAATATCCTGGCAAGGAGAGCAAGATTTTTATGTGCTTACACATGAGGCATGGGGCAGGCATGTTGCTAGTGTGAAGGGGAGACTGAAGAAAGTTCAGGAAGAAGGGCTGCACAAAGGAGAGATACACGTCTGGTTTTACACCCCAGCCTGGCCCTTCCTAGCTGTGCAGTCTTGAACTAGTTACCTTTATTTTGAGTTCCAATTTCTTTATCTGTGAAGTAGGCATAATAATATTTACTCCAAAGGGCTGTTGTTTACGCTAAGCTGAAATCAATATTTCATTTTTTGTACCTAGTGTATTTTCCAGCACAATGTAGATGTTCACTGTTATTAATAATAACAGGGAAAACAGTAAAATTAATTCCCTATATTAAGGGCTGACTCATTCAAATAATGATTTTGTGTTCTACCAAACTTTTACATAAAATTTTTATTCAAAACTTATTTAAAGATAAAGAGTAGAAAACTGAATGATGATTAAACATCCATATTTAAAAGATCTTGCTTAAATGGGCCTGAATAATTTTGACTTTACTCTCCTCATAACATTGTAACATTGCATTGGGCCCCAGAATAAAGCACAAGACCCCCCTTGTAGGGGGCATTGAAGCAGTGGCCAACAGGTGAGGGTGTTGTGTGAATGACTCCTTGTGTGCTAAGAGTATTTTCTTCTAATCCAATCCACTGAACATGTTTTTGAACAGATACATTGTACTAGCTTTCTACTGACCACTTTATGTGGATTTGCAATAACTCTGTGAGTTATTACACTGTGAGGCAAGTGTAATGATCACATTCTGACAGATGAGGAAACTAACGTCCAGAGTGATTAGTAACTGGCTAAGAGCCAGTGTTTACATGTAAATCTAGTATCAAAGTTGACCATTGTTGCCTTTGCCTGTTAGGTCTTTGTCTCAGCTGTGGTCATTTTATGCTTAGCTCATAAGCTAAGTCCTGCTCTTGTCACTAGAGTTGCCAAGACCATCTTTCTGGTAGTCAATGGTAACTTGGATGTGGGTTGGCACATGAAAATATAGTTAGTTACTGGCCACTAGATGGTTTACCAAGGGTGTCACCATCTCATGTGACCTTTCCATCTGCACAAACTTAGTCTACTTATGCATCCATGTTTTGCATATATGTAACTAGGATCCCAAAGAAGTGTTTTCCATCCAAAGACAAACACGAGCTGGTAAAGTTGTTAATAGGTCCCATATACTTTTCCATGTAAAAGCTCTTGGGACAGAGGACCCAGTATTGCTCTCTCTCTGGAGCACACCCCTGCTTTCCCTACCTCTTTTCCCTAGGTGTGTTTTCCTTGCTTCTCTCTTTCTCCTAAGCTCCAAGGACCCTCCTTTTGCCTCTGTTTATTAGTTGAACTTCCTTACTCAGAGGCCTTTATTTCAAGGCCCTCAGTTGCTAAGCTATAAGATTCCAAACCTTACCATTTTACCTAATTTTAAAAACACAAAGCCTTCTACTATAGCTTCGTCAAGTAAAACAGAAATGTAGAGGGTACAGCTAGGGACCCTGTGACCCATCCCAGAGAGATGACAGGACTGCTGTGCTCACTGTTGCAGAACTTGCTGGCAGCTGGGAGGTGCAGTTCTACCCCTTTTCCGAATGGTTGGGCTAAAAGACTCTTCAAGGGTAAAACGGTACAGACCTGCCTTCTCTTTTAGGTCAGTTTCTCAAGGATATTGTGGAGAAAGTATCAACATTACATAATAATTCTATTTTCAGATATCATTCCTCTCTCTTTTTAATTACCTTTAGTACTTAATGGACAGGTAGAAGAATAGGGCTTTGGGAGCAAAAAGAGACAAGGCATAGAAGGGAAGAAGGGAACAAAGCCATGGGAAAAGAAGAATGACAGAGAAATGTAGGAAAAGATAAAGTAGGAGAAGAAAGGAAGAGAGGTATTGTTTATTGGTGAACTTCAGCATAACCAGGAGCTAACATTGTCTTATTGCCCGACTCAAAACAATTCAGTGAGATGTTATTATTCATCTTTTAAGTATAAGAAACTGAGGTGTAGGCAGCAGGCTTGATATATTCAAGCCACACTAGCTTGGGGCAGAGTTTGGCCATATTTTTACTTTCTCTCTTTTAACACAATTAATCATCCTAAGACTCCATGTGACAAGTCATATTCTGTCCTTATTGAGAGAGAAGGGAACAGAGACTTGTGGTAATCAAACACATTCTTTTTTTTTTAAATACTGCCTTAAATTTAATCATATTTCTTTATTGTATGACTTCTCAGAAATTTTACTCTACTAATAGTGACTCTATAAGAAAAAAAAAACTAACATCATACTGCTTCACAAACTCTTTGCTCCTGGATCTTTTTTTTTTTTATAAAGTCCCATTTTTTGCAGGACTTTGGAAATGTCCAGATAAAAAGAGTATTTGTTCAGTTAGGACTAGAATAACTCAAAACCCAAATTCAATATTTGTTATTTGATCTTACTATTTTGTTTTGTATTATTTAACCTAGGGGAAAGCATTTAAATTCTGTGAGTTTCATTTTCTCATCTGTATGATAGGGGAAATAATTTCTGTTGTTCTGACCTTCAAGGTTATCATGAGCAAAACATCAAGAACCTCCTTATTATTTCAGAGAGGAAGACTCCATCTACTTCAAGTCCTTCAGGGAAGCTCTTCTGTCCACTGAATTAAATTCTCAAGGAGGTAGTAGATGGGTAGGCAGCAGAACCTAAAACCGAGCAAATGATATGACCCTGTTTGCCCAGCTGTCCTGGTGACGCATTGCTAAGGTCTTTTTTATATCAACTCTGGGCCCATCTTCCTTAGGTTCCAAAGTCCAAATGAGCTGTCCTGATTGTGCAGTGTCTCTACATTTATCCAGAAGCAGAGAACACTATCAGCTTTGTAGCACACTATCAACTTCATCTGATTAAGATCATAGACCACGTGGGTCTGACTCCTTCACAACCATTTACCAGCTTTGTGACCTACAAGTTGTTGAGCTTTTCTGTGCCATCATTTTCTCACTGGATAAAGGTGAACATTAAATAGTTTATTATGTGCAAAGTGTTACTTTTCCCTTTACCCTTGTATTTTGTTTTTGGCCTTCTTTCCATTTTCCAAAGATAAACTGAATTCACAATTGAAATTGGAGATGGTGGTTATAAGGCCTGTCATACACCGTAGTTGGGAATTCTCTACTGCAACATGTTCCTGAAGGAGGTTGTGTTATTTTCAAGAGAGTTGGCCATGATGTCACTTTCTTAGCAGTAGCTATCGAGGTGGGAAAAGAAAGAAATCCTCCTTTGTCAGTCTAACAAATCTTTCTTTCTTTCTCTAGCCTGTGGTCTCTATCGATCCTTCTGCCTGCTCACTTGGCTTAACCCGTAACTCCAGTAACATCTCTCCAGTCTCAAACTTGCCTTCCCCTGTCCACCCCCAGGCTGAGTCAGGTGACTCCTGCACTTCCATTTCTTGAATCCATTTCTTGAATACTTCCATGTCTTGCACTTATGGGATCTTACTGGGATCCCAACAGAAACAGATCTTTTCTGCCTCCCTTAAAAGTGAGGAAAGAGGCGAGGTCTGTCTTGCTCAGTACTCTGCCCTTAGCACATAACACAGTTCAGCAAATTGTATAAATTTAAAAATAACCACTGGTGATCAAACAAGTGAATCTAGGTAACTTGTCCAACCTAAACACGAGCAACTAATCTGGACATGTGCTTCCCACTAAGCCTAATTAGCCCCTAAAACATGTTAGATTACACAGGTATGTTTGCCTTTTACCAATCAACTAACCTACTAACAAAGCCACACTTATTTATTGAATTCTATGATTACTCTGGGAAAGGTTTTAAACACTATTTTATTATTAGGGGCAAAGTTAAGAAAACCATTCAGTCCAGTTCATTTGAACAAAATCTACACTCTTAATATGAACCTGCATTGGAAAAACTCTAGGCTCTGGAATCAGACATAGCGAGGTTGAAATCTCAATTCTGACAATTCCCAACTCATCTTGGCATTAATTACCTCTTTGATATTTGGTTTCCTTCTTCATGTGGGGCTCTATACAAATGAGATGACATGTGTAAGTTTCTGGATCATAATAACTGTTTAAAAACATTAGCTGCTTTTCGAGATGAGTGTTCATGAACACAATAGTCCGTATGTGCTGACCAATAATTTAAATGAATAAAAATCGGACAAGTATAGATGTATAAAGAGGTGGGAGCTCTGGAAAAGTAGAGGACACACGCACCTTCTAGAAGAAACAGCTGTTGTTCATATTGATTGTTATTTTTAAATGGCAATTTACTGTTGGAAATAAAGCAAAAGGACAACTTCATGTCCTTTCAAGGTCATACAGGAGCATTGTCTCACAGGCCCACCCAAGGATCACTTAAATGTCTAGGGAATATACCTTTTATTGTTTTGATATTTACTATGGATTAGAACCCAAATTCTGTGAAATTACTGGTTAATTTGTAGTTATTTTCCTGAGAGAAAAAGATGTCATAGTTTTGTTATCTTTTAGGACATTCACCAGTTTTATATTTGAATCTAACCATCTTATTCTAACATTTATTTCTTGATGTCTATAAATAGTTCTGCAAATACCCTTTGAACCAACTTTATTGCTAGTTTTATAGGCTAGTATCCTTATTAATGAATTAATCTTTGGCATCTGTTCACTTATATTTGAATGACTCTCTTTTTTAACTTTGTTGAATATTATATTTTGACACTTTACAATAATTTCATGATTATTGTCTCTGGTTTGTGACTTTACTCTCTTGTCATATTTCTATCTCTTCCTGTTCAGATGGGCTGCTTGACTTTTTTTGTTTGTTTTAACAAATTCTGTCTTTAATGTATAAGCCTAAGCCTAAATTATCCACCCTTGAGAAAAATCAATGAGAAAAACTGGCCATTGAAATACACCTCAAGCTTGCAGTAGGTAATCTGCATCTCCAGAGACCTCCAGAGTATGACACTGGTTATTATAGGTTGCCCATTCCACAGAAACAACTGGCTCAGGACACTTCACAAATTCCTCACAGAATTTCACGGATGTGAGAGGAATGTCATTTCCATTGAAAGTGGCAGGATTCTCTTGGGCGTAATGAATTTAGCTTTCTTCTTCTTTTTTTTCTTAACTTGTCTTTTAGGAATTTAGTTCAAAATGTAATACTTAAATGTGATAATTCCCTCAGTCTCCTAGTATCAGTTTGAAGGACATGGATTTTAGAATCATACAAATCAAATTAAACTGTGTTTGAATCATTAATATTAGGTTGGCTAAAAAGTACATTATGTTTTTTCCATTCAATGGCTCTAATAGCGCTTAGTTGTCTTTAACTTTATTTGAAACAATTTCATTAGATTGTACTGTGACAGCCATCATATCAGCATGCATTAAACAAAACTTATCAAAATTGGTAAATTTTTGTGCAGCCATTTTAATATTGAAGATGGAAGAAAATATGCAACATTTTTGGCATATTAGGCGTTATTATTTCAAGAAAGGTAAAAATGCAACTGAAATGTAAAAAAAGATTTGTGCAGTGTATGGAGAAGGTGAAGTGACTGATTGAACATGTCAAATGTGGTACTATTGACATTTTAGTCAAATAATTCTTGGCTGTGGGGCTGTCTTACGCATTGGAAGATGTTTAGCAACACCCCTGGCCTCTGCCCAATAGAAGCCAATATCAGGAGATAGCTGACACACTCAAAATATCCAAATCAATAAAGTTATTGGTGAAAATGAAAATATGTCTTTTATTTTATGGAAGAAAACTGAACAGAGGTTTTTATTTTTTTGTCAACTTAGTGGTATCATAAGGCAAAAACAAAACCAAAAAAAACTATAGGATAACTTTTCTTAGCTTTAACATTTGCTCCTGAAGATGTGGATACTATTGTCCTAAGTCTGTTGTGAAAGTTACTTGTGATGATGTATATAACATCACACAGCAGGGTGCCTTGCATTTAGTAGATGCTCTTTTCACTTACCATTCTGCCTTGTCTGCCTTTTTCTCCTCAAATCCTTTTTGAATAGAACCTCTCCTACTTCCTACAATAATAGGTAGGATATTTGAGTGTACATTTTCTATCAGGCATTAAACTTATACATAATAAGTTTATTTTAAAATGCAAATATGGCATCATTCATATAAATGAAGAAAAAACATTTTTAATTAAAAATGGATATGGATGGTTTATATATAATACCCAAATGGGCTGAATAAACAAATTCATGAATTGTTTGGCTGCATTTGTACAGAAAAGTCATCCGTTTTCACATTGGGTTTCTCTACCATATCCAGAAGGCAGTTCCATTTTCAGCATAAACATTTCCCCATGCATATAAATTATTACACATCCTCATTCTCTCTCATGCTTTCAGATCTTTAAATACTCTAAATAGAATAACTCACAGTCATATATTATAATTCACAGGCTTCCCAACTCAGGCTTTCTAATATACCATGAGTTATAGTGACTTCTGAGGGACATAAGAGAGCAGATTTGAGTTCTGACTCCACCATCAATTCACTAAGGGATCTGGACAAGTTGCACAAGCTCAAGGACTACGAAGGCCCCTGGGAAACAAGAATGGTGCCGTTCATGGCACAAGGCTGCTGTAAAGAGTGTATGAAGATTCAGGTAGAGTGTTAGCACATGAAGCTATTCAAAAATGTTAGATTAAAAAACATATATATATATTGCTGTTATTACTTTTATAATACTACCCCTCTTGATGGCTTGCTGAATTGGGGTTCGTTCAATTTATGCTGTCCATTTCAATGCAACTGTGGAAGGCTGTGAGGGTTCTGGGCTCTTTTGGAGGCTATTCCTGAGTTCACAGTGCTAGTTTTCAGGCCCCACTTACCTCTAGAAGTAATAACATATTTCCAGAGCTTTTGATAGCGAATGTTTGAATATTAAAAGAGCCCAAGTTAAATAAAATTTAAGCAAGCACTACTAATTATTTAAACTTGCTAGTTTGTTAGAGCAAATGCTATGGGCTGAGTATACATTCTAATGTATTATTAGATATTCTTAACTAGTTCTTACTTATATATTATATTAAATGGAATAGATTTTATAGTAAACATGTTCTTTTCCTCCTTACAACTCTGAGCGAAGCTTCAGGAGAGACTTTCACTTCTCAATTACGTATACTTCCAGTGGCAAAAATGCCCACCAATTAATTAGCTTCACATATCAGTATCTGTTTAGGAAATTGTGTAGGACTAATTCTCAGAATGTGGTTGGAGTAATTAGTAGATTTCAGCTCTAAACACAGGAACTTTTAATTCTTGGACTGCTCCAGTATTCAAACAGATGCAGAGTTCATTTCATCATAAAGTACTAAACCCGAGTAAATCTCTTTGTGAACTGAGCATTTACTCTAAGTTCCTCCTCAAATGTACCTCTCAGACGACACAAGTTTCACTTGATTTGGATAAATGACTTCAGAAAACTTACATTTGTATTGGCCTGGAGATTCTGTATCCAGAATGGCTGAGTAAGCTCTTACCAGATGTCATTGTTCATAACAGCATTACTTATAACAAGTGAAAGATAGAATCAATCCAAATATCAACTGGTGAATGGACAATTTGTAGCCTTCCAAACAATAATATAGTATATGATGATGTGAAGAAACAGACACATGTTTCAACATGAAAAAACCTCAAAAATTTTATGCTAAGTGAAAAAAGTCAGATGGAACAGGCAACACATTCTACTTACTGTATGCATAGCCAGAAGAGGCAAGAGAATTAAAATGGGGACAAGACGTTGCCTGGGGCTGGGAACAGGCACTGGCTGCAACAGGCAGGAGCAAGCTCTTCGGGGTGAGAGGCATGGTCAAAACCTGGAATGTGGTGATGGTTTCACAAATGTATGAATTTACTACAAGTCCTTGACCTATGCACTTAAAAACATGAACTTTATGATATGCAAATACCTCAAAAATATTAAAAAGCAAATGGGAATTATAAAACTGAAAAAGATAGTATCTGAAGTAAAAAAAGTTACTGGAAAGGCTTAACTTAAAAATGAATATGAGTGAAAAAAGCCTTAATAAACATAATCAATGGAAACTAATTTGAAGAGAAAAATTATTGAAAAATAGTAATATCATCTTAGGGACCTATGGGATAATGACAAAAGGTTGACTACTGTGTAATTGGATTCCAGAGGAAAAAGACTGAGGAAATGGGGCAGAAAAAATGTGAACATGTATTAACTGAAAATCTTCCAAATTTGGTGAAAGACAACTTTTTAAATTAAAAAGCTCAGCAAAAACGAAGCGGGGATAAGCACAACACAACCAGGCCTATGCCATCATAGTCATATTCCCACAAATCAAAGAGAGAATCTTGAAAGCAGGCAGAAAAAAGTAAGTTACAGATAAGGAGACAGCATTTGGAACAACTTCTTATTTTGGAGCAGTCCCACAGCATCTTTCATGCACAGAAAGGAAAAAACATCATTGACGACGACAACAAACTCTTCACCCAGAATTCTATCTATGTCCAACAAAACTATTCTTCAAGAATGAAGACAAAAATAAAGACCGACTCCGATACTGGCCAACTCACAATACAAGAAAGCCTACTGAAAATTCTTCAATTTGAAGGAAAATGATAAATGAAAACTCAGATGATACCAGACAGGAGAGAATGAAAAACATCAGAAATGATACATAAGTGGATAAGAGCAAAATACTATTTTTCTTATAATTTCTTTAAACTACATGCAATTCTTAGTGGCAAAATTAAAGCATTGTTTTGTGATGTTTATAATATAAATATATATAATATATATGACAACTGAAGTGTGACAAATGGGAAGAGTACTAACTGTATCTACGTAATTGCAAGTTTCTACATTTTACGTGAAGTAATTCAAATTATACATACATAAGCTGATAAAGTTTAAAATGTATATGTAATCACTAGAGCAATTACTAAAAATGAGGTGAAGACATATATTTAAAAGGGCATAAATAAGTTAAAATAGAATTTTAAAATATTTGTCAAAAAGAAGGAGGGGAAGCAGGAGAACAAGAAAAGCAGCCGTTAAGCAAATATAATAAGATGGGAGAACCAAATCCACGCACACCATTGTTTATTTTAACATGTACTATTAAAAGTTCAATAGTTCAATTAGAAGTCAGGCTTTGCCATGCTGTATATGTATAAAGTGCATCTACAAGTGATGCACTTTAAATTTAAAGACTCAGGCAGGATAAAAATAAGTTAATGGAAAAATATCACACAACAGTATATATAAAAAGGCTGGAATGACTGTATTATTATCAGATAAAGCAGACTTCAAAACAAAGAATATACCAAAAATAAAATTGGTCACTTCATAATGATAAGACGATTTATCAGGAAGATATATTATTAACATTTATTAATAATGTTTATTAATAGATAATTATTGTTTATGCAATTAATATATGAGTTTCAAAATATAAGAAAAATTAAAAGAAAAAATGAACTATACAATATGTGAAGATTTTAACGCCCAACTCTTAACAAATGGTATAAGTTAGAGTAAAAAATTGGAAAATGAGAATAACACTATCAACTGCTTTGAAGTAATTTCTATTTACAGAACTCATGATTCCACACCTGCAGAATACACATTCTTTTCTAAGTCTATAGTCCATTTGCCAAGATGAGCTATATTCCAATTTACATTAGAAAAATGACAAATTTAAAAATGATTGAAACCGTAAGTAGTATATTCTATGTCTACAAAGTTTTATGACCAAAGGAATTAAACTAGAAATAACAATAAGATATCTAGAGTATCATATTAAAAAATTAAACAATACTCTTTTATTATTTAGATATGTCTGGAAAATTTTTTAAATTCCATAGGTCAAGGAATCAAAAATAAATCAGAAGGGAAATTAGAAAAAAAATTTGAACCAAATGATAATGAAACAAAGCATTTCAAAATCTGTGTGTTACAGCTAAAGCAATGTTTTGAGAAAAATTTATAGGTTTAAATGCTTATAATAGAAAAGAAAAAGAATCTAAAACAAATAATTTAAGCTTCCATCTTAAGAGGCTAACAAACAAAGAAGAGCACTGCAGAGTATATTCCTAAAAATTAGAGGGAAGGAAATAATGAAGATAAGAAATACAAATGAATAGAAAGCAGAACATAATAGAAAACAAAAATTGGTTCTTTGAAAGTTTCTGCAGAATTGATAAAGTTGTAGTTACAGTGATCAAGTAAATAAGAGAAATATAAATTACAAACATTAGGAATGACATTTAAAGGACAATAATTTATTTTTATGAATAACATTATACCAGAAAATTACACAGCTTAGATGAAATGAAAATATTTCTTGAAAAATAGAACTTACTAAAATTGACTCAAAATAAAACAAAAATACGAATCATTCTGTAGCTACTAAACAAATTGAACTTGTATCAAAAAAAACCCTTTCTACAAGCCCATGCTCTAACTGTAAATTATTTCCAACATTTAAGGGTGAAATAACACAATTCTTTCAGAAAATAGAGGAAGGAAAAATATATCCTAACTTATGAGATCAGCATAACCTTAATACTATAACTAGACACCACAAGAATATCTCATAAAAATAAGTGCAAAAATACTTAGCAAATCAAATTTAACAATGTCTACAATGGACAGTACATCATGATCAAAAAGGGCTTATTCCAGTAATGTGAGGTTTACTTAACATTGGCAAACCAATCAGTGTAATTCACTACGTTAAAAGAAGAAATGAAAAATGCTGTATCATCATTGTAGTAGATTCCAGCAAACCATTTGACAAAATTCAACACCAGTTTTGTTAGAATCTCTTAAACAAGGAGTAGAATAGAACTTTCTCATTCTGATAGAAGGCATTTATTTACAAAACTTATAGCTAAATAGTACTTAATGGTTAAATATTTACCACTTCCCTATCAGGGTCAGTAACACTGCGGAGCTGCCACTCTAGCCTCCTGTTTGTTCATTGTACTGGAGGGTCTGGACAACACCATAAAGGAAAGGCCGAAAGACAGGCAGGAAGCAATAAAACTACACTGACTTGTAAATAACCTGGTTGTTTACGTGAACCATCCTAAAACATTTACAAAACAACTACTAAAACAGCTGAGTCAACTTAGCTCAGGATCCTGAACTTGCAGGATACAAGATTACTACATAAAAATCAATTCTAGTTTTTATATTCTAACATCAAGCCGTGAGAAACTTAAAACAAGTCTATTTATAAGAGCATCAAAAATACTTATGAATAAAATTAACAAAAGAATTTGCAAGACTCCTATACTGTAAACTACAAAATATTATGGAAATTGAAGATATAAATTGCTGTATACATAAGGTCTGCACCCAAGTCCAATGAGGTGGGGGCACTTCCCACACCAACCAGCAATTCTCCTAAACTAGCTGGGTGTCTTACAACTCAGCTAAATTCTGACTTTCTCTGCCTAGAGATAGCATCAAATCCCATCCGGCTCAGTCCCACACAAACTACGCAGTCTCCCCACTTCAGATGCAATTGTGACTCTAGGTTATTACCTGTGCTTCTGAACAATGGAGTACAGTTAGGAGTTCCAAGGACTTCCTCCTTGGGTTCAGTTGATTTGCTAGAGAGGCTTACAGAACTCAGAGAAACATTTTGCTTACTAGAATAACAGTTTGATAGAAAAGTGTATGATTCAGGAAGAGCCAGATGGAATAGCTTCCTAGGGTAAGGTATGGGGAAAGGGCACAGAGCTTCCATGCCCTCTCTATGAGCCCCACTCTCCCCAAATCTTCATATGTCCACCCCATTCTTTTTATTTTAATTCTCACCGGAGGGTATGTTTATTGATTGTAGAGAGAAAAGGCAGGGGGAGGGGGAAAGAAGAGGGAAAGAGAGAGAGAAACATAGATGTGAGAGAGAAATATTGATCAGCTGCCTCCAGTATGCACCCCAAATGGGGACAGAACCCACAACCTAGGCATGGGCCCTGACAGGGGATCAAAAGGTCCTGTACACCTTTTGATGTACAAGGCAGTGCGGCAACCACCTGAGCCACCGGGTCAGAGCCTTTTGTGTTTTGATGGAGGCTTCATTACACAGGCATGGCTGATTACGTCAGTAGTCACTGAGTATGGAACTCAGTCCCCATCCAGTCCCTCCCTTCCCTGGAGGCGGGTGGTGAGACTGAAATTCCCAACCCTTTGAGTACAAGGTTGGTTTACTTGATAACCAGGCCCTATCCTTGGCTGTTTTCAAAACATAATCTCATTGACTTAACATGGAACATCTTTGTCACTCATCACTTAGGAGATTCCAAGGGTATTAGGAGCTCTGTGCCAGGAACAAAGAAGAAATATATATATATTTCTTATTATAAATCACAATATCACAATCCACTATTCATGAATTGAGAGGTTCAACTTTGTTAAATGTGCAATTCTCTGAAAATTCCAGGAAGCTTTTTAAAAGTTTATGTTAAAATGAAAGACACCTGGAATATCCAATCGATCTTGAAAAAAAGAGGAACAAAGTTGGAAAACCTACACTACCTGACTTCAAGATTTACTATAAGGTTACAATAACCTAGACACTGTTGCATTGGAATAGGGTTGGACAGATCTAATAAAGAGAATAGAGAATCCAGAAATAGAGCTACCTTTATAGGATAATTGATTGGGGGTGGGGAGAACCAAAACACCACCAAATTAATATAATGAGCAAAGTATTAAATCTTTTTAACAAGCAGTGCTGGAATCATAGGGTTTTGATGTGGGAGATGGCATGAAAACACTACCTGACACCACACGCAAAAATTAATTCAAGAAGAGTCATAGACTAAATATAAAAGATAAAATTATAAAGCTTTTAGTGGAAAACAGAATATTTTCATGACTTTAGGGTAAGAATTTCTTAGGTCACTGAAAGCAATAACCATAACAGAAAAAATGATAAATGGACTTCACTGAAATTAAAAACATTTGTTCATCCAAAAATACCATAAAGAAAATGAGTAACATGCCATAGACAGTAAAAACTATTTGCAAAACATACATTTGACGAAGAATAGCAACCGAGATGTATAAAAGCCTCTATTCTTAGGCATTTACCCAGGACAAAAACACAAAACAACTATGTTCATAAAGACTTATACAAGAATGCTTATAGCAGTTGCATTCCTTACAGCTTAATGTCAGCAACAGGTATGGCAACCTTCAATAGGAGAATGGATAAACCAACTCTGATATATTCATTTGGTTGAATACTACTCACAAGTAAAATTATTAATACATTTATCAACATGAATGAATCTCACATTTTGCTGAGTGAATAAAGCCTTACATAAAAGAGAACATGTGGTACTGTATGATTCCGTTTATAAAAAATTCTAAAATAAACAAAAAAGGTAAAAATTTTAGAATATTTTTTTCTAAATATTCTCACGTGGGAGAGTGAGGTAATGGTAACATTTCATATCGTGATAGGTGTTTGAGTAAGGCAGTCATATGCACTTGTCAATATTTAGTGAACGTACACTTAATAAACATACATTTCATTGCTTGTTGTTTTTACACCTAAAACTAAACAAATATTAAACTCTGGTTAGTGGTGTGCATCCTGAAGTGTTCATGCTTTAAAATGTGAAGTACATTGAAAGTCAGATATAACGGATAGAAAAATACATAGACATGTAGATATGTAAAGCAAGTAATTAAAATATTAATGATAGAATCTAGGTGGTGGGTACATGGATGTCAGTGTTCACTGTAAGATTTTTCAACAATGATGTCTGAAAGTTTTCAGTTAAACATTTTGGGGAAAAATAATTGGCTTTTTGAATCATACAACCTATAGTTCCAAACAAGACAATTAATTCAAGTTTGGAAATATTTAGGAAATTAATACAATTGAACATTGAATGCAGTTCCCACTGGTTTCCTCACCTTTTCCAGATTATTTGGTGAGTTGTCCTGTCTCCTTGCCATCTTCACTTCGTTGATACTCCATGGCGTTTGTCAAGCCTCCCCTGGAAGTCCTGTTCCATGCTTCTCTCCCTGAAACTACTTTTCCTCAAGGCTTTACTGCTAGCTCTTTTACTTGCTCCATTAATAGTTCTCAACATTGTTCCAAAGACCACTAGTCTCAGAATTACCTGGTTTGTTTTCAGAAGTTCAGACTCATCGACAAACCAGGGAGCTCATGAGTTAGACTCTCCAGGAGTGGAACCCTGGAATCTATGGTCAGCAAAACCCACAGGTGACTCTGAGGCACCCTGTTAACAGCTCCTGCTTTAGGAGCTTCCCCTGTGCACACTCAGCACCGTGAGAATTGCACCTGCTCCTCCTGAAGCTACTGTTTCCTTTGGGTGATTCACAGAACTCTCTTCCTCCTTTGTGCCTCCACTTTCATTCCTGTAGTTTGTTTCTTTGCTTTTTACCCATAAGATTACCATCTACATATAATAATGCTACAGTGGTGTCATGCTCTTATACTGCTCCTTCTTGGCTTGACATGACATGAATCAGGAACTCCTCATCTGAGGCATCCCATGCCTGGCCAAGTCTATTTCTGTAGTATTGCATGTTTTTCCTTCCTTGTATTATCTCCATTACACAAATGTTCAGCAACTTACTTTTCCCAGAAGTACCTTACACATTTATGATTAGTCCCCAAAGCAAGAAGTTTGGTTTTATCCACTTAGAAGAGCTATAAATTTTCAGCTTGTGATAACAAAAGTTTATATTTATAAAACAATGTTATTATTATTATGTTTTGCAGGAAAGTTAACTTTGTTATAATAAATCGAAAACTTTGTAATTTGTAACCCTCTTTCTACATCAAAATAATTGCCTTTAGTTAGCATAATCTTGAAATAACTGGAACTTTTGTAAGAACAACTACAGCAGAACAACTTAATTATAAGATTTATGAGGCCAAAAGCAGTTCAATATTGATCTCCATTGCATCCTCAGCACCTGAGACCCACTCTCCAAATGTACTATTCATAACAAATTCCTAATATATAAAAATGCATTATATTACCAACACCAAAGAACTTTGTAAAAAAATTATTAGATTGTGACATGTAGGTTTTGATACAAAGTCTTGTACCTATATAGTATGTGCTCAACAAATGTTGGTTCCTGACTATAGCAAGAGGCATAGCTGAGTCTTCTATCAGGGCAATTAAATTTGGGAGTGGGATCAGGTGGAGGTGGCCTATTCCAAGTGTCGCAGAAAAGAGCAAGTACAAATAGCTTCACCAATCATCTTCAGTGTTTCAGAGTTACTGTTTCCTTTCACTCTTTTACATTAGTAGTTACAACCACCGGGTCAATAACTTGCTCGAAAATTTTTTTGAACGGTGTCTAGGTTTGGAAGAGGACATATTTTCCTGTTCCCTTTCAACCTAGTCTTTTGTCTATAACCAAACAAAGAGTGTGAATTAAGAACAGACCTATATACCCAAGTTCTATTATTCCTGGAATCCATGGAGATCAGGGATCAAGTTGTACTCTGACAAAGAAAATGATGACAGAATAAAGATTTGCACTGATTCTCCAGACACCAATAACTGAGAACACTCAGGCTGTCAATCAGAGTCTTCGTTTAAATGCTCACAGGTTAACAGATACCTATTAAGGCTCTTTGATAACTCCTGGCTTTAACAAGCAGAGTTTCTGTAAACCAATACCAATCGATTGTTGGCAGGTTCAAAGTCCTGAGATTGGAGTTTTCACAGGAGTGGAAGAAAAAAAGAGTTCACTTCACCCTCCTAGTTTACCTTGCTTCATCTTCAGTTCAATTCAAGTCCACAAATATTAACTAAGCACCTCTAAGTGCAAAGCGGTGGGCTGAATGTCAAGTACCCAAAGTAAGGGAAGCGTCTGCTCTTAAATGACTGGAGGAACAATCTGTACAGGGCTAATCGTGCCACCAAATAGGCTGTGATATGCATATGTGGAATCTAATGAATAAAATGAATTAACAAGCAAAACAGAGACTCATAGATAGAGAGCAGGCTGACAGCTGTCGGGGGTGGTTGGGAGGCTGGGCAGGTGGGAAATAGAGGGATTCAGAAAAAAAGAGAAAAAATCCCATGCACACAGACAACAGTGTGGTGACTATGGGGGGCAGAAAGGCAGGGTAGGGGGAGGTGGAGAGGGGTAAAGAGGAATGAACAGTGGTGGAAGGAGATGACTTGGGGTGGTGAACAATGCAGTGTACAGATGATGTTTTTGAAATTGTGCATGGATACTGCTTAATTTTTAAGGAGTGTCACCCCAATAAATTGAATGAAAAGAAAAAAAATACATAAATAAATGCTTCACTTAAAAAATAGAAAAAATAGGCTGTGAAAGGTGCAGGAACTATGATGATGATGATGATGATGACAACGATGACGATGATGACTTTTATCTCTGGAATGCTTTGTCTGGCAGATATTGTTCTAGGTGTTTGACAGGGATTAAACATATACCAAGTAGTCATCACAGACCCTTATAGGCAAATGTCATTAATTACTTCATTGCATAGATGGGGAAAGGGAGGCATCAAGTTGTTATGTAACTTGACTAGGGTCATATAGCTAATAAATGCTGTGCTAGAATTTCAACTCACTCTGTCTCCAAAGCTTTAAATGTTGAGGGGCACAATGCAGGAAGTCATTACCTCTAATTGTGAGTAGTTAGTAATGGGAAGTGAGCAAGAATTAGGGACATGTAGTCTAGGACCTGGACCTATAGAAAGAACTATAGGCTCTATAGGTCTGTAGTGGGAAGGCTGTAAAAGGCACTGGGGATTGCCTGAGCAAAGTCAGAGATGCACGAAAGCATATGTCATATGTGCCTGTTCTTTTTCATTTGCTCTCCAGATTCAATCTTGATCCATGTCTTCCATGCAGGTACTCTGGGAAGATGATCTCCATATACCTAGGCACTTGGACTCCCTTTCCCTCTGGTTTCTGGTTGTGTTTGGCTATTGCGAGGCACCAGCATGAGAGCAAAGGGTGAGAACACAGAATTCAAGATTTATTTCCCTGCTACTTCCTGCTGGGCAAGGTTTGGGCAGTGGCTGTGATCCTCCTTAAGTCCACAACTTCTGACAAGTAACCTCTTTCACACAGCTACAACTCCTTCCAAGTTCTTTACCCATTCTCCTGTAACTTGTCCGTTCGCCAAGCTCTATTCAGTTACCCTTTTGAGTGGGCTTTTCCTTCTTTCCTGATGTACATTGTCTGATAGAGCGTACTTACGGAACTCTGGGCACCACTGCGTGGGGAATGGACAAGAGGCTGGCCAGCTGCTAGGCAAGGGGCAAGTTTATGCACAAAAAAAGGTCAGGAGTGAGAAACGGAGACTTGAACTAGGACTCCATTTCAAAGAAGGGGGAGAGGCTTCTCAAGGGTGTTCAACCCACAGTCTGTGGGCCTCAAGCAGCCCAAGATGGCTATGAATGTGGCCCAATACAACATCATAAATTTACTTAAAACATTATGAGATTTTTTTTGTGAGTATGTGTTGCAGTGTACTCAATGTGTGGCCCAAGACAACTTTTCTTCCAGTGTGGCCCAGAGAGGCCAAAAGTTTGGACACCGTGTATTTACAGGATATTGTGATGGCAAGTTGGAGAATTGAGGGGAAAAGGAGATGGCTTTGTATATCCTGGCTATTTCGCCTCAAAGCTACAGAAGATAAACTCTGGACCAGCTAACAAGAAGCCAAAAGAGATTATCTGGAGCTGAAAGAGCTTGGCCAAGAATGAGGCCTGATTTGCTCCATTTTCTTCATCTAGGGCATGAGGGTAGTACTGCTTCTGTTCTTTCCTAGGATTTCTAGAGAGTTCTGCAGTTTTCAGTGCTCTAACTCGTTAAATCCTGAAAACAATCCTGTGAAAGAGGAACAGCAGATATTGTAACATCTGTTTCAGAATGGGGAAAAATCAAGTTTTAAAGAGGTAACATGACTTACTCCATCAGAGTACGAGGATGAGAACTGGGTAGTACTTCTACTGCCCTCAGGCTGCCTGTTTCTCAGAGTTCTTAATGAAATCCCAGTAGATGATAGGTTAAGTTAAAGTGCAAAGGCTCTGCTATAAAGGTGTTGAAATGCAAAAGAAGGGTGCCCTGCACTTCTTCCTGCACTGAGATGGGTGTCTTGTCTCCTTAAGAATCTCTCTCAAATGATGGTCAGATCTTGAAAGGGGTTGAATTCCAGAGAGCACCTAAGTCTCTGAATCTCAACTCAGGAAAAAGGGTCTCTGATGACATACAGATAATAATAATAACAGTCATCATTCTAAAGTATTAAAATAGAAACAAAACCCTTAAGAATTTGCTGTGACCAGTGAATTATGTACTACAGAAAAGCCATCTGCTCTGAAGATTCAAGAATTCAGTAAAAAAAAAAAAAAGCAGTTATTCTCAAAGGGATATTCATTTTTCTGAGGGAGAAAAAGATCTGTATTAGAATCGTGTCTCTACTCTTGTAACATATTAAAATTGGAGGGAGGGGTGTGGCATGGTTCTTCCCAAACAGTTTCATGCAATTTATGCATTCATTGATAAGACAAGCAAATAAGCGAAGCAAAAAACAGTAGGGTGATGGGACAGAGATATGCCAACAAATACTCAGGGACAGAAGATTTCAGTGATCAAAAATTATGCAAACCTCATGGAAAAGGAGTTTGGAGAGGTTTCTGTAATGTGGGTCTTCCTAGAACTGTTAAATGCTGATATCCACTGAGTGAGAGCATACATACACTGATTTCAAATGTGTCTGTTCCCAGAATGCCATTTTATAGGTATAGTTTAGAAAATGCTAAATAAATAATCTTCTGGGTCTTGGCGGCCAATTTTTTTAGTGCAGAGTAGAAATGGAGATGATATTTAATATTTGGGGAGCTGTTCCTTTGTGTCAAGTTAATTTGCTAACATGCTGGCACATAATCATTGTTAATTCTCACCAAAGCTTTTTAGAGTAGATATCATGGGCCCTGGCTTGCAGATGAGGACTTGGGCTCTGGGTAACTAACTGGCACAAAGCTACTTAACTATTAAGTTGAAAGACCAGGAATGGAATGATGCTTTCTTTGTAAAGCTCTTATTCTTTCTGGGACATTAGAATCATCTGTCTTGTTATTTGCAGAGCAGAGCTGGAACATTGATTCCTTCTATAATTTTCTCAAAAATGTAAATGCCAGCACATTTAACATGCCAGCATACTTGCCCCACGCCCCAGCCTCTGGGTACACTCAACCCAGGTAGGGTCGTAGACATCCTGCAATCCCAACCCTCTTGTGGACTTTCCTCTTTACATGTCCATTTCAAGGCTGTGAGCTCTCTGAAAGCAGAAACTATGACATACTCTTGTTATAATGCTAACATTAGTGTAGTACTTGGTGCTGTTTGCAAAATGAATGTCCAGATTCTGTAGGACAAACCACAGGGTCATATATTCTTCCTCACATCCACCCAACTACCTCTGCTGTGTTTTACAGATGAGTCTCATTTTGTTTTCATAAGAGTCCTAGAATGGTTGGTTGCTCACTTCCTTATCATGACCATTTCTAGCACAAATGAGCTTGATCACTTCTATCCCATCAGTTCTGAGTGAGAAGCACACATGGCCTTAGTTCAGTCCAGTTAAACTCAATTCAAATCCAAGTCCCTCCACTCTGATCCAATATAATTCAATACAGTTCAATATTGCCATGTGTCTTTTTTGAATTCATGTTTGTCTGTATGACCCCTGGAAGCAAGGATTATATCACTGCTCTCTCCCCAACTCCCAGTACAATGCATTCCACTTCCTATGCCCTACTGTTAGTGAATGAATGAGTAAATAAATGAATGAGTGCATGTGTTACCTGCTTAGGAAAGAAACAAGCCTGAAATTAAAAATTTGATCTTATTCCTGGATCTTTCAGTTTCTAGCTGTATGATCTTGAGTGAGACATTTAACGTTTCTGAGCTTCAGTTACTTCATCTATAAAATAGGGAAAATAATATTATCTACCTCAGAGTGTGGTGGCTCGGATTAAATGAGATAATGCAGGGAAAGTGCTTAGCATGGTGCCTGGCACACAAAGATCAGTTATTGTTGCTATGGCTATTGTTAGTACAAATTATATTTAAGTGGAAGAATAAGTGAATAGACAAATGAGTAAATATTTGTTCATTGTCTGGGCATAATGAAATTGGCAGTGATGGGCTTCAGAACTAGCTCTGTCCCTTAACTGCTGTGTAGCCTTGGAAAATTCACATGACCTCTTTGAACTGTTCTCTCATCTGTAAGTTGGGACAACATAGTCTACGTTTCAGGGTTGCTTCTAGGTCTAAGAAATAATTTATGAGAAATTGCATCATCAATAATAAAAATCACGAGACTTGTAAGGAATCATTGTTACTTTCATGTAGCAAGCCTTACCCATGAATTTGTCTAAGAGAATTGTCTGAAACACAGAAATAAAATCAGGCTTACTTATATGGCCTGATGACAGATATGAACAACCTTGTGAATTAAGAAATAAGAAATAAAAAAGAAATAAAAAATAAGCCTACTCTTTTCTACTTAAAATTTGTGAGAGGACTGACATTTTACAGAGTTCAAAATATTGAGTCCAATGTCCATAGAAACTGAAATACTAGCAGGAGGCACTGGATGAAAATTTTAGGGTTGTGTGTTGTCTCCTGGTGTTTGCCTTGTGCAGGACAGCAGGCTGGCTATCTGCAGCCCATTGTCATCTCCTCCTGTGGGGCTCAGCATAGGGCTCCAGGGGGAATCTGATGTGACTTTCAGGGTTGTGCTTCCAAATCTGGATTTCTAAATGAAGTCTAGAAATGAAGTCCAATAATAAATGTGTTTGTACCATTTTCCAACATTACAATCAGGGAAGGCAAGTGTGATTAAATTTGTGCAGTGCCTTATATTCTGTACATATCGAGCTAATGTGTGATGATTTGAAATTAATTAAGGCTTGAATTTTTAAAAAAATATATGCATGCTACCTTGGGCTGGTTACTTTTTTTTTTTTTTAAGTTTTTATTGTTATTCAATTACAGTTGTATGCCTTTTCTCCCCATCCCTCCACCCCACCCCAGGTGAACCCACCTCCCTCCCCCACCTCCACCCTCCCCCTTGATTTTGTCCATGTGTCCTTTATAGTAGTTCCTGTAATCCTCTCTTCCCACTGTCCCCCCCCCCCCCCACCGCCCTGGCTATTGTTAGATTGTTCTTAACTTCAATGTCTCTGGTTATATTTTGTTTGCTTTTTTCTTCTATTGATTATGTTCCAGTTAAAGGTGAGATCATATGGTATTTGTCCCTCACCGCCTGGCTTATTTCACTTAGCATAATGCTCTCCAGTTTCATCCATGCTGTTGCAAAGGGTATAAGCTCCTTCTTTCTCTCTGCTGCATAGAATTCCATTGTGTGAATATACCATAGTTTTTGGATCCACTCGTTTGCTGATGGGCACTTCGGTTGCTTCCAGTACTTGGCTATTGTAAGTTGTGCTGCTATGAACATTGGGGTGCACAGGTTCTTTTGGATTGGTGTTTCAGTGTTCTTAGGGTATAATCCCAGCAGCGGAATTGCTGGTTACTTTTAATATAAATCTATTTCCTCTCTTAGCTCCAATTTCTTCACTGGAAAAATGGGCACAGTAATATTTAATTTCATGGGTTGTAGTGAAAATAATGAGATATTTATACTAATTTAGAATTTATATAGCACCTAGACCCCTTACAAACATTAAGTTACTTAATTTACATACTAACATTTTGCATAATGCTCCCACTTTATGGATGAGGAAACTGAGTTGCTGAGACTTGCTAACTCAGCCCAGTTCACAAACCTAGTGGGAGTAAAGCAACTAGCAAAGAGCTTGGTGAAGATTAGGGCATTGTAAGGGGTTGTGCCCGTGGCTTATGTCCTAAAGCCCCTCCATCCATGTGGTTATATCCTCACCTTAAAAAATTAAATGTAAGTACGATCTAAATGTAGGAAGAAAACAATAAAAACCCACATACTTGTTTTAGTTACATTTCTTAGATTAACTTAGACTCAGCAGCTCCTCAGTTTGAAAGCTCACTGTGGGTTTGACTGGAGAAGCCCCAAATGAACAGACTGTTTTTTTTTTTTTTTTTCTGTTTGTTGTTGGCCATTTCAAAAGCCTAGCATACAGCAGGGACTCAGCAGAGTAAGGTTCAGGGAGGTTAATAATGGCGACCAGGACTTGCACTCATGTCTGTCCAGCTACAAACCTGAGTCTTTCCATTAAATCACAATAAATTATGAAAGAGCCAAATGGGTCATTTAGAGGCTTTCAACTCTCCAACATGTGGGATTTCTAGAATTCCCACTTGACAAACAGTGTGAACCTATTTATTCCAGATTTTGTTATATAGATGCTAGGGCTGCAAAGATGAATGAGGTATCATTTTCCAGAGAAGAATTTTCAAGTTACATTCTAGTTGTGGGGGGGAGATTGTCAGTCTTCCTTCTTCATTCCTCCCCACTCTTTCATACCAAAGACATTTATACAGGTGACTCAGCCAAGAGTAGCCCCAGGTGGGCAGAAAGAGAAGATTCCTAGCAGGTGGGTTCTGGCATTAGTCTGGCTGCCCTCACCTGAATTTCTTATGTCTAGAATGATCCTAAATATGCCATATCCAACAAGCTAAGCCGTCCCACTTATCCTTGTTTCTTCAACTTTCACTGCACTTTCATTTCCTGAATGCAGTCCAAGTCTCAAAGTGGAGCTGTCACCCAGGAGTCATCAAGTCCCTGTCCTTCTCACAGCTTGCTAGCTCAGGGTTACACCAATCTAGGTAACTCGTGGAAATCAACAAAATTCTCATCATACTTGGCCACACATATCATCTTGTGTTTGTTTTTTATTACTGCATAACAATTTACCACAAACTTAAGTGCTGTATTTCCCAATTTCCATGAGTTAAGCGCTTAGTGAATTTTATTTTAGCTGAATCCTGTTCTTAGGTCTCATTGGCTAAAATTAAGGTGTCAGCCAGGGGCTTCCTCATCTGGAGGCTCTACTAGGGAAAGATCCACTTCCAAACTTACTCAGATTGTTGCAAGAATTCATTTTCTTTTAGTTGCAGGAGTGAGGCCCCCATTATCTTTCTAGCTGCTGTCTGGGGACTGCTCTAAGCCCCTAAAGGCTGATCTCATATCTCTGCCATCTGAGCCCCTTCAGCACAGCAGTGGGGAACCTCCTCATGTCAAATCCCACTCATGGTTCCAGTCTCTCTGACATCCCTTTGTGTGCCCAGCCAGGGAAATCTCTTGTCTTTCCTAGGGCTCATGTGATTAGATTAGATGCACCCCAACAATCTCATATTAAGGCCAACTGTGCATAGAACATATCCTCATTGTGAGAGTAAAAGGCGTTATATTCGGTCCAGGGGATTGTGCTGGGTGTGCACACCAGGGGAAGGGGAAGAAATAATGGGGGACATCTTAGGATTCTGCCTACCACACATCTCTACCGCAAGATCTTGGCTGCCATGTCCCACCCTCTGTTAAAACCCCTCAGGGAGTGATGCCAAGCCTCCTTATGAGGTGAAATTTAAGATCCTTGCCACCTACCCTTGGAACCTGAGATTTGGTGGTCAGCTCCCACGGGTGTCTTAGTCCCTTTAACCTGGTACAGATTGTTCCCAGCTTCCTGTCGTGTCCTGTACTTGCCACATGCCTCACACTGATCCAGCTTATACAATGACCTTCAGGTATATAGCCAGCTAAATACAGCACTGCATGACAGAGGCCTTGGTGATATACATAACGCCTTGAAACATACAGTGGAGAGAGTCGTGGATTCTGCCTGGTAAGAGGGGTACTGGGTGGAAGAAGGTTCAGCAGATGAGTGACAGTTGTCATGGATTTGACATAGGATTGGAGTTGTTTTAGGGACAGAAAGAGCAAGTCAGGGAAAAGTCAGGGAAGCCCGAGAAAGCAGGAAACCATGGTGCAGGATTAGTTTAGAGGGAATGGAAAGGAGTATTTTTTTTGTGTGTGTTTATGGATCTAATTTATTCTGGTTATACCGTGAGATCCCTATCTTAAGAACAACGAATATTTATGAAACATTTTATAGTCATTCTCTCAAAGTTCTTCAGACTGTGGCTATAACCTTGGAGGATGATATTCACAAATAATTGCACTGGGAAAGGAGTATTTGGATTTAAGACTAAGTGATCAGGGGGGAGTTAAAAAAAGACCATGTACATCACATTCAAGTTGGAATTTAACTTGGAAATAAATGTAGTCATTGGTTCCCAAGTAGAGGATAACATGATTTGATGTGTTTTGAGAATGATCTCCTGGGGACAGGGTGGGTTGACTTAAGACGGACCATATAAAAAGCTGCTACAATAGGCCAATGAGAGGGTAATAGTTAGGGGATCGAAGAAGAAAAGAGTGGTTTAGATTCTAAGTGGGGAGGTAAATTGAGACTGAACATGAAAGCTCTGTGGGTGTAGGCTTAGAACAGGCTGTTAGCCGCACATGGCGGTTTTACATGCCACATCACATAAGTCACCTTATATTCTTCTGTAAAGTTTGCCTCTGTCTGTCTGTCTTCTTCAGTGATCTACATGAACTTTGATGCTTTCATCCTTCAGGTGTCAGATATAATATTTCACCAAGTGAATATTTCACTTCCACATGGATTCATAGCAGAGTGAACATATTTTCGCCTTCATGGACCCGGCATCACCACCCTTCCTCTCACAGCTGAGATATCCCAGGATGATTTATGCATCTTGTAATGTGTTACTGATTCCAGATATCTTTTCCCAAGCTCTTCAATGGGGTCATTGTTTAAGAAGCATCTGCTCGTGATTTAGTGACATTTGTCACACTGTGTCATAAAAATAACACTGATATCTATCAAAAAACTATGTGTTGGAAATACAATCTCTGGTGACATACGTCAGAAGAATGGCTAGCCATCGGGAGGGGACAGATTGGAGCCTTCTGGGGTGCCAGAAATGTTCTCTGTCTTTATCTGGTGGCGGTTCCAAGGCTGTGTTTGCTTTATGAAAAGTCATCAAGCTGTGCCCTTAAAATCCATGTGTTTTACTATATGTGAGTTATGTCTCAATAAAAACAAATATAGGAAAGAAAGAAAAAATAACCATGTGTCATTCCTGAAGCTTATCTACAATTCTTAGAAGGTGGATTTTATGATCTTCATTATTAAAAATATTGAGGTTCAAATTTAAGTGACTTCCCCAAAGTCACATGGATAGCCAGAGACAGAGTCAGGATATAAGCTCAACTTGTTCTCATTAAAAAGGCTCTACTTCCTCCTTTTTTAACTATGAGACTAAGAATTTGCAAGACTTATTTCTGCCCTGGATTTGTCTTCCCTTTCTGGAAGACAAGGAACTCTGGTTACATATAGATCCCTCTACGATGAATGTTAGTTAGACTTACTGTGTTCTAATGTGGTTGGCCTAGGGGGCCACAGGGAGGCCACAGACCCTTGCACAGGGGGGAATGATGATCTTCACATCAGTTATTCAAGGGATAAAAAGCTCTCAGGCAGTCCTAGCCAGTGAGACTCAGTGGTTTGGAGTGTCATCCAGGGACAAACAGTTGCGGGTCTGATTCCTGGTCAGGGCGCATGCCTGGGTTTGGGGTTTGTTCCCCTGGCCAGGCACTATTGATTCCTGGTCCAGGAGCCTGTGGGAGGAAGCCATTCTATGCTTCTCTCTCACATCAATGTTTCTCTCTCTCTCACTCTCTCTCTCTCTCTCTCTCTCTCTCTCTTTAAAAAGCAATGGGGTAGTGGGGGGAAGCTCTCAGAGAGGAACCAGGAACCAGAAGTGAGGGGCTAAGACTGGGAAGTGTAAACAGCCCTGTCTCTTACTGGTTCTCTAGGCTGAGCCCTCCTGAGAGGGAGAGGAAGGTGGCCTCTGCCACTTGGGTCTAGGAACACCCTGGAGTAAAAGCCATGGTCTTCAAATGATTATACCTTCTTTTTTTTTTTTAAGATTTTATTTGTTTATTTTTAGAGAGAGGGAAGGGAAGGAGAAAAAGAGAGAGAGAAACATCAATGTGTGGTGGCCTCTAGTGCACCCCCAACTGGGGACCTGGCCTGCAACCCAGGCATGTGCCCTGAATGGGAATTGAACCAGTGACCCTTTGGTTTGCAGGCCCACGCCAATCCACTGAGCCACAACAGCCAGGGTTATTATACCTCATTTCATAAATGAAATTATCTAGCTTATTTCCTCTTCATGCTCCTCTGGCAGTGGTTGCCTCAGCGTGATGAAATCACATATATATATATATGTTCCAAAAACCACAT
The DNA here is from genome assembly GCF_022682495.2 of Desmodus rotundus. Lineage (NCBI taxonomy): Eukaryota > Metazoa > Chordata > Mammalia > Chiroptera > Phyllostomidae > Desmodus > Desmodus rotundus. The sequence continues at coordinate 52,315,583 of NC_071391.1, forward strand.
TCCTGACCTATATAATTGATGCCAGACCTATATAATTAGAATATCTGGAATCTTGACCATTGTAACAAGTCTTCCAGGGGTTTCTTCTAATATACACCAAAGTGTAAAAGCTACTATCTCAGAGTTTAGGATAGCTTCAAATCCACTGTACTCTGGGGGTCTCTGCAGAGGCTGCACCTTAAAAGGAAAGTAGCTCCTCTCAGAGTTCACAATAAAAATGACTTAGGAAGAAAGCCCTGAGAAGCAGTAGAGGGTATTTGAGGCCAGACTCAAAAACTTATCATAGAGACCTTTTGACACACATCAAATTAGAGGATTAGGACTTTTTTTCCCCAAGATCCAAAATGTAAAACCCAGAATTCTAGAAGTTTAATTTTGGCAAATGCAATGTCATGTAACCCCACACAGTCCAGATATAGAACAGTTTTATCATCCCCCAAATTTCCCTTGTATCCTTTTATAGTCTACCTCTATCTCCACCTCTAGTCTCTGGCAACCACTGATCTGTTTCTGTCCACTTAATTTTACATTTTCCAGAATGAAGACATTCCATCCAACTAGAATAATGTAGTCTTTTCAGTCTGCTCTTTTCCATTTCCTTGGCATAATCCACTTACTAACCCGTAATTCCTGTTGCTGAGTGTTTCAGTAGTCCATTCGCTCTGATTATTGAGTAGAGGTCCATTGTGTGGATACATCACAATTTGTACGACGAAGGAGGAACTGGCCTGACTTAGGTGTGTGAGGGCAGGAGGTGGTGGGGTGAGGCGGTGGTGGGTTGAGGCAGTGATGGGGCATGTGATCGAGGGCCCTCAGTTTGGATATGACAACCTGACACTGAACGGCCTCTGTGATATTAACCTGCAACATCCTTTACATGTGGGCATCTATAAGTAGGATCAAGATTTATAAAAGGTGGCCAGAGCATGCCAAGATATACTTATAGATTTCCCTCCATTAATTGTGATTGATTTTCCTATTTCTAGCCAAATTTGATTTGGGGGACCTTAGTGAAGGAACATGGGGATGTCTGCTTTTTCAAAAAGTTGACTTCTCACCAAACGGAGGATGTGAAGAGTGCTGAACTGTGGTGACAAGCTCAAGAGTCCGTCTGCTACTTTGCAGCTCTGAGAACTTGGGCACACACCGAAGTCTGAGTTTGCCTCATCTAACTCCTCCCTGCTCTACTTTCCTTCCCCAGGTCTTAGAGGCCCAGGTGGAGTAACGGATGCCAGACTGCATGAAATCCTGAGTTTGTTCACACATGTTAACTACCCGGAGAGGCACGCGTGCATGTGTTGTGGGTTCACTACAAGTCTGTGTGGCTCAAAGGCTGTATCTCCCCACACGGTGCTTCCAATGACGGTGGGAACTCAAGAACCACTGAAGGAAAGAAGAGAATCTGTGACATCCAATTTAAACTCAGGCAGCTAAATTTGAGAATATTGTAGTAAATGCTTTTCTAAATAATTTCTGGTATGAGAAGTGATCGTTTTAATTATGGTGAATTTGGGGAAGTTAAAATCCCTTAGTTTTTTCTTTTGTTTAAAACTGTCATATTTGGTATATACACTAAAAACCACCAAATTAAATTGTTAGTTGTAACAAATATAAATTCAAAACTAGCTTAAAATGTAAGTACAAAATACTACTTTGTAATAACTAAAGTTTACATATTGCATCCTTAACTTAGTTGAGTCTTCTGTCGAATTTGAAATAAAATGAACCCCTTTCAAAATGAAAGGTTAGAGCGATCATACTGCAGGCACTGTGCTCCTTGGTGAGACGAGAACAACCACGTAGTTATTGTGAGGTTAACATGAGATGACACATAAACCGTGGTTAGGAGAGGGCCTGGTGCATCGACTGAGGACCTACTGTGGAGAGTTTACCTGGAATACGTTCAGGGTAATTATTTGATGAAATAATGTCCTTGCCTTCAAGGTACTCACTGTCTAATAGTTGTGTGTGAGGGGGTAGGTAAAAGGATAACTATGATTTCACTAGGTAATGTTTTGAGTGATAGATGTAGACACAATGATATGGGAATATAGAAGACTGGGCACTGAACCTTGAAATATTGTGAGAAAAATGATTCAGAAAAGCTTACTCTATGAGCTAATAACATATGGTCTAATTTTTAAAAAATTAAGTAGCACTTAGGCAAATGATGACAACAACAGCAGCAAAGAGGAATGGTTTCTAGACAAACTGCCCAAGTTCAATACTTTTATTCTACTACTCACTGGATGAATAACCTTGGGCAACCCTACTTAGTCTGTCTTTTCTATGTCCCAGTTTCCTCAGAAACTACCCTGTAGTGTAAACAGGAGCATTAAATAGGTTACTATTTGTGAACTACCTGGCAAAGAGTATATACTGTATAAAAATTTAAACAACAATAATTAGGCCAAGGGATCTGCATAAGGGGAGATCTAGAGAAGGGAGAACAGAGTGTTTCAGAGTTGTGCCCAGATGCTTTTTGGCAGAAGAGTAAGGTGTGAGGAGAGAAGCTGTAAGCTCTGGGGGTATCTGTCTACTGGTTAATAACGGAGAGCCTTGTAGACCCTTCCAAAGGGTTGGGTTTTACCCTGATGATAATGAGAAACAAAGAGAGCATTTTAAATCAGGTAGTGACCTGGAAAGACCATAGTCAAGGAACCTAGGGAAGATTCTTTGTGATATTATAACCAATAAAAGCTACTGCCCTGCACTCGAGAGGTGAGGAAGTATTAAGGAGACAGAATCATCAGATCTTCATGTCAGGTGGTTAGAAGCTGAGAAGACTGGGAACTAAGTTTGGCCTTTGTGTCTCAGAGGCTGGAGGAGCTATTCACTAAAGAAGAAACTGAAAGAGAAGGAGATGGAGTGGGCTGTGGCTAAGAATGATATGACATATGGAACCTAGTCTGCCTTGTAGCCTGGGACACACAAGTGGTGATCGCTTACCCCAGGGCCTGAACCTGTGGCATTCCTTGGGGTTCACCATGAACAAAGGAGAGGTCACGGAACATGAGCTATGTGTAAGCTGAGTATATGAAACTGAGGGTCAACTATTGAAGTTGTATCCTGGAGGGCTTTGGTTCTGGGAATAAGCCCATAGCTGGATGGAGCTCCACTCAGAGCAACAAAGCTAAATGAAGCCAAGAAAAAGAGGGCTGAGGGAGAGGAAAAAACAAAGGGTCCCAGAGATTCTATGAAGGAGCCAGTGGCTGCCACACCCAAGGTCCCTCCTGAGGGTAGCAGCCCCACAAAATTTTTCTGATGAGTCACTGTCATTTTCAACATGATCTCAAGCACAAACAAGCCAGTAACCTGTCCTGTGTTGATTAGATGGGGTCTGATGTCTGAGCCAATAATGTACCACTTGGAAATCAGGAGGTCATTCCTGTTTCTCCACCTCCATCACCATCCCAACACAGTTTGGAAAGGAGGAGGTCACTAAAAACAGCTGCTGTTAAAAAGTGGCATTGATGCCCACTTATATCGTCTCTTGCAAAGGATAAACAGACTACAGCCAAAGGTACGGTATCTTGAATCACGCTGTGCTGTGCCACGGGTGTCGGGGCCCAGACAGATTTTCCCACAGTGAAAGAGATGACACTCCATCTTACCTCATGTTCCCAGTAGGTTTGCTATCCATCCCATTATTGTCCACTTTTGTCAGAAAAAGAAACTGAGGCTCACCATATAACATTGTTATAAAAACTAAAAAAACAAACAAACTCATTCACCGAGTGGCTAAAACTCATTGTCTACAGCTAAAATGGATATTTCCTCCTATTCTACGGTGCCTTGTCAATACTTTGATAACTACAATTCAATCAGCAGTCTATGATAAGTTTTATTAAAATGTCAAGAGGCTTACCAGTCAGAATAAAAATGCAGGATAAAAAAACATATTTGTGGATTTTACTAAACCCCACACTGTTGGAATACAATTCCTACTGTTCAACAAATCCAGGCTCATTCATCTCTATTCTATTGTGCTAAGAACACAAAGTAATAGGAGGAATAATGTTTTCCTTTTTCTCTCTTCAAGCTTTAAGCTTAAAACTGAACACAGCATGCCACTTTTTTGTTCCAAAGCCAGGGAATTTGATAGCTACTGTATATATGCATTTGGCTTCATCTGAAATATTATTCCTCAAGTTTGTAACAACTGACTACCCTCCTACACTAAAAGTTTTTTGCCTGGTTTTCATTTTCTGCAAAAACCACAAATCATAAAAAATGGTTATTATTATTATTTTTTCCTTGAAGCCACAACAGCGTCTAATCTCTGGTAAGAAAACATGAAAGGAACGCCAAACAGAGAGAAAGGGGTTCTTGCTTTACCCTCCTTTATCCCACACCACGACTTTCAGGAGGTAAAGGTTGGCATTATCAAAGGCCTCAAAGGCACACCAGTTGTGGGATGTACATCAAGGAACAAAGTGAAATCTTTCCTGAACAAGCGATTATCAAATTACAGACCTGTCACCCGTACTTCCTGGGAAGGGTCAGCACCTTCCCTTGTTCCCCACAGACAAAGAATGTGTGACAGGCAGATCGATACTTGAGTTAACTAAACAGCTGGCTAATAACAGAACTGACAGCACGCAAAGGTTGGATTGAAGACAATGAAATAAAAGTGCGTTTTTATGGAGTTTTTTTCTATTCAACAGCTTGGTGGGTCCTACTTTTACTGTTTTTTTTTTTTCTCTTTTCCTTTCATTAGATGAGGCTGATAGTGATTCTAAGCTCAAATTTAAAAGAAGAGGAGACGTAACTGCCAGATAATGTTGTGCATAGGAGGTATGATTCATTATGAATAAAGGAGTGGCCAAGGAGGAGAGGGAAGCCAACTGATTCATCAGCCTCCTGGGGACCGATGGCAGAGACCCAAATCAATTGTCATTAACTAATTACTCTTCTCCTTTGTCAAGATAAATTGGTTCATCCAATGTGTTTTCCAAGTGTGTCAGGTGAATTGCATTAAAAAGGATAAACAGCACTCTTTTTCTGTACACTCTGTCGAAAATCTTAACAGCTTAATTGTGGTTCTGCTGATTAGAGAGGCAGCGCTGGGCAGTAATTAAGGGCCAGGTCTGGGACTTCTCAGATTCAAAGTTTTCTCCAGCACCAGCTTGTTGGGGGGCCGCCAGCAAGTCGCTCTCTGTGTCTCACCTTCCTTCCCATCAAAACAAGAATAACAATAGAATTGGTGTGAGAATTAAATATGTATATGTTATTATTTTCATATATATCATGTAATACAATTTACAAAGTCATGTCAAGTGTTAGATGTGATGACTGGTACATAGTAAGACAGCAAACTTGCAACAATATACTTTTCAATCTTTTTTTGTTTGTTTGTTTTTATTTCCAGTGACTTGGGAGCACCATATGAACATATGGGATGCATCATTTTTATTATCTTCTTGGGAGAAATTTGCCCATTTTAAAACTAGTTTGCTTGTCTTTTAATTATTCAGTTGTTAGTGTTCTTTTTAAAAACTTTAAAATTTATTGTTGTTCAGTTGTCTAGCCATTTTCCCTTTTGCTCACCCCTACCCCATCTCCCCCTACTCCTGTACTCAACCCCCTCCCTCAGTCTCCTGTCCATGAGCCCTCTATTTGTGTTCTTTTGCTTGCCCCTTCCACTTCTTTCCCCTGTTATCCCCCCTCCCCTCTGGTCACTGTCAGTTTGTTCTTTATTTCCAAGGCTGCATCTTTTTCAATGTAAATTATCCAGATTCTTCTGAACATTTATTTAATCAGTGACACCACTAAGTCTAGCACCTCAACTCTGAAGTGCTGTATGATTAAAGAAGCACTTTTCAATCCAATAGCATTTTTAATTGCCACAGAATTCTGCAAGGTGATAGCTTTGGAATTCCTGTTACAGGAAGGGGGACTGAAGCTGAGAGAGGTTATGACACCTGTCAATGTGCTCAGCCCTAAGTGATAGATCCAGTACAGTAAGCTGGGTAAAACATTCAGATTCTGTAATCACATCTCAGTTTAAATATTCCCTTTGCCACTTCTTATCTGTGTGGCAATGAACAACTTGTTTAACTTCCCTGAACTTCCATCTCTTTATCTGCAAAACAGAGATACCAATCTATACCTATCTCACAGAGTTGTGGCGAAAAGTAATAGAAATAAAATGAAGCACTTAGTAGCAAACTAGGTGTTTGGTAATCCTTCAATAATGTTTTTGATACCTGTTCACTATTATTGTTATTATCATCATCCTCATATTTTAATTAGGTAAAGTGCTTAATGGGGCGCTATTTTTTAAAGTTATTATTATCACAAAAGCTGGTATCTTTCTACTCGATTATCTTCTCCTTACTCCTCCCCTTTCTCCTTCTTTGCTTCTTCCTGCTCATCCTGCTTGGTCCACATGCCATATGCAATTAACACAGAGAATATGTGAGCAATAGTCCTCTTGTTATAGGTGAAACTTTTGACATTGGGTCTATGTTATTCAGTCCTCTGTGAATCAGCCCTTTCCAATGTAACCTCAGTGGCTTATGCTAACAAATAAGAGTTTCTCCATCTGCAACATGAAACTCAGACACCTGAGCACTGCCTCCTGACACCTCCTCTGTCAGGCGGAAGGAACCTAACACTTAATGAACATCATTCATCATATTAATTGAAGGTCCACCATGTGTAGACACTGCACCAGGAGTGAAGATTACCGTGTAAACAAAGCAAACCTTATATGTTTACTCTGTATATGATGGACCTTCTAATTGGTGGGGAGACAGAATTAATCAAATCAGTATCTGATCACAGCCTGGTAAGGGGTCAGAGGAAGGTGATCTAGTGCCAAGTGAATACTTATGAGGCCACTGTGGGTTCCCAGGGAGGTTTCCCTGAGGCTGACTCAGTGAAGTGGGCTCTGACAGATGGGAAGGAGTGAAGCAGAAGGGTTCAAAGGCCTGGTGGTACGAGGGACATGAAGCCTTTAAGGAACTGTTAAGAGTACAGCAAGAGTGCAGTATCTAAGTCGAGTCCTCTGTTGGCCATGATAGGACTTCAGTATTTATCCTACAAAGAACAGGACACTCACGCAAGCTGTAAGCTTGTGAAGAAGGGAGGTGAAAAAATCTAATAAGAAGGGGAAGGGGCAAGTCAAGGAACATAAAAAGAGGACTCGTGGGCACAGACAATGGGATGGGGGTTGATTGTGGGAGGAGAGGAGTGCAGGGCAAGGGACAACAATGGGAAAAATGGTAGGACAAGTGTAATTGAACAAAAATTAAAAACAAATCAATAAATAAAAAAGAAAAAAAAGATTTGTATTTTGAAAAGATCACTCTGATTGTGATGAACAGGTGAGAGGAGGGTGGGAGTGAGGTCAGGGAGGTAAATTAGGAAGCTATTGGCTGTACACAATCATTTCATAAATCCTCACAAAAATGGTATGAGATGTACTTATTATTCCAGTTATACAAATGAGGAGCCTGCATTCCAGAGGCATTAGTTCACCTCCTCCAGATGCTAAACCTGATAATTGGCAGCTGGAAGAATGGGTTGCTGGAGATAAGAGACCTGGGTTCAAATCCTGCCATAAGGCACAGCCCGTCTGGCCCCATGTCTGGTCTACATGCCTCAGGATAAGCTTGAATGTGGAAAGTGGCTCCTCTCACCAGAAAGGGACATAAGAAAGACTGAGTCAAGTCCCTCAGTCTTTCATGTGACACACCCATTCACACGATGCATATACGATTTTACCAGAATAAATAGGTGTACTTTTTTAAAGAAAAATCTATAAAATGAAAATGGCTTAGAGGCAAAGCTGTTCTCCCGGGGGTGGGGTGGAGTGAGAGGCACAGCCCTGCACCCCCCTCCAGCTGACGTGAACACACAAAGCCCATTTTTCCTGTCCTGGCTGGCTGTGCTTCTCTCCCAGAGGTGCAGCCTCTGTGCCTTTGTGCAGGTTGAACCCTCCTCTTGGAAAACCCGACCTACCATTGCATTGCTCCTGTCACCACTCTGGAAAACACCTCCCTATCTTTCATCATCACATCGATATTCCGGTAATCACTGTCCTGAAAAACTCTTCTGATCTGCCCTCCCCATAGCACCTGCCACAGCCTAACCCTGCCCTTCTGTGTCCCAGCCCAGCCCGGTGCCGAGAACCCATTCCTGTCTCAACCCTCTCTCACACTGGTAAAGGCAGGGACTTTAATATCTGGATTTCTACCCTGGAAAATGTATGAGAATAAATGAATTGCAGGAAAGAAGAGAGAAAACAGGAAAGTGGAGAGAAAGAAGAAAGGGAGGAAGGAAATAGACTTAAAATATCTTTGATGAGATATTGCTTAAATGATGTGACACCATGTCCAGAAAACAAGTATTGAGCTATGCCTGGGCCCCGTTTGGCTGTTCTGAAGAGTGAGAGAACAGAAAGTCACTGTAGTGTGATGACCAGGTTGCTATGTCTGGGGAGAAGGAAGAAATATTCGTGACAGAGATGGATTTGTTTTGCTCTTGCAGTTGAGGAGAGAGAAGATATTCTGGATGGCAGCCTGACAAATTCTGTCCTTTTCTGCAGAAACGACATTGTTTCCAAGGAGCACCCATCCATGGCCCAGAAGGCTTAGCGGGAAGTGCTCCGGGCTCTGTGCTGGCCAGAACTTTGTCCTTGGCTTAGGGCATCAGAAACTGTCTAGGCTAAGGCTACAGAAATCATAAGTGTGAAACATTCTTAGGGACCATTTAATTACAACTAGTCCTTATGCAGAGGAGATCACTGAAATCCAAAGGGTTAAGTGCCTTGCTGAGGGTCATACCACCAGTCAGTAACAGAAGACACTTTATACTCTGCACCCCAATGTGCCTTTCCCTGCAACAAGCCAGCAACCTGACACGTGCTCTTTCATCCTTCATGAGAGGTCATAGGTATTTTTTATTCCTCACATATTTCACTTTAAGAAATATAAAACTATTGAATCAACATTGGTTGCAGGACTGTGCAGGACACTGGATTCTAGAGGCAGCTTGCTAAATAAGCAAGAATACAAGCTTTGGAGCTAGGTGAACTTTGTTTTATATTCCCAGTTTTCCTGATGGCTGTCCGTGGGTGACATTGGGCAACTTATTTGAGCCTTGATGTTCTTTAAAAGCTCTGCCCTCCTCTACTAAATGTGTGTTTGGAAAGAATGTGGATAAAAGGCTAGGAGCTAGGATTATCAAATTATGTGATATTTCACGGACAGAGGAAGACTTGGGGTTTCTTAGTCTGGGTGTAGAGCAGGGAATCTTTACATGCAGTGACACAGGAGGGGCAGCTGGTGAGAAACACGTAGAGGAGTGAATAGCAACCCACTGAGGGACCTACCATCAAAACAGGAGCCTGAACTGCTCAGGCAGGATACATCTGAGCTGGAGGGGCCAGTGCAGTGGGGCATCTGAGAGGCAGGAGGCTCCTGAATACTTAGAGCAGAGGGAGTATAAAAACTTAAGGTGCATTAGGAAGATCAATAGGAAGGTGTATGCAAATAATTTGGTTTTTAAAAAATATTTTATTTATTTACTTTTTTAGAGAGAGGGGAAAATAGAGAGAAAGAGGGAGAGAAGCATCAGTGTGTGAGAATACATGGCTGCCTTTCACACGCCCCCACCTGGGGACCTGGCCTGCAACCCAGGAATGTGCCGTGACTGGGAATCGAACAGGTGACCTTTCAGTTTGCAGGACAGCACTCAATCCATTGAGCCACACCAGGCAGGGCAAATAATTTGTTAATAATAATAAGTGATTATGAATGTATGCCCATAGAGTCAAATATACCAAAAATGTTACATCATTTAATATTTTAAATCAAATTAAACACGACTTTGACCATAATTGAAACACAACTTTGATCTCATGAAGCTGATAAAAAATACCCATCTCAATAAATATTGAAGTCTGTAGCCCTCAGGGCTTGCAAAGACCCAGTAGTCTTACGCAGAGTACAGTCTTTGGGCAGGGCCCTCAGAACTTCAGAGCCCATTAGCTGTGCTTCAGAAAGGTAGCCGCCTAGAGCCTCGTGACATTTCAGATTCCAGCAGTTCTTCTTTCATGTGAAAAGCTGAGGATTTCCCAGGATACCTGGGATTTGCAGACCCACACCTCTGCATCCTACCTTCATGGACTTCTAGAATCTTCTCTTCTGTCTTCCTCTCTAATTTTGTCTCTGACTCTTCCTTTCCCTGTACCCCATTACAACTCAACTCTAAAAGACTTTTTTTAAAAAAAAAGCAATAATACCCATTATTTTGTTCTAGTATACATTTCATGCAAAATAATTTCACATACTTTATTTCTCCCCATTAATCAATGATAAGAAACTCATTCTGGAGTAGTTCCTGGAAGAGAATGATCTAGGCTTATTTGAGCAGAGGGAGGATAATAGCATTAGTCTGGCTCAGAAGAAACAAGTAAGGTTGGCAGGACTGACCTAAGCAGACACAGACTATGGGATTTCAGTGTGAGCCCTTGACCTTGTGGTGCGCAAGGATGGGATGCTGAGTCTTCACTTTAAGGTCCTCCTGCTCTGCACAGCTTTTGATTCTCTGTCTAAATGACGAGTATAATCACCTTAAAGGGCTGGTTTTCACAAAAGTCAGGAAGAGTAGGTTTCCCTGGGATGAGAAAACAAGCAGTTTTGGCCTCTTCCTTAGAACGGGGACAGGAACAGTCACTATCAGCTCCTGTTCTCTCTGACCATTTTCCACTTCAGAGGAAATGAAATGCAATTAATGTCTCAGTAAATTATCTTGACACAATAAAGTGCCACAGCTTGGAATTATTTAGTTTTTAAAAATGTGTAATATACACATGACACAAACATTACCACTTTAATCATTTTTAAGTGCACAGTTCACTGTTGTTATGTATATTTATATTTTTGTGCAAAGAATCCCCAGAACTTTTTCATCTTGCAAAATGAAAATCTCTACCCATTAAATAACTCCCCTGTCCCCTCCCCCAGCCTCTGGCACCCGCCATTCTGTTTTCTGTTTCTATAAATCTGGCTGCTATAGGTATCTTGTATAAATGAGATCATAGAATAGCAGGCTTATTCTTCTGTGACTGGCTTATTTCACTAAGCATAACATCTTCAAGATTGATCCATAGTGCAGTATGTGTTAGAATTTCTGTTCTTTTTAAGGCTGAATAATACTCCCTTGTATGTATATACATTTTGCTTATAAATTCATCTATGGGCACTTGAGGTGCTTGCACAGTTTGGCTGTTTTGAATAATGCTATGAATACGGGCATAGTAAATCATTTAATTTTAACATATAAATGAAAGTCAGTTTAGGAGCAGTGTTATCATAACGTGAGACAGTCACATTCTAAGGTTCAGGTACTCTGTGAAAACCCCAGGGAACGTGTCGTGGGGTGACCCTTAGGGGATCACAGCGGGAGACAGGACTGAGGGCATCAGTTACATTCCAGGCCCAGAGGTGTAGCTCAGAACACCTACCTCCCAGGGCCACTGGGCGGGGCAAAGGAAGTAACTGAAGAAAAGCACCAGACAGAGAAAGCTCCATATACTTGCAATCTTCCTTCCTTCCCTTGAACTTTCCCCTCTCTGAGTGCAGACTGCTGGGGACGGGGCACAGGCCCCACAGTTGCTTACAGCGCATCAAGTATTCTGAAAATGATTAGACTGCAGCTTCTGCCTTCTGTATAGTCAAAACATTTAAAACACCATTAA